>NW_020897735.1:3330213-3875106 GCF_003984885.1 Neopelma chrysocephalum
TTCCTCCCTTGTCATGCCCTTTTGTTGTCCCACCTCCAAGAGGACATTTCTGCTCCAGAATGTGGTTGTTCTTGGAGCAGTGGAGGGGTCACTGGGTCTCACTGGGGGGTCACTGGGGCTGTGCCCTTTGCCTCTGAGGAGGGCAGAGCTGCTGAGGTCCAGAGTCTTCCTGATGATTCCATGCAAGAGCTAATTAATGGCCTGCCCATGTTTCCATGGCAACTCCCTGTTGTGCTCTTAGCCCTGATCCAAATGGACACTCTGTACACTTGTGCAGCCATAGCATCAGCATGTTAATAAGACTTGCTGACGTCTTTTGCTTTCTGCCACACCGGCTGGTAAGTCTAAATTTGAATAATTTAAAAAGAGCACATTTCTTAGTAAGCTCCCACTGCATTCCCTCATGTGACTTGAAGCAATTGATCCCAGAATTCTTCTGCATTCAGAGGGAAGAAGCAGGTAGGTTCTGCCCTTTTGCCCTGCTTTGGCTTTGGGACACCTGGCATCTGGCTTTCCTGGTTTTCTCTGGGTTATTTGGAAGCTCCAGCTTTCATGCAGTCCCTGATTTAATGGCAACAAGGGACAAGTATCTGCCCTGATTTGGTAGGACCATCTCTGCATTAGCTGAGCTTGACAATCTGATGGATTGCTCCCTAACTCCTTCTTGTATAGAGGAAGCTGGATTTCATTCTCATGCAGTCAGAGAATAGTTACTGTTATTGGAGAATATGAATATCCCTTTTGTCATTAAACTCTACAACAATACCTACTGATCATGCAGGATAGTGAATGTAGTGTTATGTGTGAAAGGATTCTCTGGGTCCCACCTAATTCTCCTCTCTTAGTTACCCTCCATTCTAATAATGTCTTGAGAACCACCTTTTTCTGACCAAGTGGAGTGGGCCTGGTCATAATTTGCTCAGAAGCCCATTAACACCATTAACAGCACTGGTGTGGCCTCTCCAGGGGCACCTGAACTGCTTTCTCTTGTTGAGACAGAAGTATCCCAGATGCCTCCACATCTCTTACTGCCTGCAGAACAAATTCCCTAAAATCTGTGGGATCTGGTTCTGGATCTGTCTGTCACAGCCTGTCCCCCTACCTGGGTAAAAGCTTATGGGACTGGGCAGTGGAAGAAGAGCATGTGCCCTGTTTAATTTATTTCCTGGCATCAAAAGCATCATCCAGGCCACATTTGATTGAGTTGTTTAGTTTTGGTTTTCCATTTTCTCACTGACATAAACTTTGAGCCCAAAATGGTGGTTGAGCCGCCAAATAGCTGCATTTCCCCCTGCGCTGAAGGACGTGGGAATTTATTCCTGACATTTTGGCTTCATTCCTTCACAAAATTTCATCTGACCGTGTTGGGACATGGCTCCACATTGCTGTGCCGATGTGCCATCATATCCAGGTGCCATGGTGCGAGTTCCACGTGCTGACAGCAGTTCTGTGCCAAACTTCCTTCTGTCTCCCTGCACTGGTTTTCCACACTCCATGGGAACTTCATGATGGGAATGCTGGCTCATGTTAGTGCCTCTCTAACCCCACAGTGTCCATCGAGGCTCGGTTCTGACTGGGACAGCAAGGATTTAACGTTGGGTTGGCACCCAGTGTCTCACTGAGGGTTTATGGAGTTGCCCCCCATTAATTCTGAGAGCTGCTCCTCCCAAGGCACCATTAAAGATACATGAGGGCAATTGATTTGATCCCTAACAGTGCCACAAATACCAGGCAAGATTTAGGTAATGTGTTCCTAGTTACCCACGAGATCTGAGATTTAATTGCAGCTTCTTTGGCTTTGAGTCACTGGAGCTGGGTTCTTATCTCAAAGGAAGGAAATTTATCGAATTAATTTCCCTTTGTGTTGGCACGGCCACTATTCCCAGCCATGAGCAAATCCCATCATTGCATGCAGGCTGCAGCTCAGGCTGGAGGTTGCTCATAAGCAGTATTCAGTATTTTTAGAGCAATAACTATAGTTCTTTTCAGTGTCAGCTCTTTGGGTCATACATGTAATTTAAACAGTACATTTCTATTCCCTGCTTAGATGGATGTAACTGTCAGGAACATTATTTCTACTCATAATTACAAATTTGACATTCATTTCCCATGAATACTCTCTACTATTTGCTTAAAACTACCCTCCATGCATATTACTGCTGGTGAATTTTCTCTTATCAGAAAGTTGAGGCAGAAATGTCACATCTGTAAAGAACCCTCTTTGAATGGTGGGGTCTGTAATATAAACCTCTTCTACACAAAGCAAAGACCAATCAAAAGGAAAAACAAACACTGGGAAAAGCAGGAAACCTTGTGACCTCTTGTGTGGACTGACTAGGAGAGAAAGAAGAGATCTGGATGCAAGTTAAGGAAAACAAAGTTACTACTAAAGGAAATCAATGGATGTCCCTAGAAATTGTTGTTTAATTCACCCAGCTCTTCTTCTGATACATGAACTCCCCCACCTTTGGGCAGGCAGACAGGACTGATGTGTGCTTTTGTGACTAGGACTTTTTTGGGGGGTTTTCCTGCCCAAATAGCTTCTCTTCTGCCCTCAATAACTACCCAGATTGTTTCTCTTAATGCCCTCAATTGGTAGCTCAGCAGGAGAGTTCAATGAATGTCTATTTTCCTTAAGGTGTCCAATTCCTTTGCAGGAAATTTGGATGAGCATCAACCAAAATCACAGGAATTAAAGTAAACCTGAAACCAAACTTAATTGCCCAAGTCCCTGGTGTCACAGGAGTGACACCACAATGCATTTAGGTCTTCCCAGAAGAACTGATGTTGTTCTCAGGATCTGAGCCAAAGCCTCCAATTAAGGTCAACATTTCTACAAGGCTATTTTGGGCTCAGTTGAATCAACATGTTAAATCTTGAGCCAAATCTGAGTTTTGTCTGATTGGTCTGTCCCTCCTGCTCAGCCTGTTTTGCTTTGGGATACCTCCATATCTCAAAGAGTGGGGATCAGAGATTTATTTGTCCCTCCTCGGAGGGCAGAAATTCCAGTCTCCCACTAGCACTTCTCACAATCAACTTAAACTAAAAAACCAGTGAAATTAAGAGAAACACCTCACTACTCACCTCCCACAGTGTTCAGGCTTCATCACCCAGCTCAGCTGATCCTACATTCACACGCTCCATTCAACATATTATATTTTTAAAATCCAAACACACATGCACACACATTCCAAAAAATGTTACCCACCTTTTAGTTATTTTAGTTATTTTTTTGATAACTCAATCCTTTTTAATTTGGCTTTATCCTTGCAAACTCAGGGTAGATTTGATTGTTGTGCTCTTCCCTCCCACCCCTCCCTTTTACTACTTTTGCATATATTTTAATAAAATGTTCTCGTATATTTTCTGTATTTTCTTTTTTTTTTTTTTGTGGACAGAGAAAGTGTAAGTGAAACAAGGATAGTATTCACAGCCACAGAAACATAAGAAAGTAAAAGGGGTTTTTCCTTCCCCAAAGAACAAAAATGACCTATGTACCCTTCAGTGTCTCCAGGTTTCCTTGGAAATGGATTCTCTTGCATTGTGCTTTGGTTTTTGTGGTGATGAGGGTTTCCCAGTGTTACTGGAAAGCCCAGAACCTGAGGCAGAAAGCCAAACTCAGGTTTGCCTTTAAGTCCAGGTTTATCAAAGTGGCGTTATGATTTTGGCTTTCTCTGCTTTAGGAACGCTGTTGAAGTACCTGAAAGATGAGTGAGTGAAGATTTACAGGTGCTGCTCCTCCAGCTCTGGTACCACTGAAGGCACCAACAGCCTCATGCAGGGCAGGAACTCCAGGTCGGCAAAACAGCCAAAGGGACCCAACATGTCCCATTTTCAGTGTTGAGACTCTACCTCTGGTGAAAAGTGTTCCAAGATGGAAATCCCAAAGTGAACACTCCTGAGACCTGCACCCACCCTCCACCTCTTGTGTGTCTTCTCCCCAAGGAGGCATCAGTTTTACTCTCAAAGAACTGCCATCCCCACCTGTCCTCCAGCAAAGCTCAGCACAGGCTGCGGGAATAACTCAAGGTAAAGCTGGCATAAATCTCAACAGAAGAAATCTCTTTTATCTTTAACCATTCACTCCCACTATAGGAATAATGGCAGCTCTTTTACATTTACATATAACTCTTGTTTGTTTGTTTGCTTTGATTTTGTTTTTGTTGTTGTTTTTTTTTTTTGTATGTCTCTTTGTCTTGGCACCTGCATAGCAGAAAACTTTACAGTTCATTACAGAAGTTTGCCCCTCTCTCTGCTCCTCCCTTTATTTACTCTGCTGCCCCTGAGGACTAGCAAGCAACACCCCCAAGGTCAAGAGAGAGTAAGGTGTTACCCTTTTATGACGGATTATAGAAATAACAAACATGCCTGACAGTTTTATACAGCTGCTAGAACGGGTTTAGTTTTCAACAAATGAAGAATTTCCTCTTTTTTTTTCCTCTTTTGTATATTAATTACATTTTACAAACCTCGTTTTTCCCCCCTTCTCCTTAAACTTTTCCCCCCGCCTCTCGTTCTTGCTTTTTCAGGTTTTTTTTTTCCTCTTTTTTCTCTTTTTTCTCTTTTATTTTTTTTTTTTATAATTTTTTTATACAGCAAAAGGATCGATTCACCAACATGTGTCCAACATGGATAAGTCCGGGTTAGCAGAGTTTGGCCGTCATCTGGTCCGACTGTTTGAGGATCTCGGTGTTGTACAGGTCCAGGGCGTGGTTCACGCGGATGATCTCGCTGTTGGTGAGCTTCAGGCGGTGCTTGAGCATACAAGAGAACAGATCCAGCTGGGGCTTCCCTGGGGCCACGGGAGGCGCCAGTCTGTTGATTCGGTCCCGAATATCCAGCAGCAAGAGCATGACGGAGGAGGAGGAGTAGAACTGCCCGCCCTGCGTGTAGGACTGGTTGACCTGCTGCACCGCGCTGCGCAGCAGGTCGGCGTTGAAGCGCAGGCTGTAGCCATAGACCTGCACGTCCGAGATCTTGATGTAGAACTGGCGTTTGGTGGGGTCAGAGAGGTCCACGGGCCCTTGGCCAGTCTCGTTCCGCAGCAGGGAGGGCAGCCGAGTCCGGCTGCGCAGGTAGATGTGCACGGTCTCAAAAAAGGTTTTCCACCGGTTGCCCAGCAGCAGGGTCCAGTTGTAGCACTGGCTGTTTTGGAGGCGGATTTTCTCCCAGCGGGGGTAGCCGTACTCCCCGAAGGGCATGTTCCAGCCCTCCGAGTGGCTCCCGCTGAAGGGGTTGACGTAGACGAAGAACATGGGGTCCAGGCTGCTGTTGCGCATCTGGCAGATGCGCATGGAGATCCCGATCACCATGTGGATGAAGTCCATCCGGTTCTTGTTGCTCTTCAGGGTGAGGGACATGCGCTTGCGCCACCTGGGGTCGAAGAAGGTGTCCAGGCGGATCTCGTTGCTGATGAAAGTGGTGTGCACGTACAGGCGGGAGTCCATCTTCTGCAGCAGGTACTTCAGCTCCAGGTCCTGGAAGTCCAGGTCTGTCTCGAAGCTGATGAACTGCTCGCTCCGCTCCGAGTCCACGTTCTGAGGCTCGCAGCGACCCCGGTAAAGCTTATAGCCCTTGTTGCACGAGCCACAGAGGGAGATGTTGGCAAGGCTGCACATGGCACAGCTGTTGTTGCCCCCGATGATGCAGGGGATGGGGCGCTGGCACAGGCTGGTGCCACCGTGGCAAACGCAGCTCCGCTGGCTTTCCAGGAAGGTTCCCCAGAACCCGTTCTCGTTGCAGTAGAGCAGGGACTGGACCCGGGTGAGCCACTCCTGTATCGTCCTGCAGGTGGGCAGAAGAAATCATTAGCATTGGAGGGCTTCACGGAGTTGCTGGGTGTTGGCATCTCACCAGAGCTACAGTGTTTTCTGGGATATATCTGAGGCAGAGCTCTCAGAACATCGATGCCCTGCCGTGGCATCTGGGAGCTATTCCAGTCTATTTCTAGACTGAATCTTTCATCTGCTGTTTACTCCTTTGGTGAAGAGCAAAAGCCTTCTAAGAAATATCTGAGCAGTTAGAACTGATCATCTGATTTCTCTCTCCTCACACTGCTCTGGGAGCTGAGACTGGCACAGTCTTCTGCCAAGGATCCCATCAGCACCACAGTGACAAAGTTCAGCCGTGGGAATGGAGCTGATAAAGCCATGCCAGAGACTGAGGTGCTGTCAGATATCACAGGGCAGCAGAACTCCCAGGCTAGCAGGAGAAAACTCCTCTCCGTGTCATTGGCAAATAGCCCCACTCTCCAAAAACAGACCCGTAATGGGATAAGGCAAAGCCAATAGTAACCTGTGCTTATGGTGCAGAGCTCATAACAGCAGAAAGCAGGGTGGAAGTCAGGATTCATTGAGACAAAGCTGCTAAAATAGTTTCTCCTTAAAAAACCCCCCAAACTCTGCTGCTAATAACCACCTCTTGCAGCCTCTCCCCTTAAAAGCAGCCCCACTTGCCCATCCCTGAGCCCCACCACTCTCACACTTGCTGTATCAGCGCTGTCACCTCCACATCCTGCAGCCCTGGAGTGACTCCTAATGAGTAACACTGCAAGCTTTTGGTGTAACCCACTTGCCATGTTGCTTTTTTTGCCCCTTCTTCCCCCTCCCCAGCACCCCAGGAAAGCTCAGCACAGCGACTCCTTTCTCAGCAGCCTCAGCAGATCAGTCTGTGCAGCCTCTGCTCCCTCCCTCTGCCTTCCCCCCTCAGGCTAATGAATACTTCATTGTCTCCCGTGGGCAGAAAGTTCCTGGGAGTGCTGCAGTGAGAGGACTGGCTAATGACAAATTAGGATTCAGCCCCTGTAGAACGGGAGGAGTGATTATGGACAGAGGCTCTCAGAGCTGGATTAGTGAAATTCATGGCACCTGCATCGCCTGACCTCCGAATAATCATTAAGCTGTGGGCTGTATCAAAGAAGGCATTAAATGATACAGCAGCAAAGAACAGCAAGATGATTAGGGGGAGGGAGAGAGGGGAGGGACAAGAGTGTAAAACAGAGGAAAGCACTGGAAGGAAAGAAATAGCCAAGGAGCAGAAGCGGAAAGGGTAGGGGAAGAAAGATGGGAAAATGTGCAGGTAAAAGGAAAAATGAGAGAAATGCAGGAGCAATAGGGATGGAGAAGGAAAAACTGAAACAACATCTGAAAGAGAACAGGAAGAAAATGACTAAAATGGAAAAAAAAGATACAGAGTGAGGAAAAAGGAAGGGCTTTAACAGAAAAATTCTGAAGCTCGGATGTAGGAACAGACAATTTTCACAATTTTCACAATTTTCACATTCCTCCTGAGGTACAGGGCTGCCAGGGTCTCCTTCCCCTGTTCACAGCCAACAGACCTCTCCTGCTACTGGAAAAGACAAGATTTGCTGGAGAGCTTGGGAGCAAGGCAGTGCCCTCCATAAATATCTGCCCTAGAGGGAGACACAGCCCTGGTCCATAGGAAAGAATCCTCCTGATTCCTGGGACAGCTCTGCCTCGGAGGGGAGGGGACAGCACAGCACAGTGGGGCTGCAAAACACACTGCTGGCATCAAGCAGCCCTTTCAAAACCATCCCTGAGGGCCGGGGCTGTTTCCTGCTCACAGCAATACAAATGTTTTACCCCATCTGAAGCCTCGTGGGTTCCTGTTTGGAAAGCCAGTCAAGTGCACCTGGATTTGTGTAGTGATGCTTTTACACAGGTTTTAGGTGTTGATAATGCCATTGAGTTCATGGGACAAGGGCTGCCAGGCTATACAGCAGGGGATATGATATGAGTTAGAGTCAGGTGACCACATTTTGTCCATCTCAGGTGTGTTCTGTCCTTCTTGTGTACTAGAAGTCAGCAGAGCAAAATGGGAAAGAAGCCTCAGCTGATATCTTGCAATTGAAACCAGTAAAATTCCTGTTTCCCAGATGAACTTTGTGGCAGAAGGATGGGAGATCAGGTTTTTTGTTATATATGGGTATGTCTTAGCTTTCAGCAAAGACATAAGTAGGACAAAAAAAACACCCCAAAAATAAAAACAAGAAGAAAAAGAAAATGGTGAGTACCCACCATCTGCTAATGGCAGCAATAAAGGACATAATTAAATGAAAATGCAGAATCCAGGGCAGAGCTGGGCATTGGCTGCAAACATGACAATGGGAAGTATGATGGAGTGAGAGGGAGGAAAAGTGGTATAAATTACCCCATTTTGTCTTCCATCTGGGACAGGTTAAGAATATGCACAGGGGCAGCCAGAGCCCTCCAGCTGACAGGAGGTAACTTTAAAACATACACCTCTGATGGCTCAGGCTCCTGGGAATGTCCCCAAGAGGTGTTGGGGCAGAAGGAAGCTGAAAAGAGCCACTGCTTAAAAGCTAAAAGCCAGTAGCAGAGTAGGCATTGATTTTCATTTCAATTATTTTCCCTTTCATTAAGGAGCCATCAGTTTATCTTTCTCCAACTTTGATGTCATTGCAGAACTTATTTTACCTAATGTTTGCTACCTCTGGAGTTCAAAGTATAAAGTGTTACAGCATGTGATATTAAAAGAAGGAAAACTATGTCTTCAAAGGTCACTGTCAAGCAATTTTGCATTTAATATCTTTATCTTGCTTTATATCTTTATATATCTTACATTAGAAAACTGGAGAAAAGGAGGCTCAGGGGAGACCTTATCTCTCTCTACAGCTACTGGAAAGGAGGATGGAGCCGGGTGGGTGTCGGGCTCTGCTTCCAGGGAACAAGGGACAGGACAAGAGGAAACAGCCTCAAGCTGTGCCAGAGGAGGGTCAGGTTGGACATCAGGAAAAATTTCCTCACTGCAGGGGTGGTCAGGCATTGGAAGGGGCTGCCCAGGGAGGTGGTGGGGTCCCCATCCCTGGAGGTGTCCAGGGAAGGACTGGACGTGGCACTCAGTGCTCTGGGCTGGGGGACAAGGTGGGGATCGGGCACAGGTTGGACTTGATGATCTTGGAGGGCTTTTCCAACCTTAATGATTCTCTGATTCTACGCTGAAAATAAATACTAAATGCAGGCAAAGCTGGGAGTGAGAGTTACTTTGTAATGTTTTCTGGCTGTTGCTCACTGGTCCCTGGCAGCGCTGGAACAGGAACCAGGTTCAGAGCTGTTTTACCATTAAAAAACAATCTGTTCTGACCAAAAAAGAGTGTTTTGCAGGACAGTGTTGGGCTTTCAGACCAGAAGCAGAGGTCAGATTACACAGAGAGGTGATGAATAATATTTTTTCCTCATTATTTGTCATTCTTTGGGATTTTTCAGGTCTGGGAAAGCGAGGAGGCTGATGGCTGTCTCTTGAGACAAAGAGGTAACTTTGTTGTAGATGCGTCTGAGTCGATTAGAAAAACAAACCATGCCAAAACAAACAAACAAAACCCCCCGAACAAAACAAAACCCCAAACAAAGAAAGAAAAACCCACAAAACAAAACAAACAAAAAACTCAAAGAAAAAGAAAATAAACCAACTAAAAATCCGATCCAGCAGCACAGATCCTTTTTTTTTTTTTAATTTATTTATTTGCAAGAATAAAAGGTAAGGATTAAAGTTTTCCTTTGCAAACTCACCTTTCACTTTCCAACCAGCATGAGCTGCTCTGGGGGTACTTTTGGGTTTTCTGTACAGAACAGTGAAGTAAAAAGTGCTATTTTTATTCTCAGCAGTTGTGAGATGTATTCTTAACTAATGACAATTTGGCTGGAGCCCAGAACCTGTATAAGCCCTGCTCTCCTTTGGATGTTATTTCTATTTTACATCCACTGTTTTAAAATGCAACTACAGGTACTCATTGAGCATAGAAGCTTTAACAACTGGGGAGTGGTTTCTTTTTTAAACCAACAAACTTATCCCTTTGTTAAATCTGTAAACTTGTCTGTTTTTTAACAAAAGCAGCGCAGACCAAATATATCTGTGTCTATATATTTATGTTATGCCTTTATCTATATAACTACATCTATCTCTCCTTCTTAGCTATTGCAAAAGGTCATGGAGAATCAGCCTAATTGCCAAAATCCCTACTCTTCCTTTCTTATCTTTCTTTTGGAATCACCACTTCTCCCTTTCCCTGAGGACAGTCAACAGCAATCCCATTTCTTTTTTTTACATTGCCTTGAATGTATAATTTAGTCTCTCTCTTTAATGTGTAATAAAGAGAGAGAGGCTTGCTCTCAGCAGAACCTTTCCATCCTTTCAAAGCCACTCACATGTCTGATAAGCATCTGTTGCCCTGTGCAGCAACAATTAGAAAATTAGAGTATTTCCCAGCTCTGTGAGCAGAAAGGTGGGATGCAAACCTCCTCCAAGACAGAGCTGTCTCTGGAGCTGCTCCCCTGCCTAGCTACAGATGCACAATGACAAATAAGAAAAGAAATGATAATATGCCTGCTGATGTTGACTTAAACAAATCAAGCACATCAGTCAGTTAAAAACCCAGCTGCCATCATCCATTTCATCCTCCTTCCCCCAGATTTCATTGTAGTGGTTGGAGGCTCCCCTTCTGCTTGGCTGATTTTTTAAAATAGATGAGAAATGCTCGAGACATATTTATCTGAATGTTTTGAAGCAACGTGGTTGGCTGGATATTTGCTCACTGCTGCTTCTCTTTGTTGTTGTTGTGGCACAACTAAAAATACCTCCTGGACATGGCTGTGACTCCTCCAGCTCTTTTCCTGGTCAGAGCAGCTCAGCCACTTGGCAGGAATGGGCCAGGTTTAGGAAGCTCTCCAAAGACTTTTTTTCCATAATCTCTTACACTTAATAGATATTTCTCCTCATCCCTAGTAAGTCCATCAAATCTTTGTCCAGAAACATGAGATTTCTTGGTAATTAAAGAGATGTTAAGCCCTGGAAGAGTTTTCTGAGCTGCACAGTGATGAAATGAAAAGTCAGTGCATTTAGCAGCCCGGGAGCTGGATGAGAACAGGTGACAGCAGTCAATCAGTCAATTTTCTCTTCAAACTAAATATTTAGGTAATGAAGGAAGTGAAAAAATACGCAGTTTCTACAAATACTAACTTCTCCTGACCCTTCAAGAGAAGCATGGAAGAAAAAGCACTTGGAGTCATTTCCCCCCCTCCAGGATTTTCACTATTACTTCACTCCAGACAGTATAGAAAGACACAGCAAGAGATGTTTATTAAAATCCACAGATGCAAGTCCCCAGAATTACTTGAAGCAAACAAACTCAGCTATAGGTGAGGGCTGGAAGGAGCCAGCAGGAGGGGACTATTCAGTATCAATAGTTGCTGTAGCTCTAATGGAAAATCTGCCCTCTCCATCTGGGAGAACCCTGCAAGGCCCCTGGTCAGTGTGGGTTTGCAGGTTCACTCTGCATTTCATAGAAGAAATGTGATGTATTCCAAATGAAACTAAAGCTTCTCTTTCACTCTGGCTCTGCTCATTGAGGAGCACAACTCAAAACTGGGCTGAAGCATCTTGTGCTCCATATGTTCACTTTAACAGCAAGTGAAGCCTTAAAGCTTGGCTGGGGTTTATGAGGTAAAACCATTAAAAAGCAGCTTAGTCTGCTTAATGTCACCCCTGGAACAGTCACAGAATCACAGAATATGCTGAGTTGGAAGGGACCCACAAGGACCATTGAGTCCAGCTCCTGGCCCTGCACAGGACCATCCCCAAGAGTCACACCATGAACCTGAGAGCATCATCCAAACCCTCCTGGAGCTCTGGTAGCCTTGGGGCTGTGCCCACTGCCCTGGGGAGCCTGGTCATTGCCCAACCACCCATCTTTTTCTAACATCCACCCTAAACCTGCCCTGACACAGCTCCAGCCATTCCCTGGGGTCCTGTCCCTGGTCCCCACAGAGCAGAGCTCAGTGCCTGCCCCTTCTCTGCCCCTCCTGAGGAAGCTGTAACTGCCATGATCTCTCCCCTCAGTATTCCTGCAGAACACTACAGAACAAGGGGTAGGTCACACAGAAGGGAGGTGATTGTACTCAGCTCTGTGACAAAGGTTACCCACACCTCCAGAAACTTCAATCCACTCCCAGATTTTACCGTTTCCCCCCAGACCTGCACGTCTGCACACCCTGTATCCAAACACAGGCTGGATCATGCCCAAGCACAAGCTCAGCTCCACCAGCCCCCTCCCCAGCCCCCCTGTCCCCAGGGAGGGATGGAGGTACCTTTCCCTAGGCAGCTGGTGGTTTGGGTTGTGCCGACACCGGACACTGAGGCCAAAGAGTTTGCGGGCAGTGCGCTGGATCTTCTGCCGCTGGGCTTCCAGGGAGCTCTGCAGCAGCTTGTAGCGGTTCTGCAGGTCCCAGTCGTTCCCCCAGTGCTGGTGGATGCTCCCAATGGTCAGGAAGTGGTTGCTAGGTAGCCTTTTCATGAAGGATTTAAACTCATCTGGAAGAAGGCACAAAAACGGGGAGAAATGCAGAGGTTTCTGAGCTGTAAGGAGGTTACAAAGCTTTTCATTAGCAGGATGTAGGAGGACATCAGTGAAAGTGATATCCAGTAATTCCCTGATCATTAGCCTGCCCCAAGAACCCCCTAATTCCACGGCTGTTGCTGTTCCCATATAAGAAAAACCCTCATACCGAGCATCAAGGTGAAACAACACAGTTAAAGTGCACAGGGTGGAGAAAAAAAGAGAGCAACTCCCTGGAGCATGAGATTATAGTGTAGGGCTTATAAACAAAAAGCTGGGAGTTGTAATCATTGTCAGTTAAAGAGTTCTCATTTACATTGTTTTTCAGCTGTTTGTTGTTGAAGGTAAAGCACTTTGGCTGTGTTGTTAAAAAAAAAAGGGAAAAAAACCCCAAGCTTTCAAAATTCCCCAGAGGAAAGGTTTGGATTGTGTTAAAATGTCCTGCTTTCTCATTTTTTAAAAAGGGCATTCTGATTCTTTTTACTTACTTAACTCCATTTGAAGTTAAATGAGTTGCATTATGTAACAATGGCAATAAAATAAAATAGTTTGCAGGGCTCAGGTGAGAACAAAATGCGTCAATTTTAGCCAAAGGGAAAAAACCTGATTGATTGAAAAATATATTGCTCAATGTTGGGGTTTGTTGCTGTTTTGTTTGTTGCGTTTATTGTTTTTTTTGATCACTTTATTTCAATTTTACTTTGTTTGATAATGAAAAAAACTCCACTGAAATGCAGGGGGGTTTGAGTTGTTAGGGAAGGTTTGGGAAGGTTTGGCAGGGGAGGGTTTGGGAAGGTTTGAGAAAGGAAGGTAAGGTTTGGGAAGGGAAGGTTTGGGAAGGTTTGGGAAGGTAAAAATCCCATTTTAGACTCTGCTAGACAAACCCATGACTGACCTGACCTAGTGCTGGTTGTAGTCCTGCTTCTAGAGGGAGGTTGGACTAAAAACTTGCCCTAAACTTCACAAAGTAGCCAACAAGACATGCAGCCATCTCTTCCTATCTATGTTATTTTTCATCCTTTCCCAGTCCTTTTTTTTTTTAATTCCTTCATCCAGTTTTCAGAAGGAAAAGAGGACAACAGCAAAAAAAAAAAAAAAAGGTAAAAAAGGAGAGTTTGTAAAGGCTGATATCTTTGCAATTAAAAGAAATAATCCATAGAATTATTGGAGAAAATCAGACCAGATAATTTACACCCTATAGTACAAAGTTAAAGATATTGGCATAACAGATTTCCTGTTATTCATCAACTTGCAGTTCATGCTTAACTGCCTAACAAAGAGCATCAGGGCATTAGTCAGCACCAGCATCACATAGGTGGGAAATGGATGTTCCCATCCTACTCATCACATGGTGGAACCAAACACCTCATAAAAATAATCCTCATTGCACCACCGACATCCGTGGGACATCTGTTTGTCTCCTCCAAAGATAACTTAGAGGTTTGTTTTTTTTTTAATCATCCCTCAGGTTTTCACTCTATTTTTAATGTTGTTTTCAGTGCCCTTCTCCTCCCCCAAAATCGCTCCTCTCCTGCTCAGTGGTCCTCTGGAACCATCACCACGTCTAATTGCTCCTGTTGACCACGCTGATTACTCCGGGTACCTTTCAGCAGTAAAAGCCTTGCATTTGCTTCCCACCCCTTATAAATCAATTCCCTCAAAAGCCTGTTTGTGCAGGAGCCCGAGCTCTTTTCCCTCTGATGATGAATGTGCTACATTTTTCATCGAGACGGGCAAGGCAGGAATTTCGGTGCAGTGTGCACATTTTGCTACCGCAGTGCAACGTTGGGGGAAAAACAAATGAGCAGCAAATCTGGCCAAATAAAAGCTGGATGGGGTTGTTTAAAATAAAAGGGGATGAGAGAAAAAAAAAAAAAAGAACCGTTTTCAGAGCAGGATAGTTTCTTCATTATTTATGTATAAACTTTATAAACGTGCCCAGAAACCGAGAGTATGGATGGGGATATTCCCTATTTCTGAGAATAGTTAATTCTTAACCCTGAGAATTTCTGATTAACTAATAAATCTGTTTGCATTTGTTGTTGTTTTAGTTCTCTGCACAGAAAATGTTGATGATGGCTGGGACTACACCTCCCATGATGCTGCTTGGCCCCTCTTTTTTGCTGAGTCAGTCCCTGCAGGGAATCCCATGGCAGTGACTCAGCATCACATGTGGAACGGGACAGTGTCCAGCCTCTGCAGCAGAGTGGTGGCACCACAGTGAATTTATATGTCAGGCTTCTCTTTCAAAAATGAAACTTTCATTTTTCCAGTGTTTAAAAAAAATAAATCCCATTTTCATCAGAAAGCAATACTCTTGGGAAAAAAAAACAAACAAACAAAAAAGAAAAAAACAAATAAAACCCCACCTCATGACTTGATCAAAAGGGTTTTGTTTTTTTTAGATTCAGAATCACAGAGTTGTTTTGGCCAGCCACATTAAAATGCAGAGAATAAGGCAGTGTTATTTTTCTCAGTTTACACTGGAGCAGTGAAGCACAGGGCTAAAAGCCTCTGAGCTGATTCAAAGCAGCATTGGTTCACTGCAGCCTCCTTGACTTTGAAGACGCTTTCCCATATCACACCAACTCTTGATTTGCCCTGCACGATTTTTTTTTCAAATTAACAGAGGATCCAACACAGCCCAGAAGCAGAATACAAATGTTTTAGGCTATCACCAGCTTCCTGTGCAAACAGTGTTTGCTTTCAGAGCACTCGTGTGCCTTTCAGTCCACTTTATTGGAAAAGCCTTCAGATGTCATCAGAGATTTCTCCTCTGCTGTTCATAATAAAGAAAATCCTCTAGTTATTGGGAATATTTATTAAAACAAAGAAGCAAAACACTAATACTACAGTCTTTTGTGATAGCAACTTTCATCTCAGAGGATAAGTTCACGCATGATGCAACAAAGTGATGAATGAGATGCAGCAGCTTTAGACATAAAGATAATCACTCCATCTAGCCCTGCAAAGCCTCCAGCCCTGGGTGGAATATGGCTAGAGCAGAAATTGCACTGCAGGGTGTCGCTTTAACCTGGCAAATGAAAAATACCTTCCCCCCCCCTTGAAACCTCAAGAGGAGGGAGACTGAATATAATTATCTACCCCAGTCTTTGCTTTGGATCGGGTGCAACAAGGACAGAATGTCACAGTGAAGGAGTCACAGTGGGGCTGTAACTCCTCCCTCCATAGGGCTCTCACCTTCTCAGTGCCTGGGTTACACCTGGAAGGTGAAGGGGTTGATGGGTGGTGGCCAACCTGTGGCTTTTAAACATCTTGTGGGAAGATCCTGTGCCAGAACTAACAACTGGTAACCACGTAACCAGTGGCAGAGGTGTGCTGGCAGCTCCTGCCAGTAATTCTGACTTGTGTAGGATTGAGCTGGCAGAAGGTTCCGAAATCCACATTTCTAGTTTGCCACCCCATCCATGAACCCATAGAAATCCACAGAAAATATCTGACTTCTTCAGCTCATGACCTGCTGCTGGGACTGCCCCAGCCCTGTGCTCCCCAGGGTACGTGGGGGGATCTTGTCAAGGTGATCATCACCCTGGGGCCATGAGCCACGATTGACTCTGCCCAGCTGGGCACCAAGTTGACAACATGAGTGGGACACAGGAATCTGTGCAGCAGCAGAAACACCAGCAGGGTCCACATATTGAAGTGGAAACATCATAGCCTGCTCCATTCCAACCATTAAAGGGATTAAAGTGACCTTCAAGATGAAGAAAGACATTGCTGCTATGAGAACTTGTGAAGAAGAATTCTTCAGTGCCTTGAGTTGAGCTAGATGGTCCTTTCCTCACAGTTTTCTTTCCTGACATGGACACCTGGACAGTTATGACAATAATTATTGAAGAAAATGTGTTGGAAAGTAACTGGTTAACACTAAGGGATGAGAGTCAGCACAGGGACGAGTTCTTGATGAAATTCTGCTTAGCCCTGTGTGGCTTCAGGGTAGGCAGATCACTTGCTAAAGGAAAGGATGCAATTCACTGATGATGTTGCTCTTTCCTATCTCAAGCCCTTGAGGGTGAGCATCCCACGAGTACCACAGCACTGCTATGAGTCAATACTACTACCACCAGTAGCAAGGTGGAACAAACTCTGCTGACACCCCCAGCCTCACCCTGAGAGAAAGCAGAGGAAGAAGAGAAATGTCCCCACCAGCAGATATCAGCCCTGTAGGAGAGAGAAGTCATTTTCCCTTCTCCTGCCTGTCTCAAATGCAGTGTCATCTGGCTGGTACCTTCTCCCTCTGAATTGCCTTTCACCAAAGCAGAATAAATCATTCATGCAAATCTGAAAAGCAATTTCTGCATCATTTATACTGTGGAAGTTTCTCTGTAGAACTATTAAAAGAGAGATTCAGAACTGGTTTGCTATGAAAACAAAAATCAGATTTTTAATCAAATAGTTCCGTGGAAAATATCCCTGTACATATGTGTGGTGTATGTTCTTGTCTGTGCATGTGTTTAATAGGGGGAAAAAAGGTACTCCCTTAACACTAAGACCATGGGTTTGGGTTCAGTATTTTCCATTTTTTTATGCAAACTGGAGCATTATATTGAGAGAATATAAGAGAGAGAGAGAGAGAGAGAGAGAGAGGGAGATTCTTACCTGGTATAATCTGACACATTTTGTTTGCAGTAAGTTAACTGGAAAATGAACTTTACTCAGTTACCTGAATTCTCCAGATCTTTATAGGCTTCTGTCCAGGTCTTGGCCATGTTTGCCAGGGTGTACTCCATGATCTGGATGTCGGTGATGGGGCAGTTGCACTGGGGGAACTCCTCGGAGCACTGGCAGCCGCACTGGCTGTCCCGGCAGATGTACTCGCCCTCCCCGTTGCACATGATGTAACTCAAGGCAGACTGGACAAACTTCTCTTGTAAATACTGAGGGAAGATGATCTGGAGACCTGGCAGGGAAACAAGAGGGATGTGGGGGTGAAAAAAGTAAATTAAGAAGTCAGTTCAGGTATTTGTCCTTCGTTTCAAAACCTGTTTCGGTGACAGCTTGGGAAAGTGATGCTGAGGAATTAAAAGCTGCTGGGGTATTTATCTTGGAGCTGTCATGAGTAAGGAAGATGGGGTACAAATTGCATGTTTCCAGTGCAAGCAGTGAGTTAGCTGAGAGCAGCGAGACAAGTAACTTCCCCCTCCCCAACACCCAGTCTACTCCCTTCATCCCATTCCCAGATCCCAGCACAGTACAAAACCCCTGAATGCAAAGGTCTTTTATCCCCTGAAACCAAGTGCTAGTTCAGAAGTGATGAGCATTGTGCAGTTCTGACCTGTTTTGAGAGAGACTAAATGGGTTTGGTACCACAGAAACAAGGAAACTACACACTGAAAAAGAAAATAAGAAAGAACGGAAAACAGAAGAAAGGAAAATAACCCAGGGAGGGATTTATAAAAGACCCTTGCAGAGTTAAGTGCCCAGCTCCCACAGCATAAATACAGGAGCTGGCTACCTGAGCCTTTGCAGCTCGCTCCCTGCTAGGAAGGCTACTTGCCAAATCCTATAAAAGTGCAAATGGATTTAGTGCCAGTGATTTCAGTGGTGCTCTGAAGATTTACATTAGCAGGGAGATCTATCCCCACGTCCCTTTCTCCGCTGCCAGTGTTTGTGTACCCATCCATCTGTGCAGGCATTAGTGTAAGTGTACCCTTGCTCAGATATCAGAGGACATACTAACAGTTTAAGTGTTTGCCCTGTGTACTGTGTACATGTTTTTCCACCCTGCCCTCCTCCAGGCTCCCTACGGATCTCCCTGAGGATTCACAGCTGTTTTCTTCTACCTGGCAAGTCCTGCTTGTCAGACTCTGTCAGCGTCTGTGGTGCACGAGGCAGATGACAATAACTCCGAGCCTGGCCCGCTTGCTTCCTTGTAAAGGCCCAGGGATTTTGGAGTGGCAGCTAAAGGAGTTTATGGCCTGAACAGCAGCGCTGAGCTCAGGAGCGATGAAGGCGCGTGGGTCAATTACCCATCTGTTTGTGGTTCTGCTGCGCTGAGTTACCGTATCCACGGCTGACAGCTCAGCCGAGTGGAAGGGAAATCACACAATAATTCAGGGGATGAGAGTGTGCAGGAATGGCAAAAAGGGCCGTGACCCCTTTCAGGAGCTCAGGCCCGTCTCTGATGGGCCATGTTCGCCTCAGACAAGAGGAAAGCAGCGGGCAGTGACCCCGGGCCCCCCATTACCCTTTTGCTTTTGGATCCAGAGAGACACCTCAGCCTTGATGAGGTCCCTGTGGAAGAGCAGATTTTGGGAGGATCAGGAGGCTGTGGAAGGCACACAGGGACCTCTGTTTTCTCTCCCCCTGGGCTCTGGGAGCACCATGCCTGGTGGCACCGAGCTGCCCCTCTGTCTGATCCCATTGGCAGCCAAGAGTGGAGCAGTGGCAGCTGCTGGGCAGGATGAACACGGAGCTCCCTCCAGCTGGGGAAGATGTTTGTGACCCTGGCACAGGAAGGATTTCAAGCCTGGCCTTTGGAGGCACTGTGTCTGCACAGATCCTGCTGCCTTTCCTGTGGTGGTATTTGGGACAGGAGGGAACAAAGAGCTGACCTGTCTACAGCATCCCTGCAAACACCTCAAAACTGGCTGAAGGAAGACCAGTGTTTTGAGGTCCCCTTGGTCTTTTCTGAGATGTTTCTCAGCAAGAAGCTCATCTTTCTTCCTGCTGTCTTCAGGAAGTATTGAAGATCAGCCTCTTTTTGGGATTTTAGTGATAGGACAAGGTGGAGTGGCTTTAAACCAAAAGAGAGTAGGTTTAGATTGCATATGCAGAAGAATTTCTTCTGTGTGAGGGTGGTGAGGCCCTGACACAGGTTGCCCAGAGAAGCTGTGGCTGCCCCATCCCTGGAAGTGTTCAAAGAGACAGAGCTTGGAGCAACCTGGTCTAGTGGAAGGTGTCCCTGCCCATGGCAGGGGGAGTTGGAATGAGAAGATCTTTAAGGTCCCTTCCAACCCAGACCATTCTATGATTTTATGAATTATCTGAAGCAAACACCACAGAGGAATGGTCCCTTGTCAAACCTTCATACTGACATTAGAGCTGGTCCCACCTGCCAGGATCCAAAACTTTCCTTCAGGATGGAAGGAATGTGCAGTGCTGTTGGAGAACTGATCCACAAAAGGAGCTTGGAGAGCCTGAAGGCTGCTGCACTCACTGAGCTTTCAAGCTCACAGGAGAGTGGGGCTGGACTTCTTGATGTGCACTGACTCTTTATTCATGGTTCAAGTCCCATGAATACATTTTTCCACTCTGCTTCCCAGAGGAGCAACCTGCTCTGGCCTCACCATTTGAATATGACCAAATGACCTCGGGCTCTTCACTTCACATATTTTCTCTTTGAATTTTAACTTGGATAACAGCATGACAAGCTGTTTGGTCCCAACTAGAAATGATCCTGGCTTTGGAGATTTTTTTCTCTTTTTTTTTTGAGGGAATAGGGTTGAAAAAAGCAACTAAAATTTCAGGGAAAGCATTTCCCATTGCAAGGAACATCCACTGTGCATCTCAGCACATGCAGAAACATGAATACACTGTAATCTCCAAAACATAACATGGTCCCATCCTACACTGCATTGCCTCATGTGGATGCTTGCTTTTTGCCTATAGAACTCGTGGCTTCTAAAAAAAAAATAACATTTCCAGAATAACCTCCTCTTGTAAGAAGTAATCTCATGTTTAAGAGGTAATCAGAGCCCTGTACACTTAGCACTGGTTCCACAAAGCACTTATATAAATGCTTAACTTAATCAGGGAAGCAGTTTTGCTGGAATCCACCATTACCTGGAGCTTTAACACACAGCACATACTCAGATATGTTCTTACAAAAGTGACACACAAATCCAGCGACTCATTGGAACATGAGTGTGCATAGTCCAAGCACAAAACCCTGATTTTAAAACTACAAACATGCAGTAAGGATTTCCTGTGACTCGGATCTTCCAGCCAGGAATTTCCTTGTGGAAGAAATCAGTGTCAGGAAATACAGCTGTGCCTGCTTTTCCATATATATTTTTATATATATATACATAAATATTCACACATTTCTCATCATATCCAGACAAGGGCAGATTCATATCAATATTTTTGGTTTAGTGTGGAGCATCCTAGTGACTAGATCTTAGCAAGACATTTTGCAAGCACTGTGCCAGCAGCATCTCCCTCAGTCCTGGCACCCTCATAGTTTGTATATATTTCCCTACCGTGCCTAGTGACTAAATATTGCTGAAATTTAGTAGATTCTGGTTGTCAGTAAAGCACAGGCAGGATTAATCTTTGCAGATTACTGCTCTGCATGTTTCAGTTGCCACCTGTAAAGCAGGAAAGCTGCAGTCCCAAGGACTATGACAGCACACCAGCCCCACAGAGCAGCTTGCAGCTGGCCATGGTAGCTGGGAAAGCCCTCTGTCAGCCATGACCTTAATAAATCACCCCAGAAATGCTGTTTTGTTCTCCAAGAAATGTCTTTGAATGTTGCAAACGCAAAAAAAAAAAATTATATTTGGTCATAGAATCATAGAATTAGCCAGGTTGGAAAAGACCTCCGAGATCATCAAGTCCAACCTTAATTTTTCAGCCTTGCCTGCTGTTAAAGCACCCTCATGTCAGCAGCCAAACAGGGGGTCAACCTGGTCTCAAAGACTGAGATACTGGACCATTTCCATTGAGAATCCCTCAATCCAAGCCAGGGGACACAAGGAATGGGCTCATCCCCAGCAGAGGCTCAGGAGCTGAAAATAGATGCAGAAGGGAAGTTTGCTGGTGATCAGTGTTAGGCAGAATATCTTAGTTTTGAAGATATTGTTCAGGAGGAATTCTGCAACTCTGTAAAGCAAAAAGTTCCTCCTTTAAAATTAAGAGCAGCACAGATTTGGTATAGGTTTGTCTTGGATAACTACAGGCAGAATATGAAGTGTCTGACAAGGGAACATGTCCTTAATTCACCTAGAAAAACTATTAAAGAGAGATGTTTGCCTTTAGACTGTATATAAAAGGCTTCCTGCATTAAAAGAAGTAAATTTCCCCAGCTCTAAATTAGAGCTATTTGAAACATTTTCCACAGAAGAGTTCTCTGTTGAAAATGCAGTTTCATTGAAGCATTTTGTGAGAGCATGTTGACTCCAAAAGCACTTTTGACTTTCTAGATGTATTTTTTTCATACTTCCTCATCTCGCTTCACTGCAAAGCTGAAATGTTTGTCATTACTGTTCTGCCCATCTTGGCAAAAGCTTTAATAGTAATTGTAATGTAAATTCTAATATTATATTATCATATATATTATAAAGATATATAATATATCTCTATGTATATTTATATATATATGTATAATGTATATGGTATTTATACATATATTGTAATATAATATCAAATATGGTAATATGTTTAATATTGTATAGTTATTGTACATAACATTATATATTATGTATGGTATTATATTACCGTATTTGATGTAAGAAACTACCTAATATGCAATATTTCCTGCTTAACGTTGCAAAGTTTAGAATAGCACAGAAGGATTTTACCTCATTGAAACAGTGCTATGCTCCAATATTAAAATATACTGTCAGTAACAGTATGGATATGACAGGGGATGTCTCTGGAATTTTAGTTTCCTGAGACTTTTGAAAATATTCCTTTTTCCCCCTCAGATTTTCCAATTTCAGTCTCAGACACTTGTCCTGGGATCACAAATTCCCATTTCCCACCAGCCTGCTGTGGAGCTGCTGGAATCCTCCCCTCCCATGCTCTGGTGGTCTCCTTTTCCAGGCAGCTTGTGGATCATCCATACTGGAGGTGGAGGCAGGTGAAGGGGTGGTTTCCTGCTGGTGGCAGGGAGAGGAGGACACAAAGTGCAAACAACTGGAGTCCCCTGTGAGATCCTGGCCCAAAACAGGATTCCTCAGTGCTGTGTTGGGAGGCTGCATCACCACACAGCCCTCCTCACACACAGGACAGGGATCCTGCTCCGGGGAGGGATAGGAAAAAGTGAAACCTTCTGTGATCCGTGATCAATATTGTATATATACACCCCAGTGCATGTACAAACACTCTGGATTCACATGGATACTGGTTTACAAATTAGGGATTATTTCTGTCCCAGTAACCACAGGTGCAGAACCAAACATCCTGCACTCTCCTCCTCTGGAAACTCCAGGCTGGCTCACCCTTTGTGCAGGCATGAAGGTAACTTAGCTTTGGTTCATAAAATCGTGGAATCATTTAGGTTGGAAAAGACCTCAAAGCTCATCAAGTCCAACCTTTGACCCATCAGCACCTTGTCACCCGGAGCAGAGCACTGAGTGCCACTGAGGCCCGGCAGCTGCATCCCCTGAAGGGCACGGCTTTGACACCACGACTCTCAGGGCTGGGCAGCAGCAAGTTCAGGAACAGAAACTCTCCCTGTCATGAAGAAGCTGCTCTTTTATTGAGCCAGGCTCAGAGCTGAGTGACACCAAGGCAGGAACATGGATTTCTGTCAGCAGCTCATGCTCGGCTGCTAATCAGATCAGAGGGGACTCGGTCACGATCCATTACCTGCTGCAGCCCTGTGACTAATTCCTAATGAGCCTTCTCAGAGCAGAGGAAGGATCCTGGGTAATTATCCCAAGAATTGCACTCCAGATCAGGTGGAAAGCTCAGGTGTAGCTTTAAAGGTCACTTTGTTCTATTAGGAAGAGCTCCTGCCTCCCTTCCCTCGCTCTGTCCCTTGGCTTGGCTCTGGGCTCTCTCTGCACTGTGAAGCTCCAAAAAACCCACATGTGCTTGACCCTCAAGGTCCTCTCTCTGCTCCCATCAGAAATCACAGCCTCATCCACCTTACATCCTCTCTCTCTCCTAATTTTTCCCTCTTCCTCCACCTCCTTCCCCCTCCCTTGGTTTATGTCCTCTCCTGTAGGATCAGATAGCCAATAGAGGTCTATTGATTTACCTGCTTCTCTGCCTATAACCCGAGCTGCCTGCTGATTTAGCTGTTTACCCAGTTATCTGATGTGTCCTCCTTGGGTTTTCATTACCAGCAGCCACCATCAGAGTACACAAAACCTCTCAAATTGCTTATTGTTAATTAGGTAAGAACCAGAACTCAGTGGTTTGGATAATCACTGGAAGAGAGAAAACAACCTGCCTATTATTTTTAAAGGCAAATAATAACAACAATAATAATATATCCACAACATTACTCAGTAAATGAAACCCAGTTTCTGTGAAACCAAAGATTAAAACAGCACTTGCCAAATTATACTCAAAGCGGAAGATGTAATGTAGCCCATTCATCTGAAAAATTAAAATTTGTGCAAGTACAAGGATTCCAGAAATAAAACCATCTGGGCAAGTGAGCAATTAAATCCCACATTTCCTTATTTTGTCAAAAATTTGGGAATAACCTTCATAAATTACACGCCCAGTGAATTTCCTCCTTCTACTGAAGTTGACTTCTTGCTAACCAGCATGTATTTATTTATTAATTCAGTCATGACCTCTATCTGTTGACTTTTGGACTAGCTCCCCAGCTGGGACTGAAGCCATGGCTTCTAGCATCCAAATAAAACCTCAGTGACTTTTCCCAAAGATTACGGTCATTAGAAAGTCCCAAAAGCTGATCTGCAAAGCCCTTACACAAATCAGCAATTTGGGAGGGACAAAGAGACGTGGATACAATGGTCCTTCAATATTGATGGAAAAGGTCACATTTTTTTTATGTATAATACATGGAAGTCCATCAAAATTCAATGGCAGGGGCACCCAGATACTTCACTGGGGTTCCTTTAGCTCAGTTCCTGTCAAGCTCTGCCTCTGCTCTGCTGAGCATCCTGTGGAGTCTCCAGAAGCCACCAGTCCTGCTCCAGGGAACTTACAGGCAAGGCAGAATCACAGCAGAGAAGGGGAAAAGGCTGGGAAGAAGGGCACCCCTGTCTCATTTCAGCCCCCCACTCCATGCCCCGTGTTGCCACATCCCTCATTGCTGTGTCCTACCTTGCAGGTGGAGTTTGCTCTCAGTGCTTTGCAGAAGGACAGAACTCACAGAGTCCAGATTGTCGTAGCTGTTGCAGCCCAGGGGGCCGGTCCGAGTTTCTGTTACCTAGGGAGGATGCAGAAAAGAGAGAGTGTTCCCTTTGACTGCAGCACCACACCTTCCCCAGGCTTCTTCAGACCTTGGAGTACAAAGACTCCTCGTCACCAGCTGATACAACCCAAAACACATCTTCCCTAATTGGGGAAAAATGCCCCACCCCGGACAGACACAGCTAATGTTTGGTGCACTCACAAGCTGGAAAAGCAGAATGAAACGTGCCTGCTTTCTTTATGGTGCTGCTGGTTACTCTGGGCTTGGCAAAGGGATCCTGCAGATTGATGCTTCTCATAGAGGATCTCCACTGGAGAACATCAGAAGCCAGTAGAGGAATTATTCCCTGGCTTCTCTTATTGGAAAGCAAGAAACAGAGATGGATTGCCAGCCCCCAGTGGCGCCTGGTGCTCCCATATGTGAACACCATCCTTGTGCTGAGGATAGATGGAGGCACAGATGACCTGCGGTGTTGTTGCTGTTGGTTTCCAGCCATGGAGGAGAGCTGCCCTTCTGGAATTCACCATGGGTGATTATCTGCTGTCACTGTTTCAATATCTCAATACAATTTCCCATCCAGAAGGGAACAGGCTCAGCCATGAGACACCACAGAACAATAACGAGAGCTGGAACCTTTCAGAAATGGCTAACAATGATGACTCCATCCACATCACCTTCCCTGGAGTGAACTCTGCAACAATAAAATCCCTGCCCAGTGTAGGATGATTGCTTTCAGAGAAGGCAGCCTTTGTCTGCAGAGCCATTTTCCCTATTTTGTATTCTCTGAGCAGCTTCCCTTCCTTCCTGCTGCAACCCCCAAGCTGTCTCTCAGTCCGTTTCATTCCAGATGCCTCAGTAATGCCACACAGAGTTTTTTGCCTTTCCTTGTAGTAAATTCAGCTGAGAGATGTTTAGCAGTCTTACACCCACAAGAGAAAAATACTGCTGGGTTGCTCAGGGTTGTTCATTTCACAGACCTGCCTTTCCCTTCCAACCTCCATCACTGATCTGGGTTCTCTGCTCCCTTTCTCCCTTCCAGAAGTCACTGTCACGTTTAGTGGAGTGATATATCCTACATATAGGAGAGTGGTTATATCCTACATAACCATCACACTGAATGCCCACCTCTCTCTGGATATTACTGGATATATTACTGGCCTTGGGAAAATCAATTCTTCAGTAAGGTCCATAAGAGAAAAATTTACCCTGGGAACAAAACAACTCGTGATCAAAAAAGACATCACACTGGGCTGGCAAATCCCTGCAGTGCCAGTGTGGGCACACAATATTTCTCTTGCTAAGGCAAGACAGAGTACCTTGATTGCTCCGGTAGAGATCTGGATCTCATGGAGTCTCCTCATGGTGCCATCACGGTCCACAAAGTAGGAGGAGGCGAGCTGGTGCAAGGCTTCAACGCTCTGCGTGGCGTTCCCTGACTTCCTGTCGAGGCGGCTTTTGTCCATGTACATGGTCAAGGCCTCCTCTCCTGCAGCAGAAAGAAAAGCAGATTTCAGGCTGCCAGGCAGGGTCACCTCAACAGGAACAAATGGTGTCATCTGTTGCACCTAAAGAAAGAAACGTCCGACACCAAAAGTGCTCCTGAAGGAATCCACCCTTCCTCACCAGCACCAGAACCCCGGTGTGATATGTGTGAGCCTTCTCTATTCAGACAGGAAGCCCAGGTCCACCACACTGGTAGATCAGCTCCATTGAATTCAGTAGTCAACATTTTGGACATTTATTAGCCAGCAGAGCATTACCACAAGTGCTGGAGAGGTTTCAGACCATTTATTCCACTCGAGGAACATTTTCTCTGTGTGTGGTGCCTCTAGAACGATGCTCCTGACAGGGGAAGATGACGCTTTTATACAAGTCTCTGTCTGAGTTGATTTTTAGAAGGAATAAATGATGATTGGAAATAGGAGGTAGTTGTGTAGGTGGGTACAGAGGACAAACAAATGCTAGTTGTGCCTCTTCAGCTTCCAGAGATGATGCAAAAAGAGAAAAGAAAGGGAATGAGTGAAGGGGAGCAATCAGAGGAAAGAACAAACAAGAACCTTAATTTAAACTAACCACCCTTCCTGCCTTCTTTCCCAGAGTCTCATTCAGGGAATTTAAGTAGAGAGTGAAAAATATTGTGCAAGGTAAGGGACAACAGATGATTTTGTGTCAGTAACCACAGGGAATCTGGGAGTGAAGCAGTTAAGAACTGATAAACATCAGCAGAAACCTGAATGTAACAAAATACATCTGAAAAGTATGTGAAGCTGAGGAGTAATATTTACCTAAAAGTTCAATTTGTGCTGGACGAGCCAGACAAAAACCCAGTTCATTCTTAACATAAGGCTGGCACTAAAAGAGGACTAACAAAGGTGAAATGCCATCCTGCAACCTTGACATGTTAAGCTCTGATTTTAATAAATGCAGAGGCAACTATGGTAGGAATGTGCCATTTCTACATAACTCTGTTAATGAGAAGAGTGGTACTTGTTCTGATTTGATAGATGAACCACTGATGAATTCACTGCCTCTGGCAATGATAGCATGGTCAAAAAAAATATATGACCATTTCTAAGGCCAAGAAATAGTTTGTTCTTCATCGTCTTTGCATAATTTTTTTAGGAGAACAGGGATTTACTTTTCTTTAAAACTCTTATTAGTTGAAATTGTTTGATTCTTCCAAATTATTTCTTTTATTGCATACATGAAAAAACCAATAACCCCACTAAACCCTCTCCCTTGCTTTCCCTGGAAATTGTCCAGCTTTTATCTGGAAGCCAAATGCCTGAAAACAAACCAAGAATATTCTGGCTGAAAATCAAAATATTTTTGTTAGATTTCAGTTTTTTCAAGCAATAGTTACGTTGAGGATTCAGCCTTTGGCTTTGAGATGAAAAATGGACACTTTTTTGGTGGAAAGAAGATACATTTCATCGAAAGAATTGATCTGTTGTAATCTTCTAATTGGCTTCATAGCAGCTAAGTGGAGAAGTTTAGCACGTAAAACTTTCTCTTTAATATTTTGTTAAGAATAACAGACTATCCTTTGAGCATGATCAAAGTGGTGGTGGTGACAGTATCATCATTGTTGCTGCTCACAAAAACACTTTCCCCGGAAAATGACCAGCTTTGATTTCCTTTACCACCATTACCGTGTCGAGCATGTGAGGAGACCTTGGCAGGGATCAAGGCTCTGCCACATCAGCCTCCATCCACACAAACAGAAAGATAGTCCATGTTCCAGAGAATTTAAACCCCTGTATCTGATGAGGCACAGCAGGTGAAGGCAGCAAAGCCCAGGTGATGAGCTGGCTGGGATCAGCATGAGGAACAGCCCTCACCCCACTCCAGGTGCCTGAAGCCATCAAGGCATTCTCAGGTTTCATCTTTTGGGTGAGTTTCTCAAGAGGATTTGAAGTTTTGTTTGGTCAGTTTTCATGAGGAACCCCTTTGCCACCAAAAGGACACTGCATGGAAGTTGGACAAGGGGCTGGATCAGTGTGAGAGTGTATTTTGAGCTAAAAGTTTTGTATCTCTCATGTAACAGAAGTGTTTAACTGCATGGAGATGCAGCAGATAGAAATGAGGCTGTGACAGGAGAAGGAAGGCCTGGGATAATTGTCCCCTTAGCTGTGATTCTCAGAGGAACTTGATGGATCCAGCCACCAGCTCTTCATTGATTCTGCCAGTAACTGGAAAAAACAGCTTTTTCTGGAAAAAAAGCATACCTTTATTACTAGCCAAGGCACAAAAATCAGGACCTTTTTATTCCAGTCTAGTCCACTTTCACTAGAGGAATGCTGAGGCCAGAGGGCAGGCAGGAAGCCTGGGTTGAATCACACCAGACAGTAGCAGCAGTGCCACATCACCAGGAGATCCACCATTAGCTTTGGTCCCTGGATAACACAAATCAAGCCCTGAGAAACTCAGCAGAGAACAGAATCCTGTGCTCTGGGGCAGTGGGGGTCAGCGATTTCCCCCCAAAAGCTGTCATTTTTTTTCCTCCCTGGGGAAGAAAACAGAAAAGTAAAGCCAATGAGCTGTGGTGCTCTTCCTGAGGGATGAATACAGCCCCTGGGAGTGAAAGGTGCTGAGCAGAAACACTGCTGCTGGAAGCCTGTTCCATATGGCTGAGTGCAGCCCTGGAAAAGCACAGCATGCCCACGGAGGGGGCACGTGGGAAAGCAACTCTTCGATCAAGAGAGGTTAACAGACTTTTCCTGCATTATTAAGTCTTAATTTCTCTTTTATTAAGCGGGTGCTGTGTTCAAAGTTGTTTTTCCTTTAGGGCTTTCCCTGAAAATTGGCTCTGTGTGCTCCATCCCAGAGCAGGAGTGCCCTCAAAGTGACCCTTTCACCAATCCCGTCGTCAGAACTACACCGGAGCAGGGCTGGGTTTTTCCTGGGCTCCGGGGGGATGCTCGGTAGGTTCAAAGGCAGCAGAGCAGTTCCTCGTGTGGCCACGTGTGAAAAGAGCTGCTGTGTTCAGGTGGGCCGGGCTGAGCCGTCAACCCCCTCCTGGGGGCCCTGCGACAGCTGGTGTTTAAAAGACAAACAATTTCCTGTGTGTTTGTCACTCGTTTGCAACATAATAAGACACCAGGCGGAGTTAGAAACAACTGTAACCCAGGGCAGAACGCCTGCAACTTCTCAGAGGAGACACCAGGTCTTGGGAGAGCAAGTGTGCCAGGACATATCTGGTTTTATATCCCAGTGGTCTTGTTTAGCCCACAGACTGTGATCAGAGTGTGTCCTCTGTGCATAATGCATGCCCAGCTTCATCTGCATCTACTCTGGGACTGCCATTGCAGAGATAAATCTTTCTTTTCTCCCCTACCATTGCTCACTGTGCTCTGGGCTGGTGGAGCATTTAGCTCTCCCCTCCAACACCAGTTCTCCTTACAAGCCTCTGCATATTTAAGATAGTTGTGTTGTAAAATCAGGAGGAGAAACAAGCCCCTGTGAATAATTTACAACCTCACCCAGGCAAAATTAAAAATATATTTTACCATCAAAGGTCTTTGTTATTTCAAATTTCCACAGATGTGAGTGGCAGGAAGAAAGAGGCACGTCAATGGAAAGAACAGTAAACGCAGAAAAAAAATCTCTCACTTTACTTGGCTGTCTTGGGCTCTGTAAAACATGGTCCTGGAAAGCGATTTCCTCAATAAAAAGCAGTTTATCTTTACACAGACTTCATTAAGGCCTGATGCAGGCAGTCACTTGTACTCTTCAGTGCTTGGAAACCTGCTTCCTCCCACATTTCTTGCTGATGGAATGGACTGTTTGAGTGCCTGGACTGGAAAAGCAGCTCGAGGATCTTTGAAGGACGTTGCCACACCAGAGGCCATTTGACTTCAGTGGAACTGAGCCAACTTACCTACCACCTAATTTGTGCATGAATCATATGCACACATCTAATCTCATCTCTGTCTCATCCCAGCGTCTGCAGAGTGCTTTGGGAACAGACAGATGGCCAGAAATTCCTCAAAGTTCACCACAAGCTTCACAGTGTGGCAAGGCTGGAGGTGAGGTACGTTAGGAAAAGCAACAAAACACATTCTGTGCTAAAATTAGGAGCCTTTACCACTGCAGAATCCTGCTTAGAGAGAGTTGCTCTCAGAAGAAAGGCATTTAAATGAAAGAAAGGCACAACTCAAGAGGGTAAAGGAATAGTAAAAATAATACAGGAGAGGAAAAAAAAAATTCAGCAGCAAATATCAATAGGAGCTGCTGATTTTCCCCTCTCCCATGTTCAATACTCATCACTCAGAATGTTTATGCAGCAGCCCCAGCAGTGCTCAGGGGTTCATGGCCCTACAGTGCTCTCTCTGATGTCATCAGTGACATATTCTGTGTGCACACACAGACCTCTCTGCAGCCCTTTCGTATACATTTTGAATTTTACTTAACTGCTGCTTTTTCAAAAGCCTACTCCATTGTGCATCCAGCACAGGCCTTCTTGGCCATCTCTTCCTCTCTGCCCATGCTCCCTGCCCAACTCCTTGACCTCCCTTTTCCTGGAGCTCTTTAAAATTCATCTAGTTACAGCAAGAAAGGATGTTTTTCCCCTTGTGTTTGGTTTCAGTCTGTGAAAAAGAGGGATCTATTGTCAAGGTAAGGACAGTGGCACGGGGCAGACAGCCAGGCTCCTGGGCTGAGTGGCACGTGTTTCTCCTGGCACACGTGGGCACACACACACTGCTGTCAGAGGGGCACAGGCACACACACAGCTCAGGTGCTGAACTCACACCCTGTGCTGTGAATTCTTTCATACTCTGGGGAATTTTACAGTGTCTGACAATGAGCTGCAGCCTGGCCCTGTGCCCCCAACCAGCTCCCACATGTCATGGCCGTGGGTTTGGAATCGCAGAGTGGTTCGGGTTGGAAAGGACCACAGTGGGGTCATCTGGTCCAACCTCCATCCCAAGCGGGATCAACCCAGAGCACATGGCACAGGATTGTGTCCAGGTGGTTCTGGAGTATCTCCAGTGAGGAAGCCTCCACACCCTCTCTGGGCAGCCTGTCCAGTGCTGGGTCACTGCACAGCAAAGAAGTTCTTCCTCATGTTCATGTGGAACTTGCTGGGCATCAGTTCCTGTGCATTGCTGGGCACCCCTGAGCAGAGCCTGGTCCATCCTCTGCCCCCTCCCTGCAGACACTGACACACACATGGATGGGGTCTCCTTTCAGTCTCTTCTCAAGGCTGAACAGGCCCAGCTTCCTCAGTCTTTCCTCGTAAGAGAGATGTTCCAGCCCCTTCAACATCTTCACAGCCTCTGCTGGACTTGTTCCAGGAGCTCCGAGTCTCTCTTTCACTGGGGGGCCCAAAACTGGACACATCTGCAGTGCTGTCCAGTGCCTTCCCCACCCCACCACCCCAACAACCCCCATCAGAAGACAGCCCAGGTTGCCACCTACCTCCCAGGGTGGCAGAGATGAGGATGTGGGTGCCGTACTTTTTGATGATGGTATCGATGAACTGCTGCGTGGTGGGTCTCCTGCCCAGGAGGCGGATGCTCCTCTGGAACTCAGGCATGAGGGGCAGTGGGTTGTGGAGCAGGTCCCTCCTCTCGATGGCTGTGTTCCTCACCTTCCAACGGGCAAACTCCCTGTGTGACAACACAGGAACACAGCAGGGGTGAGGATTCCAGTCTGGAGGGGCAGGGAGAGCCACCCAGGGCAGGGAAGGAAGGTGGAGAAGGGAACAGTCCTGTTGGACACCCCCAAATGGATACACACACGTGAGGCCACAAGGTTAGGCAGGGTGAAAGGAGGAGAAGAGGAAAAGCGAGACATTACTGCACGGTAACAACACACTTGGAGGATCAGGGTGTAGGCTGATGAGGAGGTGGCCTTGGAGTCTCCAGAGTTGTCTGGAAGAGAGCTGGATTTCCCTACAACAAAAGCAGGCAGGTCCTTTCACCATCACACACTTTGGGGTCTTACACTTCTCCATAAAGCAGCAAATTCTGGTCTCTGTCAGCAGAAGAGCTGGTCAGTTAGAGCACAGATCTCACCCAATCTGATCATTGTTATATCCCTGTTGCCCACAAGCCTTCCTTTTGCAAAGCAAAGCTGAAGGAAACACATTTTCTCCAAACATCTTAATCTCTCAGCACCAGGAGTACAGCAAAAGATCATTTTGAAAACCAATTTTTGAGATAAACCACGTAAAAGGATCGATGCAGACATAAGCAGAGGCCAGGATGAAAGTGGAGGTTTTGTTTGTTTGTCTTAAAAAAAAAAACCCAACCAAATAAAGTGATTCTCAAATCCATGCTTTCAAACTGAGAGCAACTGGGGGAAAAAAAATATAAAGTTAATGTTTGCAAAAGCAGCTCTTTATTGCAGGTATCCATTTTGAAACGACACAGAGGGAAGTGCCTGGAGAAAAGCTTGCACACCTGCAATCTAAAAATCAGGCCTCTGAAACACATCACCAGCTGAGCACCTGAAAAATGAGAAGCCTATTGATGTCCTTCAAAAAATATTGAGCAAGGCCTTCTTAAAAGCAAAGGATATTTTTCATGCCTACTCTCCTACAATGCACCTGCTCTATCTTCAGCTACCTCCCAGATCATCAACTCACAAGCTTCTCTGTCACTTTTCATTCACTTAGTCCTGTAACTTGGGTTTAAGACAAAAATTTTCTTTAGGTTAAGGGTCTTGTGGTTTAACCCCAGCTGACAACTCAGCCCCACACATGTGCTTGGTCACTGCCCCGTGCTGGGATGGGGGAAAGGGTTTGGAAGGATAAAAGTGGGAGAACTTGTGGGTTGAGATAAAAGCAGGTTAACAGGTTAAGGAAAAGGTGCACAGACAAGCAAAGCAAAAGAAGGAATTCATTCCCTACTTCCCGTCACAGGCAGGTGTTCAGCCATGCCCAGGGCAGCAGGGCTCCATCACGGTGACTGGGGAACACAAACACCATCACTCTGCACATCTTCCCTTCCTCTTTCTTCCCCAGGTCTATGTGCTGAGCATGAGGCCACGTGATGTGGGACATCCATGGGGTCAGATGTCCCATCTGTGTCCCCCCTGGAGTTCCTCGTGCATCCCAGCCTGTTCACTGCTGGGGTGGGATGAGGGGCAGAAAATCCCTGCACTGCTCAGCCATAGCTAAAACATCCTGGTGTGATCAGTGCTGTTTCCAACACAAATCCAAAACACAGCCCCACACCAGCTACTATGGACAAAATTTAACTTTCTCCCAGTGCCACAGAAGAAATTTGATTAACTGTGTTCCCTGTGAATGGCCTTGTTTAGCATTAGAGGCTCAGCATTAGCAGCTGAAGCTTTCCCCTGACCAAGAATAAACTTCTTTGGGAAAATTAATGCTGCTAACAAGGAACTAGCTGAATTTAGCTGATAGGAGTGGAATGAAGATAATTCCAAGGAGACAATTCCAACAGAATTAAGTAACTTCAGAAGAAGGACAGCCCAGTGACAGTGAAATACCATGAGAAATGAAGAGACCACTGACCAGAATTGACTGGACTTGGGGTCAGACTTGAGGATTGGGTGATGGTGATAGAGGTATGAATTGGGGTAGGGGTCTCTCTCTGGAGGGACCCAGCTCCAGCTGTAACCTAAGAACTAATAAAAGCCTAATTGGAAACCTTCATTCAGACTTGACATTCCCAGCAGGATCCTGGGGTTGAAATATTGCTTTATTATGCAATAATCCATAACACCCAGTCAAAACCAGCACAACAGGAGTGACAACACCTGGCACTGACACAGCACTTCCTATCAATGTGTGTCAACCTGCATGACAGTCCCACTTGGCTGGCAGAGCACTCCACATGCAGGCAGATTTCAGAGTTAGTTGCAAAGCCAGGATCACAAAGCAGATCTTTTTTTGCCCAGGTTGATTCTACAGCCAGTCCACCCTGTGTGTGTGAGGTTATTTGACTTAATGCAGTTATACATGTATTTATTTTGATTGAGCCCCACCACAACACCCCATGCTGCTTAACAGCAGTTGTATCCATTAAAACAGCAAAGTGCCAGCTATTTACTTCAAAATACTCCTTACACCTGAGATAATGTCCCCTCTGTAGCTCCCAGACTTCCACAAGCCAAGTCAAAATGCCAAAACAAAGCACACCTCTTACTACATTATTAGTCATTAGTGTCAGACCTTGAAATCCACAGAAACATCCATCTTTCATAGGAAAACCTCAGTCAAAAGGCCAAAAAAAACCCAAACTCAACCCAAAATAAACCTGATACACTAGGGTATTAATACCAGGAGTGACACAACCAGGCCATTGTCTCCAAAGTTATCTGCAGATAACAAATATACAACTAATGCCCATATATTCCCTGTATGGAGAAGAGTGTTTTCCCTGCTGTCCCAGAATTGTGTAAAAGTCCACTGCTTGCAGGTCTCACAGTTGATTTTAATAATAGATAAAACCTTAAATATAAAGACAAATAGTTTCTCTCTGTCACTACAGAGAGGTTGCTCTAATCATTCCAGACTAGAGTTGCAATCCCAGAGCTCACTACACAAAGAAATTCCCTTTGAAGAAGGAATGGTCCCTCCAGCAGTTTCACTGCATGGGAAGAGGAAGAGCTGGGTACTAAAAGACAGGCAAAGTTTTACAATAGAGATGCCCACGTTCCCATCATAAAGATTATAACCAGGGAGCAGAGGAAAAATGCCATCTGTGCTTCCTCTCCAAAGAGAGGATTATTGCTTCCTGTTAAACTCAAGCACATGTTTGCTCTCAGATTTCTGCTTCCTACAACAACAATAAAGTCAGGAGGGACCAGAGAACTCCAGAGCCAGAAAGGGCTGGGTAAATGTTTTCAGAAGGGGCTGGATAAATGCTTCATGTTCCTCAATAAAGTACAGAGAGTTTGGTTTTGTTGCTTTGGAATAGATAATTTAACAGCAAAGATCATAGAAGTTGAAACAGGCAACTGGTCAGATTCTCCTTCAGGGAAGCTGTGGCTGCTCCATCCCTGGAAGTGTCCAAGGCCAGGTTGGACAGGGCTTGGAGCAACCTGGGAGAGTGAAAGGAGTCCCTGCCCATGGCAGGAGGCTGGAACAAGGTGACCTTTAAGGTCCCTCCCAAGCCAAATCATTCTAGGATTCTATGATATATCAACCCCCAAATCCTAGGAGTGTTTCCATCAGTGGGTGGAGATAAACTGAGACTGAGATTGAAAAGCAATGGGCAATAAAGGTGGGAGAAGGTAGGAAAGGAGAATGAAAATTTGGCAGACTGTGTTCGGAGGGACAGTGGGTTCATTTTTTACATCAGGTCCAACATCACCTCGTGACACCACAGACAGGAGGCAAAAGCAGGAGTTTAAAAGAAACCACTGTCACATCTTCAACCTTTCCTGCTGCCAAGGGGTAACTCCAGTTCCCATTCCTGCAGCTAGTGAGCCCTGAGGAGAATCCACATCTAAAGCAGGATGGTGAGGGAGACTTTTCCCACTCAGTTCTCATTCCTGCCATCCCTCCCCTGGGCTTCCTGCTCCCAGGGCACAGCAGTGAGGTGAAAGCCCAGTTCTATTGTACTCTCCATATGCTTGGGATGTGTGGCTTTCCCAGCTGATGAGAAAAGCTGAACAAATATGTTATGATGAATAATTTATGCAACTAACTTAGATGTTTATCTTCTGCTCATAGAATATCCATGAACCAGTTGCAATTCCCTCTAATTTATGCGTTATTTGAACTTACTTAGTGAGATTTTTCAAGCCTTTTTTATAGGTTTTGCATAGTATTTGGCTGTTTTCTTTTTTCATAGGCTGTTGATTTGTGGGGATTGGAATCACAGGAGGGTGAAGTTTGGAAGGAACCACTAGTGGGGTCATCTGGTCCAGCCTCAATGGTCCAGCAAATGATATGGTCTTGTTAAGCTTCCTGTCTAATGTCCAATAATAAAATTTTAAACTTGGCTCCCTCAGTTCCAATATTTTACATGGAAAGGAACCCTCTAATTCCAACAATTTTCCATGCAACCTATAGAACTCTGCTGCAAGATGCACCTGAGGCCAAGGTTATGGTACAGTTTTGGAAAATAGACTTAACATTAATGGATATGGCTAGTGAAATAACTTAGAATTTATTGAGGTCATAAAAAAAAAAGCTATATTTGCAGGGAACAGTATAGATCTGGCCTTAGGGAATGTTCCAGCCTGAAACTCCTGAAGTCTGTGAAGAAACACCTTCAAGACCAGGGTTTTTATTAGCTTTCAGCACTAGATTTAATTGCATTTTCTGGAGAAGCAGCTGCTATTGGCCAAAACTGAACTCATGGCACTGGGTTAGGTTTGTCACCACGGAATCTTTCAATCTGCTTTCCACCAAGGCCTTGGAATCACGGATGTGTTGAAGAAGGCAGTGAAACCTTTCCTCACAGAAACCATCCTGGGATGGCATTTCACTGGCCATTGGTTCTCAGACCCATCAGTGCCACAGCCTGGGACACAGGGGTGAGGTGTCTGCAGGTCTCAAGGCACTTTATAAAATAGAAATATTGCCCCAGTTCCTCGCTCAGTTTCCAGGTGAAGAAGATGCAAAGACTTGACCAGGATTATGGTGGCACCCTGTGGTCCAGCTGGGATTAGTGCAGAGTCCTCTGACCCTTGGGGGAATCCCAGGCAAGGACCTGAACTTCTGCCAGCAGGGAAGCTTTTAATGGCTTTGGAAAGACAATAAACCTCTTAGCAAGGAGGAGGAAGAGTCTGAATCCCTGATGCAGAGGTGGGATAAGGAAAAACTATGACCTAATGTCTGAGTTGTGGGGGAGAGGCACTTGTTGGTGCTCTAATGCCTCAGACAGCCCAAGCTAAGGTGAGGGGTACCCAGGAGATTCCTGACAGGTCTCTAATCCCTGGAGAAAGCACTGAGGAGCTTCCTTCTAATGGCTGGAAGGGGTAGGAGGTGCTCATACCTAGAGGGGAAGGGAGGTGAGAGGGAAGAGGGATGAAGAACTGAGTATTCCAGGCTTTCCTCCCTGTAACAGGAAGGGGACAGGCTTTATTTGAATAAGGCTGTGTCTGAGTAAATTCTTGCCTTTTCAGAGCTTGCTTAATGAGTTTGCCATCAAGGCCAGCGTGTCAGAGGCAGAAGGAGCCATTAGGAATGTCTCAGTGCTCATTAGCATTATGAAAAACAGGGAAAAAAATTACTGAATAAAAAGGAAAAGTCAAAAGCCTGGAATGGGTACATCACCCAGACCCCTCACTGCAGCAGCAGAAAGGACAGGAGAATCCAAGGGTGTGAGCATCTCTGCCCAGGGAGAGGAGTCAGAGAGAAGGGCCATCAGAGCAAATTAAATTCCCATCTTGAAATGGCCAAGAAAACCAAAGCATGGAAGTGAAGAAAGAAGTTCAGTACAGACCTCAGGGGCCGGTGCTTGGAACAAAAAAGGAATTAAATGCCTTAAACAATGATGGAGAAAGAGTTAGCTTGAAAATGGGAAAAAAAAATCCAGCAGAGGAGGAAGACACTGAACAAAGGCTGTGTCATCCTAACTGGAACATCCCAACCCCTCCTGCTGCTGCATGGATGGATTGCCTGCAGGGCAGCCAGTGCTTCCCACTCAGTGCACACTCAGCAACCAGGACCAGCCCCACTGCTCCCTGGGAACCAGGCAAGGAGAAGGCACCAGCTTCTTTCTGCTCAGTGATTCTTTATCTTTTTTTACAAATCTTACCTCCAAACTCATCAGCTGCTCCCAAAGGTGAGGAGCCTTTCCAAAGGCAACACCCCCTCCAGCAACAGCAAGTCACAAACACTGCATCATGTCCTCTCCTTGGCACATCACACTGATCATTGGCCCTGATGTCATCAGGATTCCCTGATGTCAGAGGCAGAGGGCCCCCAGAGCCTTCATGCTTCCCTGGATTTTGGTGTTCCTACAGCAGCACCTGCCCAGACATGTCTCTGCTCCCTGTTTTCCTCCAAGCACCTCTCAGTCACTAAGACAGACAATTTAGGACCCCTCTATGCACATTGCAGACAAGTGTTATCAGCTGTCAGAAGGAGTGTGAACCAAAACAGAAGATTTTAAGCCCTATCTGGGGAGAAAACAAGTTTTATGATTGCATGAGTCCTCCAGAATCCTCCCAGAAGTTCCTACAACAGAGCTGTTGGTTTGGGGGGGGTTGTTTTGTTTTGCCTTTCCTTTTCTCAGCCAATTTGTCCCAGTCATGGGCTGCACAAAGTGCTGGTTATCTCCAGTCCTCAGGGTGAGGGCTCTTCCAGGCTCCTGTGAGTCCTGGACTGTGCAAACAATGCCATGGGATATGGAATGAAGATGACAACAGCACTATAATGCTTATCTTGTACTGCCAGATCAGGCTTAATATGAGCCTGTGCAGGGTATCTGTGATTACGGTGGGGTCAGTGATGTTTTATTTCTAGTCTGTGCCCTCAAAATGCCAGACAACCCCAGGCTGAGCAGTGCAATATCCCTCCAGCAGTTCCCTCTGCAGCTTGGCCTCTTCCCTATCTAGGCCAGAGTGAAGAAGTCAGCCTTCAAAGCTGAGCTTTTCAAAGGCCCTGCAAGAATTAGTTTCCTGTGAGGGTTTGGCACTCATCCCCCCTAATCTATTTAAGAAAACTCTAGTCTGTAGATTCAAACTAGTTCCAAATTAGACAGAGGCTGAAACTCTGCCATAAAAGAGAAAGGAAAAAAAAAAAATCTAAAAATCTAATTCCAGAGAAGTATGAAAAAGAAATCACTTAAGCTGAAAGTCTGACAGCATTTTGCATAACAACCAGGCAAGCAGACAGGCTCACTTATGACAGCTGGCAGGTGAATGAGATAAATAAATTGACTATTGATCTATTGATAAATGCTGTGCTGGCTGCTGCAGGTTTATCCCCAAAAGGGCATTTGCCTGGATAGGAGTGAACCAAGGAGAGGACAATCAGTGTTGGATCATTCAGCAGAAGTTAAGCAGTGCTGTTGGGGTCCCTACTCCTCCACCTGTCTCCAAAGCACAATGGAAGAATCTTCTGTTGCTTTTCCCCTTGATCCACCCTTTGGCCACGTGCTTGGTGTTGGCTGAAGGGTCTAAAACGTCAACTACTCCACCTTTTCAGGGCAATCAGTTCAGCCTGTTGGATTTTCCTGTTAAAGAGTTTTGTTTTTAATCTCTAATATTTTTCTTAAAAATATTAAATTTTTCCAGGGCTGAAAACTGAGGGGTTTTTTGTAAAAAGAGAGGGAGGTAAACAATAAGTCCAGAATGATACAAAGCCTGCAAGAATCAAAAAGGAAGAAAATTACTTCAAAGGTAGATGGATTTCATGTGACCTTGAAAGTAAACAGGTTCTTGAACAACAAGAACTGAATTAAAATCCAATCAGACAAACACGACTCTGAGTCTTGTGTTCTCTCTTAGGACAGGACTATATTTGGGTCTCTTAGGAAGCAACATGTGATTGTTGGGTGCAGAAAAGGTTGATTTGGCTAAAAAAAAAAAAAGCTGGAATAAATTTATTACTAGAGATTGAAAGCAGAGTGATTCAGCAGAGGTAAGAACAAGATAAAAGTTGGGCCATTCAATTTGATCACTATTAATTTTGCTTATTATTAAATTTGATCGTGGCCAGGATGTGGTTATGGTTCCTACCTCTGACATCACATCTAAACAGAGCTGCCACTGCAATCAAAAAACAGGGCAGAGCAGGTCACTGCCCTTTCACCTGACTGGGGTCACCTCCAAGTGACGTGTCTGTGCATCCTCAGGTAACACACAGTGACTTCTGAACTTCTTCAGCACAAACCCACCAGCTGCCTTCCTCCATCCCCTATGGATCTGTTCCAATATTCCTCATGAGTCAGCTGCTACAACTTCCTCCCATCACACCCATCAATGGTGACATTTATTCCACTGAACTCCCCCTGTAACATTCTTTGTGCAGATTTTGTTGCAGAAAAAGCCCAGACCTCGGGCACTGGAGAGACCCTTCCCACCACCAGCCTTGGAGACCTGCTGGTGAGTGGTTCCCATTACTGCTCACACCATTTCAGCTGTTTCCAGTGTTGGGCTGAGGGCATTTCCAAGCCACTCCAGCTCACACCAGGGTTGACAGGAGCTGCTGGAAGCTGGAGTGACATCTCCATGAGAGCTCCCAGCGTTGTTCACGCTGCTGCAGCTTAACAAACATTAGCAACAATAGGAAATGTTCTCTTCCATTGCTGTTCTCTCCCTAAAAGCTTACCCAGACCAGACATGGTTTATTAAGCTACTGAGAAAGCTGTTGTAACAGGCTGCAGGGCCCTGTGCTCCAAGCACTGGGATGGACAACACAGAGACACTCTTTCCTTCACTGTGAATTATGATAAAAATCACAAGAGATGCAGGCAGAGCAGTTCTCCCACTAAAACACCTGAGATAGCCTAGAGAAACTCATCTATGAATCAGGCCCTTCGAGTTCTGTGGTTATGAATGCAACAACACAGAGATTATTTTTCATAGCATGGTCTCCTGGATTTCTGTTCCTATGAGTTTGACCCAGAATTCATGATCAAGCTGATCCTGGAAAGTCAAGGAGCTCTTAAGAAGATGCTTTCAAAGAACAGCACTTTTGAAGTAACAGATGGAAACATCTGAGTCATTCAAGGAATTTTAGGTATTCTTGAGGAAACCTGGGGTAATCTGTATGATTTTAGGTTCTCTTCTCCACACTTCTTTCAATTCCCTCCTTGTACACTCCTTTTTTTCAGCACACAATCCTTGTCCAGAGAGCTGAGCAAGTTGGAAGGGGAGGCAAGACACAGGATGGTGAGACAAGTAAACAAAAGTGTAAAGGAGCACAGGGCATAGACACGAAAAGGCCCCAAATCATTCAGTCTTGTGTTGTAGCAACTGGTGGGGGAGGAAACCAAGAAAAACACAACCAATGAATAAGAAAACAACAACAAAGAAACCCAACAAAACAAACAAAAAAGCCAAAAAAAACCCAAACAAACCAACCCAACAAAACAAACACCACCACCCCCAAATTACCCAAGAGAAAAGCAAAACCCAAAACAAAACCTTAACCCCCCCCCACAAAAACAGACCCTTTCACACTGATGTGTTCAGACTCTAGTAGAACATTAAACTCTTGATGAAGTCCCTCCTCCTATGGCTAATTAGTACATAAGAATATTTGAATCTGCTGCTTTTGTAAGCAAGTTTGAAATGGAAGACAGGCAGAGAGAGTTTAATTTTTAGAGCAGACAACAAATCACCCAGGGGAGGACTGGGCCATGTTGAGTCATGGTGAGCCCTTGTTACCCCATGGAGCTCCTCAGGAAACTGTGCCTTCCCTGCCCCAAAAATCACCATCTGGATTCACAGCCCACCAGTGTTCATATGAGCACAACAGCTCGAATCAGAGGCTGTAACAAGAACACAGTTTGGAACAAGTCATTTCATTAAATTGCACTTCCTTCATTTCCTGAAGATGTAGGTGTGTGTGGACTGCAGGCTTTTCTTCCTAATTTTAGCTGGAGCTGGCTGATAACCTCAGCCCGTGACACCACAGCCCCAAACTTTGCTCTTTACTTATCATGATTCACAGTTTGCTCAGATGAAAAAAGACTGAGAAATGTGGACTTGAACCTTAATTCCTCCCATTGCAGGTGAGGGTACCTGGCTGCTGCACTGCCGGGGGCTTAAGCACAGCATTTGTCAATACTGGGAAAGTAATATGGGAAATTTAGCCTTGATTGCCCTTTTTTTCTCTCAAAAAAAAAAAAAGCACAAAATTTCTCCAACTCAGCATGCAACCATGTTTCAAAACTCCAACTGTTGTTAGAAAATGGAGCCATCACCCCCCCTCTGGTCAGTTGTGCCGCTCGCTTGGCAAGGGCTCAAATTCACCAGTTCAGGAGGAAAAAGGGAAAAAAAAAAGTGATGTTTAAATACAAAGCCTCTCCTGACTCCCGTGCCCAGCTGGGCCCTCCAGGCAGTCCTGGCAGGGCCAACTGGGCACAGCTGCCACGTTTGTGGGCTCAGCAAGTGATGGGAGAGCTGTCCCCTCTCGCCCACCCCCTCTGCCCTGAGTCATCCTCAGCTGATGGAGACACCAGAGCACGTAAGGCAGGAGCTGGTGGGTGGCTTGGATGCCTAAAGGCAGCCAGTTGGCAAAGCCACCTGTTCCCACCAGGGAGCCTTTGCTACAGGGCAGCTGAGGGGGTTTTGTCCAGGTTACGTGAAGTGAAGAGGGTCCGTCCCCGTCCCTCCCATTCGTCAGGTGGAAGGGTGTGCTCCGGGCTGCACATGGAGAATAGGCAGGAAAACAGAACTTGCAGAGGTGCAACAGGACAGACAAACCACTGCCAGGTCCCAAAGGCACACCTAGACCCAGCACAGAATCAAAATGACCCAGGAGATGGGATAAGGACTCCCATCCTTCATCACCCACACCATTCCAAGGGATCTCACAGGAAACACCTGGGACTACGTGGCAGAGGTATGAGAATGCAAAACAAAACCTGTTTTGACACAGTGAGATAAAGCCTCACTTCCCTCCCACATCTATCCTTGCTACTTTATTCCTATGGTATTGTGGCATTATTTCCTCCAAGCTGGTTTGGGAGAAAACAGTGGTTCCTCCTCGTGGTTCCTCAGGACACCCCATTCTGTGCCTTCACCCTGAGAGCTGGAGCCCGACATCCCTTGGGTTTCCAAGCTGTGCTGTCACATTCAGGCCAGTGGCCAAGGATTGCTTTTCAAACAGTGGCATCCAGCAAACAGTGGCTCTGTGCCGAGGATGTCCCCTCTCAGAACAGGATTCAGATGGTGACTGGGCCTGGAATTACTAGCAAATGGCATAAGATAAGAGGTTAAGGGCTAAAAAAATTAGGCTGCAGAGTACAGCTGCAGCAAAATTCAAGTCATCCATAATCGGAGACATTTGTGCTTTGTTCAAGATTAAAAGAGAGGAAAAAAACTGTCCCCACAAACCCATGACACTTCAGAATCACAGTAAAACTGAGGAAATTTTCTCTAGGAAAAAGGTGACCCATTTCCTCAGACTACATCCCTCTTTAGCAAAAAAACTGAACACAAGCTGTGAGAAAGTCTTGAACATTCCCTGGTTGCTCCAAAATCTCATTTCTACAAAAATCAGTTTTGATGTATTTAATTTTCATTCCTAGTCATGCCATTTCAAACTCAGGCATGTTTTGATGGAGGAAATAAAAAGACTGCAATAAAATAAAAATTCACAAACTCATGAAGAAAGGCAATCTCTTTGCATGCTGCAAAGTGGCCTGCAATGAAAAGATAACCATGCTTTTTATGCAACATTTCATAAAGGAAAAGCTTTATTTTTGTCCTGTCCTATCCAGGGAACAGGGACTAGTGAATGCAAATGCTTTTGTTTCCTGGGATCAGTTTGTGAAGCTTTGAGGCACTTGGTTATTCAGGCACATTCTTGGCAATGTCCCCATCATGAGTCATGTTTTCTTTAGCTGCTATTTGTGACTTTGATATGTGGATCTCAAAGCCCCTTTAAACAAATGTGTCACTGTAGATGGAGAAGCTAAAGCAGCAGGAGAGGAACAACTTTTCCAAGGAAGAGATCCAAGATACAGCCCAGCCATGAAGGAAATTCGCCCAAATCTAGAGACAGGACAAAGTGAGGACTGAAGGAGATGGTGGGGTCATGGCTGAACTTGGTGCCCTATTTTGGTTGTGCCAAAAAATGCCCGTGGTCCTTGCTGTCTGCCCAGGGCTCAGTTCTGCAGGATGCTCTGCTTCCAACATCTCACTCAGGGTGGGGGTGATGTGAAAACACAACCCCACCTCAGCCACAGAGAACAGATGCAGAGCCAGAACCACAGGATTTTTAAGATTGGCAAAGACCTCCAAGACCATCAAGTCCAACCATCTAAACCATTCACTACTAAACCATGTCCTTAAGTGCCATATCCACACAGTTTTTGAACACTTTCATATCTGCTGACTCCACCACTTCCCTGGGCAGCCTGCTCCAATGCTGGACAACCCATTCCACAAAGAAAATTTTCCCAATATCTGATCTAAACCTCCCCTGATGCAACTTGAGGCCATTTCCTCATGTCCTGTTGGAAATATGTCTATTGAAAATCACCACTGCACCAGAGATTCCCAAATCCCAGCCCTTTATGTGGAGGCCACAAAAGCCATGTGGAGGCAGTGGAAAATCATGAAGTAAAGTGAGTTGAAGTCATGTCACAGGGAGGGTGTTGGACCTGATCAATACCAGAAGTGAGAGGGATCAAATGCACACCAGACATTTATCATCTGTCAGGTAACAGGACCCCAAAGGCTGTGAAATCAATCTGATGAAATCCAAACCACTTCCTGCAGGAAGGGTTCTCCTGATTGCAACTGTTGTGCTCAAATCAGCAAAGAACATGCTGGATGTTCCGGGGGAGAAGGGGGATGCTGCTCTGTACCAATTCCAGCTGTGCCTGCCTGGAGTCCTGCAGGTTTATCAATACACCACAGTCAGGAGACTGTTCTAGTGCAAAAAGGACCACTGGAGTTCTTCCTTAGCTGACTGAGCCTCAAACACACCTGACATAGATGAGAGGGGTTGTTACAGCCATGCTGGGGGCCCCAAACCTGCACCATGGTGGAGGGAGCTCAGTGAAAAGGCAGCACATGCAACCTGCCCCACAACGTGCACGGGGCCACCCGGGCACCTGCTTGTACAAAGCTCTACAAAAACCCAAAGTTCAGCTACAAAAACCCAAAATCCACTCACGTGCTGACGGCCAGATGGGATATTCAAGTCTGGGAGAAGTCAAGAGCAAAACCTCCTCAGCTTCAGTGTAGGCAGCCTCAAAGGCCAGCAGGTCTTTAGGCTGTGAGCAGAGATACCCTCCTGCACCAAAATGTAGGGTATGGGACAGAGGGCTGGAGCTGAGCCCTTCCCTGAACACAGGGCTCTTTCCTGGGGGACAGATTTATAGCCTCACCATTCAAGGGCTGTTTAGGGGAAAGAGAAGTCAGCTGTGTGAGGAGGGTTGGACTTTGATTTATTTTATATTATTTTATCTTATTTTATTTTCAATTTAATTTAATTTTGGTTTTATAGTTTTTCAGGGCTTTAATTTATTTTTTTCAGGGGAAAGGTATTTGTTTTGTTTTTCAAGGGCAAGTTGGGTGTTTTTTTTAAGTTTGGTAGGGAGTGAAATGAAGGGTGAAAGGGGTTATCCTTTGTTAAGTGCTCTTGTGTCTCAGATTTTCATTTTGGCTTGGTAGGTGTTTGCTTTGTGCTTTTATCACGGTGCGGGAACCCTTTGCTGAGTCTGGATGGGAATTTCTGTGAGGTTGGTCCTTCCCCTCTTGCCTGTGCTCTCTTTCATGGTAGACTTTTTGGTTCGTGTTAAGTTAAAAGCCAGGATTCTCTGAGGCTGAAAATTTAGTCTGAGGGGATCAGATGCTGGAAAAAAATCTCAGAAGACCCTTTGGTGTCCCTGCCCATGGCAGGGGGTTGGAACTGGATGATCTTTTAGGTCCCTTCCAAGCCAAAGCAATCTGTGATTCCATGAAGACCTTCCCTCATGGTTATTTCGGGGGGGAAAATTGGGCAAAGTAAAATTATCAGCTCCTGTTGCAGCTCAAGCTCCACAGGGCTGAGGAAGGGATTATGTGCTATTGCACATCTGAGCCTCTGCTCCGAAAGAATGAGCTGGACCCCGGAATTCTGAAGCACATGCATATGTATATATTTATCTACTGAGCAAAACAACAGTATCTGCAATGCTTTTTATTTGCCTTCTGGGTTCTGAGATTTAAACACTTGTATTTTCTGGCTTTTCCTCGCAATCCTAAAAGGCAGCCTATTCTTATTTTTTAAATGGAAGTTGTGAGTTATACAATTATATGACTCAAGCCTGGAGTACTTACAGAAGACAGGAAAAGAGCTAATGTGAATCCCCCAACTCTTACAAGGAACAAAAATCAAAAAACAACAACTGTGCAGTCTGGTAGAGAGCTGGTCCTCATCTTTCCGGCTGCTGACTGGAAGCCTCACAATTCCCAGTGCCTGAGGACGTGCCAGGAGGAATGGGGGCAGGATGGCTCCCTCCCTGCCCTGTTGGGACACAGCCCTGCCCTCTCTGAACTGGGGGGAACCCCCAGAGGGGCTGAGCTGCTGCTCCAGCCAGTGGGATGTGTTTCAGCTCTTCCCTCCACACCAAAGCACCCAGTTTTCTCCTTCCAGCTCCTGGAAGGAGTTGCTTCCCCTCTTTATGTTTCCCAGCCTTCCTTTCCGTTTTTCTCTCCCCCAGCTGTTGCAATGTGTGGAGCAGCACAGATATAGGGTCCTGCAGACCATAATCTGTAGCAGGACATGGAACCTGGTGTAAACTTGCCCAGGGCAGGGGCTGCTGCAAACCTGATGGAGGGGAGAGAGGCTCCTAAAACTGCCCACGGTGGGAGGGATGAATTATCCGGCTCTGTGCAAGAGCAGCACCCAGAGGCCTCCACAACAAGTGCATGTTTATCTCACTCAGATCTGTCCCTGCAGCAACCCTGCCTGTCCCTGCTCCTTCCACTGCCACTTCCAAAGCCCAGATAAGGGTCAATTTGCTGATCTCTGGAGAGTCTGCACTGGGGTGTCTTTGTCCAGTCTTATATTGCTCCTGTTTTAACTTATTCCCAACAGGATATTCTGGGTATTCCCACTTTCCTGAGTCTCGTCCTCCCTCCTGCCCATCTCTCCTTTCCCCACTTTCCCTCTGGAAGGGCAGGAGGTGGCTGTATTTAAAGCCTCAATCTTCCTGGGCACTGGACCGTTACCAGCAGCGCACTCATCACCGGGGCCGAGTTTCACTGACTGATTGTTTTCGGATTCTGTTTGGCATTTTATCCTGCCTGCATAGAAAACTTATTATGAAATCATGTTTGCGTTCCATAGATTATATCTGTGCCTCGCTGCAGTGGGAGGATGGAGCATGACAAGCAGAGTTGGAGGGGCCCCATTAAAGCCCCCACCAAGGTGACAGGGACCGAGCTGCAGTGCAGGTGTGGGGGTTGCAGAGGACCAAATAAGACACCCTTGGTCAGCCATAGTCTGTCCTGGGGGTGGGATAACTGTTGATAATTAGCTGTTAATAATTGCATTTCTCGTGACCAGATCATGTCACCAATAAATGTTCTAAACACAGAATAATTTTATATTAAATGACTGCAACAGTCCCTGCTGCTGTTAAAAGTCTATTAGGCCTTCCTCTAGATAGTCCCAGGCTAGAGGTGCCATCCATTTGTACCTGTATCAAGTTCAACAGCCTGCTGTAGAACCAGAGAGAGTTATTATTGAGGATTTTGTTATTTGGGTTCTGAGAGCAGTCAAGACCTTTCTGCAAAGAGAGTGTCCCAGAGGTTTAGGACTGGAGTTCTTCAAGTGGCAAAATGTTGTGCCTGGCAGAGTGGAAGCTGGGAAGGTGTGACCCTGGTGTATCCTTTTAGTTCCTTGGGTTGTAATATCAGGTGCTAAAGCCACTCTTGTTCTTCTACCATCTCCCATGTGACCCAAAGATAAGGTGTCCTGTGAGTTCAGCTAATCATGGCAGCAGAAGAGGCTCTGAGCTGCATATGGCAAAAAACCCACAGGGAACCATCCCTTCTAAGCATGGTTTTCCCATGTTCCTGCTCACCTCCCAGCAGTATGACTGGGATATGACCAGTGGCATTCAACCTTTCTCCTCCCAGCCTCATTCCCTGGGAGAGCTAAACGTGCAGACCAGTGTTCTGGCAATTACTTGACATGAACGTTCCCAAAACAGGGGAGGTGTCCACAGGAAAAGGTCAAGCAGAAAAAGAAAGTATCACCTCTAGAGAAACAGCTCTTGGAGAGGTGGAAAAATGCCTCCCTCTTTCCAGAGATGTTTCCTGTCTTTAAAATATGCATTTCAAGAGTGGGCTTTTCTATTTCCCCCTTCCCTGAGCACAGACAGATCTGACAGATCCTTCTGCCCACTGCATCTAAAAGCAAGTGGTGCCCCTTTGTTCACAAGTTCATCACAAGATGCTGGTGGTGCAAGAGGCTTCACATGAATGGAGTTTGCCATCTGGAACAACCCCCATGTATCTCTCCATCTCATTGACTCTTTGTTCCATTTCAGTCTCAGCTGAAATTGGATCTTTTATCTCTCCTCCCTTGCCTGTGACTCTTATTTTCTCCCTCACACTGTCTCTGTTGCTATTTATGATTTATTCTCTGTAGCTGTCCTATTTAATGCTGCAAAATGCTTGGGAAGGTGGTTTTTGTGGATGATGTTGTAGAAGGCACAGGGATCCTGTCATTTACCCATCGCAGTGGAGCTGACTGATCACATCCCAACATCGTGGCAGATGGAAATCTCACACTGACACCACGGATTCTTTAGTGCCCAGTACAACCAGGAGCAGTGGAATGGCCACAGTGCCTTGGAGATCTCAGGGAGATGGTTATGGGGAGTTCTAGCTAAAGCAAGAAGCCTCCAGGATCTGGGACTCCTCTCCTTGTAGTGAGCTTGGGGCATCACTTTACTCCAAAAGGACTGAATGCCCTTTCCTGGAGGGTCTTGAGAGCCCACAGGTCTGGAGAAGAGGAGGCTCAGGGGAGACCTTATTGCTCTCTACAGCTCCCTGACAGGAGGGTGTAGGGCTCTTCTCCCAGGAACCAGCAGCAGGACAAGAGGGCTGGGTCTTAAGCTGTGCCAGGGGAGGTTTAGATTGGACATTAGGAAGAAATTCTTTACAGAGAGAGTGGTCAGCCATTGGAATGGGCTGCCCAGGGAGGGGGTGGAATCCCCGTCCCTGGGGGTGTTTAAGCAGAGCCTGGATGTGGCATCAGTGCCATGGGCTGGGTCACAAGGGGGGGTTGGGTCACGGGTTGGACTCGGTGATCTCAGGAGTCTTTTCCAACCCAGTTGAGTCTGTGATTCTGTGATACAGCCTCACCATTTCTAGAAAGCCTGGGATCTGCAGGAGTCAGGGCAGCGAGACACTGTGACTCTGTGAGGCTTCTTCCCACACTGAGATTTTGTATCACACGAATGCCACGCTGCAGCTGGTTCTGGGAAGTCTTCTGCCCACACACTAAATAAATTCTGGTGTGGTGCTCTGCTTCTCTATGGAAACCGTACCCTGCTTTTCTCTCCATAGGATTTTTCTCATTTCAGGCTCCATAATAAATTAACGAGAAGATGTTTTCTTTACACCAACCATAGGAGAGACACTTTTCTGTACTCGATTAATCTTTAGTGATCTATATTAAATATTTATCTGAAGAAACGAGGCCTGTATTGCAGCAACATTTTCTATTATGAGACTTTATCATAACAAAAGATATTTTCCTGGCTCTGACTCCTTTCTCTGTACCCAGCCAGAACTTCAGATGGAAAGGCACCTTTTTTTTTTTTCCCTTTCTCTCCCTGTGACCTTTTCCCTCCGTAACAAGCTGCTGATATGTTAGAATTTACTGGGTTATAAACATTTTTTATCGAGTAGGAGGAAGCTGGGTGATTTGGCATCAGCTCCCCTAATAAAACCCGGGGGAGAGGCTGCACTGACACCAATAAAGGCCTGGAAGAAGCTGCAGCCTTCTGGGATGCTGGTCACGGATGACAAGGGGAGGTGGGGAGTGTCAGTCACGTAGCTTTGCTCTGCTGAGGCACTTTTGGAAGGAGTCCAGGTCACTGGCACGGGAGAGGGAGCTGGGAGGGACCTGGTAAAGGGCTCCTCTGTTCTCTCCCAGTGTTTCCAAAATTGTGTGATCTGTCACAAACTGGGATTCCTAAACCCTCTTTTGTTTTTCCTAAACCCTCCTAAACCCATTGGGAGGTAGAGACATAGTTAAAGCTGAGACAACTATGAAGGGATGAGGACCTTGCTGTTGGAGTCAGACACTGGTCCTACAAGAACACGGAGAGCTCAGATCATAGTTTGATCTTGAGTAAGTAGATGAATTTTCCTACTTGAGGTAAACCTGGCATTGGCTACAGATAATCAGAATTATGACTGGTTTTACTGAGGTAGTGCCAAAAGGAAACCCAGACACAGGATTCTGCCTGTGGTATCAAGTTCTAAACAACAACACAGCAAAAACACAGTCCAAATTCACATATTTCTGCCTCCTGGGGGAGCGGTGCTTTAACTGGTCAATAATTAACTCGTTCCCCAAAAGCCTGAATAAATCATCTGATGACTAGATATACACACATTATAAATGTTTAGTTCTGGTAATATATGACTGAGCTGTTATTTTGACAAATAGCTAGTGAATAATATATCTGATGAACTGCATAATATTTTACTAATGATTAATTTATTCATTCGAAACAAACAAACAAAACTCAGCCTTTTCCTCCACTATCCTAAGGAACTCTAAAGAGCTTTGAGATCCCTGGATGAGCTGTGTCTGTTATTCAGCCTTTTATTATGGTGTATTTGTAGTGATTTATTACCAGGGATAATAAATTCATGCCTTATGTTATGGATGGCCTCATTTAAGATTGCAGCAGATCCTGTTCAAAAGCCCCTGATTTTGTAATGCCCACTAAAAAGTACAGGAATTTGGCACTTAGGCAGTTAAGTACCCACATAAAGTGCTTAAATCCCCTTTTTAATTCTGGGCCAAGCTTATCTGCAAGATCATCTGCTGCTTCTGGAGACAAAGTGGTGTCTTTGGGGATAGTTTCTGTAGGGCCAGTTACTACAGGATAATTAATACAGGACAGAGGTCTGTAAGATTCAGGTGAGGCCCTGGCTGTAGTTTTCCCTCTCCCTCACTCTGAGAAATACAATTCTCATTCAGAAATACATTTTCTGTGAGTTCTCAGAGAAGATAAAGGACTAAAGAGCAGGAGCCCTTCCTCAGAGAGAGCTGATTGATTACAGATCGGATGCTGCTCCAGCTCCCCTTCCTAAATGAAAAATTGAGAGCTCTTAAAAATTGAATAAAATATGCCATTCTAAGAAGGATTTCCACTGGCATGAGCACAATAGGAGGTAGTAGTGAGTTGCTCAATATTTCTGTGTGCAGTGGCTAATCCTTTACTCCTCAGTCCCTGTGCAGTGTCCCCGTGGCACCTGAGGATAACTCAGCTGTAATTGGTAAGGGCTCCTGTTCTGTGTCTCCAGACAAAGCTTAAATCGTTCCCGTTTGGGAGAGCTCCAGCTCTTCAGCTGTGGCTGGAGCTGCCCAGGAGAGGATTCCTTTTAGTAGCTACTTTCAGGGCTGCAGAATCTGGCTTTGTTCCATGTTGGAGGAATCTGGAACAGCTTGTAATGTTTTCACTCGACAAAATTTTGTCAAAATAGCTCATTTCTTAGATCTCCGCCTTTCACCGTAGTCACTGGTGACCGGAGGGGCTGGGACTTCAAAAATATGTTGAATCTAATTCATCATTACACTACTAACAAAATAAAGCATTTTGACAGAACCTTGCTTTGGAAAAAAGGTTTTTCTACCTCGCCGAGACAATTTTATTGCACCCAAAATGTAAATACTTTGCCAACCTGTCATTTATTTTCCTCCATCCCCGTAGAACTTCACCAGTTCCTCTCCCTTTTCAGTGCACAATCCCCTCTATTATGAGTGAAAATCATACCCCAGTGTTGCAAATGCTTGTAAGGCCCTGACAAAGAGCTGTGATTCTCCTTTACCAGCTCCCAGGCAGCAGCTGTGCATAGAAAAATCTTTTCCTCTGCATCCTCACCCACAGCCATGCAGGAGATGGTCAGCAATGGAGCTGATGTGTTCAAGGGGGAGATAAAGCACTGTGTCTTTTAAAGGTCTGATGCAAATATCTCAGTTCCCTCGGAGTGAAAACAATAAACTTCTTTTTATGACTCTTCCGCAGAAGAAAATTAAGCCCAAGTACAGTCGGTAATTATCCTGTAAGCTTATTATATAGTAGCATTCAGCCTCTTGCACAGTCTTGGTTCCTCTTTTGTTACATGCTGGAAGGGCTGGTAATTTCTGTCCCTTATTACAGAGTCATTTCACAGGGAAGCATTCTCAGATTTCCTTTAATCTACTAGAGGCCATGCAAGATGCTTCAGACACCTCAATATCTGTGTGCAGCTCCCGCATCAATGCTCCTGTGTGCACAGAGGGGTTTGTGAGGCTCTGTGACCAGCTACAAGCATGGTTTGCTCTGCCACTTCCCTTCCTCTCTGGTTTCCTGGCTCTCAAATGGAATGAGACAGCCTGAGGAACCAGGCAGGTGGAAGGCAAGGCCACCACTTGATGGTAATGGTGGTCATCCCTCTACATCTTATCACACCAACATCCCTGGTTTTGTGTGTGTGTAAATATTCCAGAAATATTGTTGTGGCTGCCCCATCCTTAGAAGTGTTCAAGGCCAGGTTGGACAGGGCTTGGAGCAACCTGGGATGGAGGAAGGTGTCCCTGCCCCATGGAAGGGAGCTGGAACTAGATAGTCTTTAATATCCCTTCCAATCCAAATCCCTCTGTGATTCTATAATGAAAAAAGGGCCCCTGGGTGGTGCATATACAACATTGGAACAGGTTGTTTCAACATTCAAAGGCTTTTTTCTCCTTTCAGATCAATTAAGTTCATCTGAGATCACCAAACAATTAACAAAACTTCAGTTCTGGCATTGCCAACTTAGCCACACGTGTCTGTTTGGTGTGTAATCTTGTGGGAGGATGGAAGGCTCCAGAATATATTTCTCCCTGGGTTTGCAGTGCCACTGCTCCATGGCCTGCTGTCCCTGCTTATGCATGCTGACAAGATTTGCTGTTATGAATTGCACCACAAAACTACCTTCAAACTCCAATTTAATAACCTAAGCATTATGAAGATCAATACTATGGCTATTCTCATTCATATGATTAACACTAATATGATTTTGGGAAATATTGATGCTGCAGTAGTGACTGGAGACCTGGACTAAGGGGAGATCCTTGGCATCCACACAGAAGAAAAGACTCTGTTGTCTCCAAACAGGCACTGAAGTGCAATACTCAGTTTCTAAGTCCCCCTGGGTTTGGATATTTTATGTAAGTTAACTAATAGGATAACAAACCAGCCCTACAAACCCTACAGCCACATTGGTAACTGCTTGAAAATCATGAGTCAGGCTCAAAAAAAGAATTAAGAGATTGGTTTTAAAATTCATGAGACTTTTAAAATCTGATAAACTTCATGGGATTTTTTTTCCTTCCTTTTTTTTTTTGCCTTCTGCTTTCTGAGTATGTAGGAGTGGTATTATCAAGTTTTCCTCTGCAATTATGAGGGCCGTAAACTTACTTTAAAAATTTGAGTTGAGACACTTACATAATCACAGGACTCTGAAAGTGTGGGCTTTGAAGAGACATTAAATAGTCTTGAGATACAGTTCATCATGTGACTTGGCAACACTCACCTGCTGCACAGTAGAGCACAGATTCCCAAATATCAAATACTCCCAAGAAACAGTCAGGAGTCTTTTATAGGTGGGAGGGGGAATCTGAGACTCACAGTCTGTGCATGAATGGGGGATAAGGGGAGGAAAACAGGAGAAGGAAGAGAAATGCCAATAGTCTGGTAGGGGCTATTCATTTTGTTTTAACCAGAAATGAAGATGAAAACCTTCTTGCCTTGTTCCCATCTCTCCTGCTTGCTCCTAACCATGCAACACACAGCTCTCCCTGTGTTCCAAGATCTCTGATTAGCCTCACCCCTGGCTGTGAGCCTGCACTCCCCAGGAACATCCCTAGACATTTGGAGGGGAGTTAAAAGTAATGTTCTTTCTTTGTGGGGTTTTGCTCAAGAGCTGGAAGGTAACACTGAAATATGTAATGCTGAATAGTCAGTGGGCAGATTTGCCTTTGCTGAGAGGGAATGAACCAGCATGAGAGAAAGGGGAGAGAAAGCAAAATGAGGTTGGGCAGGGATGCATGGACAATGAAAACAATTTTTGGGCATGCACAGACAATAAAACACCTTTGCTTTCCTGACATAACACTGCTTCTTCCACCTCCAGGTCTCGGTAGGGAGGCAGTGTCCCTCACTGGTCATCACATCCTCACCCAAGCTGAATGCCCTGAGTGCTCTGTGATGGTCAGATGCTCAAATCAGTGCTCAAACCCAGCCCATGCTCCAGCAAACCTGCCAGTCACTACCAGTCCATGAAAACTCTGTTTGCACCTCGCAAAGGGGCCCTTCTCTTGCAGACACCACAAGCTCACAGTGTCAGGATGCTTCACTAAGTTAGAGTCCAGAGACAGGTCCCAGCTACAAGGGGAACAGCTCTTCCACTGACTTTTTCATGATCCTCACTCATGGGAATGAGATGTTGTTGCAATATCAGACATATTTGAGCCTCCAGAGCCTGGAGCTTGGCCATCAAATAGGGTTCTCCTTCAATGAGCCTTGCAAAGGTGTGTCTCTGGGAAATGTCCACAAGCAGAGGCTGTGACAGTGTGAAATCTGGCCCTGCATGAGAGACCCGAGCACGCTGATTTAGTGGGTGACACCCTTGGCCATGACAGGGGGTTTGGATTAGATGATCTTTGAAGTCCCTTCCAACCCAAGCCTTTTTAGGATTCTGTGTTTCTGTGTAACTCTGCTGTAGCACAGTTTTTCTGGAACTTCTCCTTTCTCCAAGTAAGCTCTTTCATTGCAAACAGAAGCACAAGCAGGCTTGACTTGATTGGGAATTCGATGGAATGGCTTCTTCTCCCAGCTGCTCACCCCTCTGCTGGGAGCTGTCTGCACATTAAAGCAGATGTTGGTTGCACTCAGGTCATGTTTCCCAGCTTTCCTTTGCAGCCATAAGGGCCAGAGCCTCTTCCCTCCCTCCCCGCACTCATCTCTTAATTAAAGCTTAAATTCTGATGTCGTCACATGACTGTGGGAGCAGGGCCCCAGGCAGGCATTCAGTGCTCTGTGTTGTCAGCAGGACTTTGATTTAGAAGCATCACAGACCCTTTGGAGGATCCCCTCCCTCTGTGCTGGCCCAGCCTGGCCCCGCTCGCCGCTGCTGCTGCCAGACCTCAAGGCTTCCTCCCAGGGCAGGTGCTGCAGCAGGTCAGAGGCTTTCCCACACCACAGAGCACAGGGATGGGGAAGATCTCTGTCCTGTTGGAACAGCAGTTCCAGAGCCAGGCAGCTACGAGGAGTCTGGCAGGGAGGGAGGAAAAGGAGGAGGAAGAGGAAGAGGAGGAGGAGGAGAAGGAGGAGGTAGCTGCCTGCAGCCTGCGCTGCAGTGCCTCAGCCCAGACAGCTGGGTGGGTGTAAATACCACCCCTACCCCTCTCCTTTCCTCCCTCTCAGTGTTTCTCTCCTGATGGGTTGTATTTAACCAGGAAAAAATGACTCCCTGGTTAAGGGAACCTCATGGCAGCTTCCTATAAATCCTTCACGGTCACCGTGTCAGCGGTGGAGGAGGAAGAGCTGCGGGTTTGAAATGGGTCTGATCACCCCAGGCACGGAGCTTCCAGCAAACAGCATCCCTGGGGCACACACCTGGCAGCCCAAGGCTGCCTCCATCCTCCCTGTGCCCAGGAGCAGAGCAGGCATCACCTGCCCAGGGCTCTCCATAGGGAAGCTGGGGCTGTTCCAGGACACCTGGGCTCCAGCTCCTTCCCCAGGCCACAGGAACTGCTGGCTCTGCACAGGAATGTTTGATTTCACCCTGCCTGGAGGGGAGACCCTGGCACAAAAGGCTGCCCCAAACCCACCTCCCTCCCTGCTGCAGGCAAAGCTGATCCCTGGGTTTCTGTGTAGATGTGTCCTTGGGTTCTGTACCTCCTCTTAGCAGCTTAACACGGGAATCCAGCCTGGATGGCTCCGGCTGCCCCGGTGGGACACATCTTGTTCCATTTACAGAGACTGGTGGGTGGCAATCAGCAAAAAAGAAAGGGGGAAAAAATACTTTCTGGAACCCAAGGGAAACATTAGAGGGATCCAGAAATAGAAAAACCCCTATAATAGAGGGGGTCATGCCATCTCCCGGTGCTACTGGTGCCAGAACAAAATTATTCCGTGCATCTAACAGAATGGCTTTTTTCTTTTTTTTTTTTAATGTAACAGATTCTTTGCTGAAATAAGCATCTGCCTGATTTGAAAGCAGAATTAATAATCTGTACACACAAAAAAAAAAAAAATTTTTTTGTAAAAAGAGAGCAAAATCTTTGCCTTGTTAGGCTTTAAAATATGTTCCCAAGCCACTGGACCATAGTCTGCTGCTCTGAAGAAATGGGAGATGAACGTGCAGGGTCATTGCTGTCACAGCATGCTGGGAGCAGCCCTGCTGGGCACAGCCTCTGCTTGGCATGTGGAGGGGAAAAGATGCCCCACCATGCAAGGTCTCACAAGGGAAAGGATGTGGACATCCTTGTCCAAGCCCAGCAGGACACACATCTCTTTGGAAAGGTTCAGTGACTAAAATATTTCTGTGCTGCTTCTGGAATTCATTGGGAGGATGATCAAAACACTTCATTCTGGGCTGAGAAAGGGGATTGTTGTGCTGGAGCAGCCCTGCAGAACTATGCTGGTGCTCAGCCCATCCAGCTCAGGGATCACCTGGGTCAGCCAGGCAGGGATCTGCCTTTCCAGGCACACAGCTCACATGAGAGCATTTCTCCAGAGGAAACGGTGTGTCCTGACCACAAGAGCCCTATCAGAATGTGAACGTATCCCTGCATTGCTCTGTGCTGTTCCCCATGGGCTGGTTCAGTTGAGATGTGGGGCTGCCCTTCCCCAGAGCTCGGCCAGATGTTCTGCTCCCACTTCTCAGCAGCTCCAAGCATATCAAAGGCTGGTGCCATTTATCCCCCCTCTTGCCCTGTGTTCTCCAGAATATCAAAGAGAGGGAGAGGTGTGTCCTGCTGTCAGATCCTGCAGCTGCCAGGGACGTTCCCAAGCTCTCACCATCTGAATCCAGACACAGCCAGAGCAGCTGCTCCTCCAGCCCCAGCCTGGGCCAAGCTCTGTGTCTGCTCACACACCCCAGGACTCAGCTCTGTACAGCTCAGCCCCAGACATTCCCTGCCACCCCCTACTTCTGCCTTTATTCTGCTTATGCAAATATATGAAAATCTTCCCATATGCAGGGAGCTGCATTATGCAGGGAATGTAACAACACCAGTCCCTGAACTGCATGAAGAATGAAGGTTGTGGCTGAAGGAGATGCTCTGTGTTGGAATTGTCTGGTTTATGCCCATCACTGAATGGCTCCTGTTTGCCAAACTGCTGTTAGAGCTGGTGAGACAGGAATGTAAATTGTGACTCTCTTGTAAAGTTGCATAAACTTGTAGTAATGTCATTTTTAGATTAACATTTACATTGAAGGGAACACTAGAAGGCCTCATTGTTTATATGCACTATGGAAATAGGTTTCAATTTTTGGTTTACACCCATTTATTTGCACGACATTTACTGGTTACAAACCAATGTACATCACTCCTTTACATGCATAATGTAAACTGTGGAGATCCTGCATTTTTTGTCCTGCAATGCTGTATGGATTTCCATTGCTCATTCCACACAGAGGCAAGAGCCTCCTTTTATCTCAGCTCCCTCTGTCCTTCAATTGCTGTGTTGTCTCTCCTAAAAAAGCCTTGCCTCTGACTGGAAAACATAAAAGTTGATGTCCCCTTTAAACAGGTAGCATAAAACCCTAATAGGAGAACCTTGTCAGCAGAACTTCAGCATGACTAAAAAAGCCCAGGCAAAGATTAAAAAGCCTAACAGTGCCCATCAATTCATCCCAGAGCTAAGCATCACCTTAATGCTGTTTGAGAAGAACGTTCACGGTGCTTTTTTGGATGCTTCAGGCATCCAAACAACTGGAACAGGACTGAAAACTTGCCAGGATATATGTGTGAGAGAGGATCTATGACTGCAGCCGTGTTGTACAGTTTGTCACAGTCACAGCACCCAGGCCTCAGCACCCAGCTGGGTTTTGAGCAAGCACAAGCCTTCCCACAGCAGAGCCTCTGCTCCTCTTGGCTCTCACTCCCCTCGTCCAGCAGTGCTGGGGAAATTATTGTGGGCTTTTTTCCTTTTTCCTAAGATGCTCAAAGCTGAACCCAAGAGAAATCAAAGCTGAACCCTGGGGAATTTTAAGATTTCAAAGTCATCAAATGAACAACACGGATGATGAGTGGTTTTTTTTCTGTCCTTCTCTATCTCAAGGACATAAAATCTCCTTGCAAATTCAAGCTGAAGAGCCAACAGCCAAACACAATACACTCAAAAATCAAATTGTTTCTCTTTTGACATTTTTTAAGTGGCACTGCTTGACTTTGTGTTTTGAGATGAACTTTTACACCCTAAAAATGGCAACAAAAAAAAAGTTTTTCTCTGGATTAATAAAATGAAAACAAACAGCAAACCGTAAGCCTTTCACTGAGCCTGAAATGAAATGTTTACATTTTTTCATTTTACTGAAAAGTTGAACAAACATCCATTTCAGATCAAGCCATTTTTAATGTTATTTTTGTTCCATACAACCAGTGAACCACAAAATCAATTATTTGCACAGCTCTAGTGACCAGTAGATTAAATTCAATGCAATAGAGAGACAGCAAAAGGAGTCAATGAGGAGTGGAGAGATGGGACAAGAAGAATGGACTGGAAAGGTGATGGGAGAGGTTTTAAGAGATCTTGTCTCTGCCAGAACTTAACACAACCAGAACATCTTCACAACCACTTGAAAACTTTAACCCACATTGCTGTTGGAAACTGCCTCACCAGTCCCCTTAGTCCCCTTCCTGCCTCCATCCCCACAGTCCTGCCCCTTTACTGTCACCTGACCACTGAATGAATGAGACCAGAAAAGTGATCTAGTTAAAAATCAACTTTTTTCTTTCTTTCCTTTTTTCCCTTGTCAAGATTACTTTTCTGCTAGATCAGTTCTTCAGTTGTGGAAATCACAGGTTTGCATGAAACCTGCCTGGAAGGGCTGGTCAGGAAAGGCAAAATTTCTGTAGCTTTAAGAAAACTTCAGCCTGGAGAAAAGGAGGCTCAGGAGAGACCTTCTCACTCTTCTCCTGAGCAAAAAGTGACAGGATGAGAGGAAACAGCCTCAAGCTGTGCTAGAGAAGGTTCAGGTTGGACATAGGAGGAATTTCCTCACTGAAAGGGTGGTCAGGCATTGGAAGGGGGTCCCCAGGGATGTTTGGAGTCCCCATCCCTGGAGGTGTCCAAGAAATGACTGGACGTGGCTCTCAGTGCTCTGGGCTGGGTGACAAGGTTGGACTTGATGACCTTGGAGGTCTTTTCCAACATAAATGATTCTGTGATCTGTGATTCTGCTTTAAAACCAGCCATAAAACACCTCACATTCACTCAGCAGATTGGCCAAGCCCAGTTGTCTGATGCAGGAGTTGCTTTTGCTTAGAAATGATAAAAGCTCATTATCCTCCCAGCCAGGGCAAGCAGCCACAAAAACCCTGGTGCTGTGTGTGCAGGTCTGGGCAGTGGGAAATGCTGGAAGTGCTGCAAGAGATTCTCCAGCCAATAAATTGGTGAATTTTCCTTGAAGTCAACAGTTTCACGTATTTATCACGGAGAATCTGGCTCATTGTTTTTAATTTGTGGCGCCATAAAACTTCAAAAATTTTGTGAGCCAGTTTTGTGAGACCAATTTTTTTTTCCTCCCTTTTTATTTTTTTTTTCCTCTAAGGGAAAATTTAAACAGCAGAACAGCATATGCATTTCTAAGTCTATTGTAGCCTGTGCTATGTGCACAGCAAAGATCCTGGCTCTGTGATCCTTCTCTTCCTCTTCACCAAGGGAATGACATGTTTAGAGAGCACGTAGCCCAGATTTGTGGGGTTTTAGGACTAAATAAAAATCTCCAGTGTGGCTGAATGCATTCAGCAGTGCAAATCCCTTTATGAGCACGCAGTGTAGTGTCCACTCTGAACTGGAGGAACAGGGAAATCATGGAAATGTTGGTTAGATGGGACCCTGGGGGTCCCTAGTCCAAACTCCCACTTGAAGCAGGGCTGTCACCAGCTCTTGAGCACATCAGCTCAGGCTTTGTCCAGCCAAGCCTTGAAAACAACCCAGGATGGAGATACCTCTCTCCTCTGCACTGAGACCTGTTTATGAAATGATATTTTGAAGGGAAAAAAAAAAATCAGCTTTTTTCCCCCAGGTAGCATCCCGACCAATTTCTAACCAGCTTGTGCAGCCAGTTACTCCCAACCTTTCCTGTCTCAGGAGCTCCATTTTGGTTTCATAACTCCAGGGACCTTGTTTTAAGCAATTGGTTTTGTCTTGTCCCTCTGCAGGTGGAGGGATGGGGCAGAACTGGCTGGTTTGGTGTCACATCCCCCACCAAGTTTTGAATCTGCTGGTGCATTTTAACTAGACCTGACAGAGGTCTCAGAAGGATTCTGTATTTGCAGGTTTCATGAATTTAGGCAGCCTCTAAATGGTCCCACTGCAAGGAGAAGCTGCAAGGGAAGCAGATCTCCTTTTTATACCCCAGGGTTTCCCTGCTCTCTTACACAGAAAGCCAGATATCCCCATCCCTACTGTCATTTCAGAAAATGGAATTAAACTCCCACACGTGGAAAATCCGCATTTCTTCTTGCACATGCACATTCCCCTTCCAGCCCCGTGTGATCATCCATTTTATATTGCTCCTGTCCCTTATGTCCAAACGTCTTGCAGCATTTAATTAAGTCTGCCCAGCAATGCAGAGCAGGCAATTGCTGTCATCTCCCATTCTCCAGGGCTGGGAGGCAACCCAGGCAAGGAGAAGTGATTTTACCCACAGCCACACCACGAGCCTGGGGCAAAAATCCACCTCCTGCCTCTGTTACCTCCCTACCCTCTTCCCAAAGTGCTGTGCCCAGCCCCTGTTTTCCCAGAGAACTGGCAGTGGCAGTCTGTCTACTCAGCTGGATGAGCCCATCTCACCTCTTCACTCTTTGCCTCTCATGTCCAACCTTGAACAACAAAGCTTCTTTTTTTTTTTCTATTTTACTAGAAAAGATTTGTTTTTCTAGAACTGGCCTCAACTGAGCAGCATCATTAGTGAAATGCCTGTGTCAGTGCCTCTGCCTGGCTGTTTGCATCAGGTATTCAAGTGCTCAGCCCACTGTTTTCTTTGCTTTGCCTTGTAGCTAAATAATCACTTTCTGAGAGAAGAGAAAAAGGACAACACTACAATATACTTCAAAGCAGTGGGCTGAAACTATTAACTGTTCTGTGGTAACAGGAATGTTTTCTGGTCTGAGCAGGACCCAGTCCCAAAGCCAAGCTGAGCTTCATCTGTTTTCCAGCCTTCCTGCAGTACCTCGTACCCAAGGCTCTCATGGCTAGGAACAACAACAAGGGTAGTGATAATGAATATTCAGACACCCCACAAACCACTCTCAGCATCTGCCATCCTATCTGCATTAGCATCAATGTGCACAGATAATGATCAAAGCAGCATTTTCCTGCCAGAGGCCCCCCTAAACCACCCTTATTAGTATGAATCGATGCTGATTAATGTGCTTCCTTAATGCAATTGTATCTACTCCTACTGTTCATGATTTAATAGAAAACATCTCCCCCTTTTCCTGCCTTCCTCCTAACACCACATGCAAGGTGCAAACCTTGACTGAGGGGACCAGGAAAATCAGTGGTCCAAGTTTTGCAAAAGAAGAGACCCAATGTCTGCTGAAATGAAACACAGGGGAGGGAACAAGCCTTTGGAGATTGTAGCAGGGAACTATTTTCCATGCTAGGATGGGAGATCTGAATCCAGGCATCCTATGAAAGATATCAGCAGCTATGAGGTTCTGCAGCAATTCTGCTTATGCAGCATATAAAACAGCCCTGATAACTGCAACAGGCTCTGTGCTTGCTGCTGACACAGTCCTGGACACAGAACAAACCAGCTGACCAAAAAACATATGGGCAAAAAGGAACACTGGAAGAGAAGATTGCACAGAAAATTCCCCTGCTCCACATCAGCTGCTTTTCTAAGGAAAGGAGTGATATCCTTAATGTAGAATATGTGCCTCCCTTGGGCTAGTCTAGTGCAAAGAGCAATTGAGAGACATCATTTGGTAGGAAAGAGGCTTCTGTGTTGGAATTAAACAGTTGACAAAATCCCAACAGCTTTACAGATTCTCGGAGTCAATTTAAGGAGCCCACAAAATGAGATTTTACCCCTGTGGGTTTCAGTAAAACGATATGTTCTGGGGGGTGTGCACAGTCCAGCTCTCAGCTGCCAGGACTGACTCTGCCTCCACTAATTCCCCACAGCAAGACTGACTTTGATACTCCTTCAAAAATGCATGGGCTCAGTTTTTAAGTGACCAGTTCTGCCAACAGGGACAAATATTAAAAACAACCAGCCCTCCAACATCCAGCCAGACTCCTATCTGATGGCTCCACGTGCTCTGCTGAAGCACATAAGGCTTTCCCCTCCTCCTCAGGTGACCACACTGGGAGCAAATTAGTCCCAGAGGGTGTTTTTCCAAAGTGCTCAGCTCCCAGCAGCTCCAACCAGGACACACATGGCTGGAGTTCCCCAATCCCTTCAGCTCAGCGCCTGGTATTTGGCCATGAGATGTCCCAAGGTGCCCTTGCAGTCTTCCCCCTGCCTCTCTAAACCCTTTCCCTGACGATTTCCCCTGGACTTTGTCTCGTCTCCGTTTCCTTTGTGAGCAATGACTTCTCCAGCATTGTCATCATCTGTGAGACCCTTCTCAGACTCCTCCCATGCACACAGAATGCTGCTGCCTATTATCTCCCATGGTGGAAGGAGGATGTTGTGTCGTCCCAATGATACAAATGCCTTTCCTAAATGCTTCAGCAATACCCAGCAGAAACAGAGAAAAACAGATCCCTTACCACTTCCCATGTATAAAGTTCATCCTGAACTGAGATAAGGCTTCAAATTCTTAGCAGTCTCCTACAAATCAAAAGGGAATTTGTTCCTCACCCTCTAACAGATAAAACTGGAAATCACAGGCTTCACAGGCAAACAATTTTTAGCTCCTTTCTAAAAGTGGAGGTGGCAGAGCTGTGGCACAGGCTGCCTGCTCAGGGTGTGAATTCCCCATCACAGGAAACCTTCCAGGTCACACACGACCCTCTGTCAGACGTGACACAGGTATGTCTGAGCCTGCCCTGGGGAAGAGGCATGGAGTAAATGACCTCTCAAGGTCCTTCCCGACCCGTTTCTCCATGATTCTTAGAGACAGGATCCTAGGCTTGATGGATCTGTGGCCTGACCCGCAGTGACAGCCCGTGGATGTGTCTGAACACATCCATCGCGTGGGTTCCCCTCCCAGCCCGGCCCTGCAGAGTGCTGTGCTGGCAGCCCGGGCTGCACAGCTCTTTAGCAAAGGGCAGAGCTGCTGCCAGGGGCACTGAGCAGGGCAGGGACCCGTGGCTTTGGTCACAGTGTCTGTTGTCAGGCAGGGCAGGGGGTGAGCTGGGGAGAGCCACAGCCAGGCAGAAAGGCTTTGCAAAAAAAGGGGAGTTTTCTCTGCTGCTCTGTGCAAGCAAAGGCCTCACTGTTAAAACCTCACCAGTGGAAGTGTGGCAGCAGAATTTCTAGTTTTTGGGGCTGTCTTCCCCCTGAGCTGTTTTGAATGAGGACAAGCCAGGACAACATTTTCATCCCTGTGCTAACCTCCCCTTGCTGGTACGAGGGGAGGGGGTGCTGCACTCCCTGGAGGCCACGGCACAGGAGCAACTCATTTTTCTTCCCCACACATAGATGATGCCTTGCATGTCTCTATTACTCTGCAAGTGCTTTTGGCTCCCTGCCCGTGGGAGGACACTCCCTGCTCCCCCATCCCCAGCCATCCTGTGTCTCCCTGTGCCAACAGGCTATTCACTGGTGCTTCCCTGCCTACTGGTTTGCATGGTTGTGTTTGCAAGTGTCTTTCTGAAGCACAACAGGACTATATAATTATGTAAATGCACACATGTCTCTGAGAGTTTTGCAGTCTCTTTGGGTTTTAGCACAAATCTCCTGACACTTGCTGGCTTATTCCCCTTCACTCCAAAGCACTCGCTGCTTTAATGGGAGGTTCATGTGAGCACCCCGGCTTTTCATGTTAAAATGAAGGGAAAAAAGTGTGTTTCTGGATAGCACAGCTGGCAAGAAGAGCTTGAAACAAGCAGCAACAAAGGCTTCAAAACCTAGAAGGCAAAGGAAAATCCGAATTCTGCCTGTTTTCTGTAGTTTTTTAGTTCTCTGTAGTTTTTAAACCAAGATCACAGTTCTGTGAGCAAGTCCAACACATTTGGAGAGAAAGTCTGCAAAGGTCTCTGGTAGGCAGCAGACAGGTAAGGCTCATGCACGGCAATGTGAGAGCTGTCACACTGATATGTGCTGTGACATCTTTATGCCCATGTGAACCTGAAGCTATTGGCAGTTCACATGTATGAGTTTGGGCTGTCCAGAGCTTCGCTGATTTGAAAAACCTGCTTGTGAACCTGCCTGTGAACTGTCTGTCACCGCAAATGAAGAACACCCACACCCTCAGTCCCTTTTTTATCTCCATCTACGCTGTGCACATTGCCATGACACTGCAGTGCTTTCATCTCGCTATCAGAGCCCCACAGCCCAGCCTTTGAAGCAATTTGCTCTGCCAGCTGAGGGCCACGGAGAACCGAGGGAGCGTTGCCAGGTGGAACGGGGACAATGATGCATCTCCCATGGACTGAGAGCCCGGAGCCCACAGGAACTGGCTGAGTTCCCACCACCAAACAACTTCTCCGAGCCACGGGCGGGGAACCGACATACCTGTATATTTTATATCTGGTTGTAAATCCTTGACGATGTCTTTCCACAAAGGATAAGTAGCTCCGTGAGTGGTGGAAAGGCCCCCTGTCTGAAATAAGCCAATCAAACTCCTTGGAGACATGTTGGTTGGTAGCAGCTGGGTCCTGGTGGGAGGGCTGTACGAGTATATGGTCCCATATAAACAGGAGGTAGAGGAACTCAACAAGCCTCCAGTTCATGCTTTTCTGTCTGCCTTTTTCCTCTCATTCTTGCTCCATTCTGTGGAGTCCTGTTGAAATAGAGAGGGAATAGGAGGAAGGAGAGAGAGAGAGAGAAATGGAGGGGAGGAGAGGGAGGAGGGAGAGAAAGAGAGAGTTTAAAAATGGGAATTGCTTTGATCCTTTGACAACCATCTCTCAGGGTGCAAATAGACAGGAAAAATCTAGTTTTAAAAGCCTTCGGTTTGCCTGTGTTACAGCTTAGAGTATTTGGCAGTGTTTTATTCATGTGCCTAAGTGGTGCCTTTAACCTCCTGAGCATATATCACCTTTGAAATAACCAGGTCCTGACCTGAGCCATCCTCACCCCAGCTTCTCCATCATTTCCCTCGTGAAGTTCTCTGCAGTGCTGCAAAGGCGAGTGAAGGCCGGGCACAGGAGGTGGCTGCACCCCAGGCTACAATTACCCCTTTATTGTCCCTTTAATGCTGTGCCAGAGAAACGTGTCTTCTGCTTTCATGTCTCTCTGATGATCTGTAATCCATACTCTGTGCAACCTGAGCAATCTATAAAGACCCAGCTCTCACTTTAAAGTGTTGCCAAAAAAAGAAATAAAACAAAATAATTACCCAGGCTCCGGCGAGGAGCACACACGGACACACAGACACAGACACACACACAACCATGAAATCCTGCCAAACTTTGACAGATAAAAATGTCCCCAACCTGCTTTCCAGTCTGGGTTTGGGGAGGTGTGTGTCTGGTGGAGCGGGATGGGGTCTGTTGCTATTTCAGTTATGGTGGGACCTCCAGGCTCTTCCCGAGATCAAGGCTCTGCAGGGTGACATATTTAACATGCATATGTAGGAGGTTTACTAGGGAGCTCCAGGGGATACTCCACACCACCTGGAGCCGGGCACGCTGTCGCTGCCGTGGTGGGAGAGCGGCTGTCCCGCCGCACCCCCCGGCACAGCGCGGCTGAGGACAGCCCTGCCACGAGCCAGCTCCTGTCCCTGGCGACTGACAAGACATATGATGAGTGGGAAGGGAAGCAGAGGGGCGAGGTGCCTTGCCAAAGGTTACTCAGCATGCCATGGATACAGCTGGAAGAGAGCCCTGGTCTCCTGACTCCCATTTCCAGCGTTTCAGCCGTTGGATCATCCGCCTCCGCAGTCAGGCTGCTGGCGCGATGCCCTTCCCTGAACAAAGCCATGTGCTCCCTTGGGGGCAGGTGAGGGGCTTGTTTAGCACCCTGCACCCAGTGTGCACCCCCCCACACTTTCTTCTGAACCACAACCTGCTGGGTTGTGCTCCTCATCACTGGGAGCTGCTGGTGCAGCTCGGGAAAATTCCTCTCTCCACACTCAGGACTGGTTCTTCCTCCTGCCCCCTCCTGCCCCCCTCCTGTCCTTCTGGGTTTTGTGGGGGATATGCCAACATGGTGTGCACACCTGGGCAGGCAGAGTGATCTTAAGGCTGCATCCCCCACTCTAGGATCTCAAACCTGGCCAAAAGTTTTGCCCCTGGTCAGGTGATACCCACCTATTTCTGTAAAACACAGTGTAGAGAGACTGTAGCTACTTTTTAAAGCAGAAGAAAGGCTATGCAGAGCTCTGCCACAGTGAGATTTAGTGTCAGGCTTATTTGTACATCTCCAGAAACCCTTCTGAGTCCACCATAAGCACTCCAAAAGTTTGCAATTCCCAGAGAGAAAAGGTTTTGCTAAGAGTGTAGGAGAGGCCAAACCAAGGTGCCACACACATTCACACCCTGCCTGCTGTGAACAGCAGAGCACAGAGCAGAGGCCATCAGCCTTTCTGCTCAGTATGAACCATCTCCCATGCTCCAGGAATTTTCACCAAGAGCACAGCAGAGCTCCAGCCCACGGCAGTGAGTGTGCAAGTCTGCAGTGCAGGTGGATTGAAGCCCTGGGTGTGCCAGGGAGCACAAGAGCCGAGTGTGAGCCGGGGTGTGTGGGAGCCTGCACGTGTGCACAGCATGTGGAGCTGCAGTGAGCTCAGCAGCACTTGACAAGGCAGAGTTGTGTAAGTCTGGTTAAAAATGACACTCAGCTGTTGCATTACAGGAAGAAATGAGAAAAAAATTAAACATGGGAAAGTTTTTCTGTTTTTCGTTTTTTCTGTGTTGGCCACGTGTAAACTTCTTCCCAATTGCAGAGGGACTATTGCTGTCATTAAAACTGATGGGACCTGCAGCTCCTGGCTGAGGAGGTTGTTCCTATTCTGGAGACATGTATTTAACATCAGCCTTCACCTGACTCCTACTTCACCCATACACAGGGTAGTTCTCAGTGCTTTAGTCCCTCACCTCACACAAAGGACTGGTTCAAGTCTACCTTAAAAAACAGGGGTCTGGGGAGTTTCCAGCCCCACATTGAGGGGATCAGAGCATATTCCAAATGGGCTACAGTACCTCTGCTTCCACTCACAGCAGTCATGAGCCTGAGGTGATTGCTGGAAAAAGCTCCCAGCTGCATCCCACCCTCAGGATTTCCAAATTCCAATTCAACAGTTTTACTGGCTTTCCACCCTCGCTGCTCTTGTCCCACCACAGTGGGATGCAGCTGCCAGCTCAGCAGATTTGCCCTTAGCAGGATGTGCCATCACTGCTGATAAGGATCAGGTGTTCTGCACATGTTGTCCAAGCTGGCTTGGTTGTCTGTTCATTAAACTCATCCATAACTACTTCCCTCATCAGCCAGACTGGATCAGTTTTCCTTTAAATATTTCACTTTCTAGTGAATTCCTATTGCAAAGAAAGGGAGCTCTTACACACCAAGGTGGAGTGACAGCCCCCTTCCAGTTCCCAGCACAGTGCAAGTGAGGACCAAAGGATGAGAAGAGCCAAACAAAATGGGTTTCAGAGAATTCCAAGTGTGAACATCATACACTGGGGAAATATCGGCTTGTGAAAGAAAGGAGATATTCCCTAATTCCCCACACATACCATCTTCATCCTCCCTTCCTCTCCTTCAGGCCACAGTCAGAGTCAGGATGATTATGGTACTTAACCAAGAGGTAAAACATGGGGAGAACATGCCATGAGACCACTGGAAGAAGCGGCCACATCTCCAGTCTGGAAGCTGGATCAGTGCTGAGAGCAGGGAATGGTGCCTGAGGCAATGGAGGATGGTAGAGCACAACTGGGTCCAGACTGCTATCACACCATCAACTTTAATTTTTTAGTAGTATCTTTTTCCCCCCTGTAGCTGCTGTAGGGATGTTGTTTCACATTAAAGATTAATACACTCCACAGGGCTGGTCCCCATGGAAGCTATAAAGCTTACTAAAGTGGGATTATTTTGTGTCTAAGGCAATATTGTGAGGTGCATTCAATCTAACTCCTAACAAGCTTGAATCTGAAATTAATTTGTTAGGTGTCTTTATGGGGCTCCACTGATGTGAAATATGTTCTGGGGATTTGGTGAAAGGGAAAAGGGAAGAAGCAGGGAGGTGATGACTCCAAGTCTATAACCCTTGGTTTGGACACCCAAGGCTAAATCTGGCACAGAACAAATCTCAGCACTAAAGGGGAGGCTTGGGGAGTCAGACACTGAGTTTTGATCCAGGAATCCAATGTTCTGCCCAATTCTGCCCCAGACACCCTCTAGGACCTTGGTCAGTGCCCTTGAAAGCTTTTTTTTGGCCTTACTTTCCAGTTACCAACATGGAGTCACAGCAGTATTTGTGTGACTACTTGGACCATGAACTTGTTGGAGAGGCCAGAATCTGGTTGTAGCATCCACCAGAATGCAAATCTGCTGCCCACATGACTCACAAGGTGTTTCTGTCCTGTAAGCAATGAATGACAACCATGTCAGCCAGCTTTGTAAGGCAGCAGTTGAAAAAATCCAAGCTAAAAAGCTCCCTTTCCACCCAGCAGCATCACAGAGCAATGCAGTGAGCTGGGGCCTTCTGGTTCATGTCAACAAACATGATCATGCAAATGTCACATCTGTTAACAAACATGATCAGTGGGTGAGCAAGAACACGGGCTACAGTTCAGGGTAAATAAGTAGTGGGAGAAGAAAATGTTCCATGTGCTGATTCTGAGTCACATTCCAGTCATTTTCCAGCATCGTCCGTCCCTCAGTGCAAATGGAGGCTCCTGTTACAACCCCTTGTAGATTATTAGGTGGTTTAAGGTGGCCTTTTTCTAATACAAATTCAGTCTGGAGCATCAAATGTTCCTTATCTTACGAGTCTTCAGGATTCTTGGAGGAAAAATAGGCAAGTACTTTCTGTAAAGTGCAAGTTGTATTTGAATGTACACTTAATTTCATCGTGATTGATATCTGTGTGTTAATTATATTCTATTTTCGGCAATACCTTTGCTGTCACAAGGCAGTGCCTTTTATCCAAGGAGTTCAAATTGAATTAGAGACATTAATTAAAGCTCTCAGCACTCTAGTAAGGCAGGCAAGTGCTGTTACTCCCATTGTTTCTTGAAATAAGAAGAAAAGAATAGAGCTGGGTGCCTACTTAGCCACTTAAAAGGTAATTTTTATACAGTGGGGTAGCTCAGAATGATAGATTTTGCACAAAGTGATATTGCAAGGTCTGTTTCATCTGGGGGAGCCTGTGCAACTCCAGATCCCTCTATAAATGGGCAGACAGGATGCAATGCTCTGACTCTCCATCACTGGCTGTGAACACTCCACTACTCCTTTGCCTCCTGGGATTTTCTACCTTTCTCCCAACCTCTTCACCTTTCATTTATCCCTTCTATTAGACTCAAATTGATCTTGCAGACATCCCTCCTGTTTCCCCCATGCTCGTTGTTGTGAACTATTTCCATCAGAAATGCAGACCTGGGAACAAGAAATTACTGAACATATTATTTGCAGCAAAGAAATAAGCCCCCTATCTCTTTAAGCTTCATGCACCAATAATTCTTTCTTGTGTCCCACATTTGGTTCTTGGCAGGTTGAGAGAGGTTTCTGCCTGCTGCCATTTACCAGAGGGAGGAGGCTAACAATTGCTATTTGTATCTGAAACACTTCTGTTCTGCAGCAACTTCACACAGTGCTTTAGGATGCTGATAAATTAGTAAGAGGCTGAAGTGTCAGGGGAGAGATGAAAAAGCTTATGTTGGTTTAGAGCTCGACCCTGCAAAGTGACGAATGTCTGACCTCATTTCAGCAAACAGCTTAAGTGTACCCTTAATTTTAAGTAGGGATAAGCTCCTCTGGATTTTATTCAGCCATCTCTGCTTTGAGTTAACTGTGCACTCACATTCCTGCCAGACAGGTAACTACTGCCCTGCACCTTTAGGATTTAACTTGTGGCAGGTGAACTGGAGCAATAACATTCATGTCCTGCCCCTAACTCAGAGGTGGCCCATGGAGGTGCTGGAAGGCAGCACCCATGAAGCAGCTCTGCTTGTCCTTTGGGAACCCTGTCCAGCAATCCAACCAAGCTGGGGACACCTTTTCTGTCAGAGCCAGAGGAAAACAGGGAACACGGATGGAAAGGAATGGGGAAGCCAATCTGTCTGGGTCTGTTAAGTCATGGGAACTGCTGTGGATAAATCTGAGCTCTGGGAAAACAGAATTTGGGCACTTCTGACCTAGATGTCTTTATAGCTCAAACTTGCAGACACTGATATCTGACTGGAGTCAGGGATGGAGCTGCAATTCAGCAGTGGCTCTGAGTCCCTGGATGACTGTGGCATGCAACATTGTGAAATTCCAAATGGTTGTAAAGCTATTTCTTTATGTAAGTGGGATTTCACCATTTCAGGCAGTGATGACTGAATTCCTCCCCAAAACTCGGTAACTCTGCACTGATTGGTGTCCAAATTTGCATTATTCTTTAACCATTTCAGTTTTAAATATGCATGAGTGGTTAAACCTGTGGGATATTCATCAGCTGAAACATTTTTAGATGAGGAAAGGCAAGGAGAGAGGATGAGAAATACCTTTCCAAGAATACCAACACAGTCCACAAATTCTCTTCACTTTTGCCAAATTGCTCATGCTGAAAAAAATAACGATTGGGAGATGTCAGTGTTTGGGTTGTGAGAGCTCCAAGGGGAAACATTTCCAAATCTCTATATCAAACTACTCAAGCTTTTTTTCCTTTTGATTTGTCTCTCCATCCTCTTAAGAGAGAACAGTGATAAAAATATTACTTTTGACCTCAAATGACTTCGAGGAGAAGAGACTTTTTTTTCTCTTCAGTTTGTCAACACTTTGCTTACAACTTGTCAGAATATTCAGTGAACCAAAACCACCCTACAAACCCTCCTTTATTAATGCAGTTCAACCAGCAGCCTAAAGGGAGCAGGTTTTGTGCAGAAACTCTAATTACTCCCTGCCTGTAACGAGGTGAGAATCACACTGGTAACAGCTCCGTACCTGCTTTCAGCTCTTTTGTCCCCGCACTTCAGCTAATTATAAACCACTGGTGTGATGATGAGGAGGGTGAGAGGCGGCTTGAAACCGAGCAAGGCAGGGAGCAGCCTCCACCAAGTCACAAAAGCAGGTGGTGCTGGACAGAGGGAGTTAAACCTCAATAGTCCTCATGACAAAGCTACTGGGCAAGGTGCTCTGAATTCCAGGATCCTCAGGCTCTTGGTTCAGGGCTCTGTTTGGAGAGGAGAACCTCCTCACAGTGCTCAATAGTGCACACAGGTATGTGGTGAAGTGTCACAGGGCTGCAGAGGTGGTGAAGGGTCTGGGGGTGAAGCCACATGAGAAGACAATGAGGTTTGTTCAGCCTGGAGAGGAGGAGACCTCATTGTGGTGTTCAGATTCCTCACGAGGGGAGGTGGAGGGACAGGCACTGATCTGTTCTGTCTGGTGACCAATAATAGGACCTGAGGGAACGGCTGGAGCCATGTCAGGACAGGGTCAGGTTGGATCTCAGGAAAAGGTTCTTCCCCCAGAGGGTGATTGGCACTGACCAGGCTCCCCAGGGCAGTGGGCACAGCACCAAGGCTACCAGAGCTCCAGGAGCGTTTGGACAACGGTCTGAGGGCCAGAAGTTGGGCTGGATGGTCCTTGTGGGTCCCTTCCAACCCAAGACACCCTGTGATTCCGTGATGTTGAAGCCAGTCCTGCTGCACCGAGCCCGGACAGGTCCCACTGTAGGTGCTGCACAAACAGAAACCAGCAAGGCGGTCCATGCCCCAAAAAACTCACAATCTAATTAGGAGCCCAAGGACACCAGATGGCCAGGGACAGATGGGGGAGCACGAGGGAACAGTGAGATAATACCGCTCAGCGGGCTGTGGAGCAGTGGTGTCAGCACACCAGCAGCCCGACTGTTGGCAGGATTTTGATAGCTATTGTCACAAATGAGAGTTAAAAATAGGGAGGCTGGATAATGAGCTCTCTTTGTAGATGTTTGTGAGGAACTCCTCTCATTTGTGAAGTGGCAGAGATAGGATGAATATAGATGATAATAATAATAATGATAAATTGCACTTTTCTGAGCTGCTTATTAAAAAAAAATATGATGGGTGGTGAGCAGTGATTTCTATTAAGCACTGCCCTGAACTTGAAATTATTCCTACTATTATTAAATTATTGTCCTAGCTAGTCCACTTCCCCATAATTTCATTCTAAGTTACACAAAAATGCAGCCCTTTCTTCTGTCTTCCTCTGTATTTATACACCTCATATCAAAGTCCAGTAATCTCATAAGTGTTAATAGATTTTTATCCTTGCAGTAGCTTTAGGAGATCGGGAAGTGCTGCTTTTTCCATTCTGCAGAATGGGAATTGAGACACGGGGTAGATTAATGACTTGTCCCAGCTCATTTTATAACTGCTTCAGGAATTCAGCCCAAATCTCTTAAGTCTCAGCTCAATGCTACGTCTCCTTGCAGTACCCTTCCTACGCACCTTCCTGCTACTATTCCAGAATTAGCTGGGACTTGCCACAGAGCTGCTTAGAATTTTTTTGGATTGCTCATTTCATGTCAGGAAAATGCCAATTCATCAGAGGCAAAACACTTTGTAGAAATTTGTTGATTTAAGGGGAAAAAAAGGCATTTTGATCAAGTCAGCTTTTCTTTGGAACAGAATGTGTCGAGTGTTCAGTTTGGAAAGGATCGGTTCAAGATTGTGTTTTGTTTTTCATTACATGTTGAGTAATATACATTCAAAATCAAAATGAAGTGTTTTCTTAAACAGCGTGTTTTGACTGAGCCAAAATAGATTTTGTAATTTATGCATAAGAGGAAATATCCAAATTCATTTAATACTGTTCTTGCATTTTGGAACAAGAAACACCTGCAAACCAGACACAATAAACTGAACAAAAATCATACTATTCCCTACAGTTTCTACTGGAAATTTAGGAAGGAGAGTAATCTGAATACTCAGTTCAGTGAGGCCTGTGTCAGACTCCAGAAATCCTGGGTTTGGGTTTCATGCCCCTTCCATCCCGTGGGCCAATCTTGCTTTTCTAATCTATTCCATTGTAACCATTGGGACCTGTAAGCAGAGAGACTGAAGGAAAAAAAAATTCATGCCCAAACTGCCCTGAAGAGCAATAGTGTAACATTCAATCCAAGAAAGTCAACTCTTATCCCACACCTGCCATTCCTTGCAATAATTTTGTTGTTCTGAAGTTCATTCCTGGGCAGAGACTTTGCCACAAAAGCCACATGGAGTGACCCCACTCCACAGGGTTTGGGGAATACAAACTACCACTTCTGATTGAGGTATGTTAAGAAGCTGATGTTACCAAATGAACCTTGCAAATGGTTTATCTTCCCATTTTTCTTGTCCCTCAGAAAGGAGCTTAGCCTCTGACCTGGGTCTTTTGTGTTCCTCTGCTCTAACTGGAGGAGCAGAAGAGGTTAAAATCCACAGGCTTCTCTTGGTACAGCTCCTGTTGCTTGGATAATGACAGCCCTGCCAGCCAGAGTGAAAAGCACCATTTAATTTGGAGCTTCCTTCCGGGCACCAGGTTCAGCCACCACTCAGCTGGATGAAGCCAAGGGAACCAGGGGCAGATGAAGAGGGGAGAGAAAAGGGACCCCGAGCTGGCAGCTGAAATTTCTGACCTCAGGCAGCTCTGCTTTCCTCATCCCACTGAGCGGATGAGGAACTTGCTGTGGCCATAAAATCTCCATGTGCATTTGGCCACGCAGTCTCCTGCAGGGTCTGTCTTAGACCCTTGTGCACAGTCCTGCCAGGACACTCCAGAGACAAGGTGGGACCTCCAGAGGACAGCCCAGCTCAGAGCTGTGCAGAGGAACAGAGCTGCACGTGGGGCCAGGGTGAGGATAAGTACTCCCTTCACATCTCTGCAACTCCCTGAGGGATGCTGTGCAGAGACTTGGAGGTGTGTTCCACAAATCACTAATTTAAGTGTTTAGGATGGACTCTTTTAGTTCACAGGACACTCGTGTGAGGCTGAAAACACCCAGGTTCAGCCCCTTCTACAGCCCTGCCACCCCATATAGAAATTCTCTGCATATTGATGCATAGGTGCCTAAATTCAGGATAGGAATGTGAGCTAGAAAATGTATTAGCCCCAAAAAACACCATTTTATGGGCAGCTTCTGAAACAGAAGTCAGAAATATTGAGTGCAGGTCTCCTGCTCTCAGAATGCACCAGCCCAGGCTCTGCCACTGCAGGTTCTCCTGGAAGGTCTATTGAAGTCAATGAGCCTTGGGTTGGATCTCATTGCAAAAAGATAATCAAATACCATATTAACTCTTAATTTGGAACAGAATATTAAATTAGAAGCTCGAATTAACCTGGAACTGCATTTATATAATGAGAAGATTTAAAATCTGTGTATCATGAAAGTGGGAGAACTCCTACCCAAAGCTGTTCTCACCAGCCCTGAACCCTGGAGCCACTCTACTGCAGCACTGCATTCCCACCTATTCCCTGAGCACTGAGCCTGGAAATCCCACTGAGACAGAAAGATGTGTGAAAAATAAAGCCATCTCACCCTTATCAGTAATAATCAGTCAAATCCAGAGGGCTGGTACCAGCTAGACCCCAACCAAAGCCAAGAACTGAAAAATCCCAGAGGATATTGAGGATGTGCACTGGAATCTCACCATCACCAACACTCTCTCCCATCAGTTCTGCAACACAGATCTGCTAAAAACCAAAGGAATTCAGTCCTTGCCAGGATCAAAGACCAAAACCACTCAGGTCTGACCATCTCCAACATTAAAGCAGTTTGAGAGCCAACTTTCAGGCCACCTCTAGCTGTGAGGTTTATTTATTTCCTTCTTTGAGACGGTTCTGCTCTGTGCTAAATCCATCTCCTGACCACCTGGAGCGTTTGAGAGTCTTGGCTGTGATGCTTGTCTGTTTAGATAGACTGTAAGCAGAGCTGGTCAAAAATTTTTGACAGAACAGTTTTTCACAGGAAAACGCAGTTCTCTCGAAATCCAAACGTTGCACGGGAACATGTCAATTTTGACAAACTTTTTTACGTTTAAAATGTCAAAACAAATCAGTTTGATTTTCTCTCTTCATTTCAGTCATGTTGAAATGTTTAATTTTGAGGAAATAAACACATTATTTTTATATTGTTTCAGTTAATTTGTTTTGACATTTTTACACATTTTGTATTGTATTGATATAAGTTGAAAATATACTGTAGATTGAATAAAATATTTGATCCTGTTTCATTTATTACATGTGTTACCATTAGACAATGATAAATATTTCTCATGGCATTTTAGTGCTTCGGCGCCACAGGAACGGAAAATATTGATGATCTCAAATTATTATTACTTTTGAATTTTTAGGTCGCAAGAGCCTTGTGGGATCCTGGTTCTCCTTCATGCTGAAGCTTAAAAAAAAACCCCAACCACATATCAAAAGGCAAGAATTTCCCAAGGAAATAGCATCTCCATTTTCCAGGCAGGTCTGTCAGCTCAATGACAGCATGGCACAGCCCCACTCCCCTCTGCAAACCAGAAAACCCTCTTCTCCACTTGCTAAAGAAGAAAAAGGAAGAAAATGCAGATTTTCCCAGAGTGGAATTTGTATGCAATGTTTTCATGAGCATCAGGTATTTAAGTTTGAATACCATTGACCTCCTGGGGCCTTTGGCTTCCAAACCACTTATGTGCTTTTAAAAGATATATTCCACCTCCTTCTTGGAAGTCTACCTGCTTGGTTGTTTGGGGTTTTTTCTTGTTTTAAATCACATTTTTGCTTCTCCTCTGAATTTCTGCCATTGCTTCTGTGCTGGGGGTGGTGACAATGGGTTGAAAACAAGGGCAAAGCAAGTGGAAAAGGGAGGGCGAGAACGGCAGCGCAGAGTGAGCCTGGAACGAGGCAACTTATTGATCCTTCATTTCATGGAGGGAAATGTCCCCAGCGGCTCCTGTGCAGCTCAATAGGAGATGGAGGCAGGGCTGGATGGCCAGAGGCCACACAGTCCATTTGAAATGGGGAGAAAAGCAGGACCCCAGCGTGAGGCTGTGCCTGATGGTGGATGGAGCGAGAGGCAGAGCATGACCAACCTCCTTCTCCTCCCTTCATCAGGGTAAAAGGAAGCTCCAGTAGGTACTAAGGGCTGCTCCTTCCCATTGAGGCCATGCCTGACCGTTGTCTTTCCCTTTTCCCCCCTTTCATGAGGGTGAAAGAAAGTTCCAATACATAGTAAGAGCTGCTCCTTCCCATCAAAGGTTCAGCACCCCTTGGAGAGAGGGGTCAGTCCTCACCACCACAGTGTTTGTCCAGTGGGAATAAAAAGGAGAAGCATTCCTCACCTTTGGAGGTTTATTCACAGCAGCAGAGGGTTTTTCTGTCTGCTTTTCCTCTTAAAGAGACCTGCCTCGACCGCCAGGCACCGCGGTTGAAAATCTGAATTTCCACACACAGCTGCTGAGAGGGCACCTCTGCATGTAGATCTGTCTGGATGTCTCCTCGTGCTCCAGCTGGCCTGTCACTATGGATTACAGCTTCCAGCTAATAGTGAGCACTGCTGGAGTCTGAGACTTCCATTAAAAGCCGAGGTTTCCACCTCCCCGCCCCACAAATGGCTCCATCCCAGACGTGGCCTCATCTCTGGGGTGGGGAAGGAGCAAAGTGCCTCAATTTGTTTCTGTGTTAGGCAACAATGGAACAAGCTGAAGGCAGAAAAAGAGGTTTGAGGATGATAAATTCTGAACACTGTGGATAATTTACTTGAAAGTTGATCTTACCTCTTGTCATCAGCACATCTGTAGTGCTGGTGCCCTATCCCTCTGACAGCAAGGGTACAATGGAGCACTGAATTACCCCCTGGAAGAGTCCTTGAGGGAAATGCTTCATTAGTCCAAGCTGTATTGTGGAGTATCTTTGGAAAGCAGGAATGCTCCTGCGGGGAGGGATTGCCCATCCATGCCAGACTCTGCAAATCATCAACCCTTCATGGCCAGAGGAATTGAAGGGTGCTGACAGATCCAAGAGAATCGGCCTGGGCACTTGACCTTTCCCCGTTGCCAGGGAGGAAATTGCTGACCAGGAAGAATAGCACATGTTCCATCAGGCTCTACAGAGGGAGGGAAGAGGGTCTGGAAGAATTGAGAGCTGTTTGTAAAGCAAACACTGCTGCTTCAGCACAGCCTGTGCAGTTGGCCAGCACTACCATCACTCGTGGGCATGCTGAAGGGTGACTTCCAGTTTGGCAAGTGCCAGGTGCCATCACAACTCCTCCTGCTCCAATGGAGGCATTCAGGAAAGGCTTCTGTGTGAATGCTGAGAGATTCACACCTTTGGGGCTGGGGGAAGGACAGGACATGCTGAGTGGCAGTTTACAGTTTCACTGGCATGGTGTCCTGCAGTCCCCTCCACCAGCACACTGCTGACTTCTGCTACATCTCCCCCACACTGGAGAGATCCTACGTGCCTCTGCAGCTTCCCAAAGTGACTTTGTCTGAGAGCAATCCAGAGCAGGCGTCACATTCGTGTCTTCAACAGCCTGACTCCCAGGAAGATCCTGTGCAACAAGCTGGCCAAATCCAAATCTGAAAAACACCTCCATCGCTGGTCATGATTAATTAATTCTGCTTCGACATTCCCCAGGGCACCTAGCAGCTAGTCAGAGCTGCCAGAGACAGAGACACTGCTGTGGAAAAGGAATAAACAGACTTTCCTCAGCTGCAGACGTGGAATTCGATAATAAATAGCTAGCTAGATAAATAATTTTCTGTGAGTGTTAAATGCAGAACAGGAGTACAGCTGGCTTATCCCTGTGAAATCAAAGGTGTTTGGAAGGAGTTTCCAGAGAAAGAAGAGTATTTAGAGTCTACTGTGCTCATGAAGACATAGCCTGAAGTTATCCATCATGGCTAATGTGACTGTTTACAATGACAGACAGCTATTCCTGGACATTTTATTCTTGGTATAATATTCTCAGACCAGAGCAGCTCAAGGAAACTTCCTTCTAATTTACATCTCTGTTTTCTCCCTCCTCCTGCCCGGATTGCAGACTAGGCAACATCTTTGTTCCCGCAGCGCCCACACGGTCTCTCCAACCAGCTGTTGTGGGCTTGGCCTGTGTTCCTCAGGGAGCTGCAGCTGTCAGCCCAAAGGACAGGCTCTTGAGCCTCTCCTCCTGTGTGCCCTTTTAATGCCTCTGTCCCCTAAACCCATAGGCCCTGCCCAGGTTTGTCTATTCCCCACCCAGCAGAGGCTGCGGTGACAAACACGAGGGATTTGAGGAACTCAGCAGGAGCTCCGGTGACATCCCGGATCCAGGTACAGACCTGGGAGTGTGTTGTAGTGAGCAGATGGCTGTCTAATCCCTGCCAGCATGGCAGCCCCGGTGTGCAGGGAGCACCCCCAACCCCTGTCTCATTGAATATGCACATTCACAGCTGATTTTACTCGAGCACTGCAAGTCCCTGTGCACAAACCATCCAGATAAATCCAGGGCGAGACGTCCTCGACTGAGGTCCTGTCCCAGCAAAGAGGGCAGATCTGCTGGTTCCCTTTTGCCCACACATCTCCTGGTCCTGTAAGTCTTTGCTGCCCCTTTGGCCTCTGAATCCCTGAGGGTACAAGTCCACCTTGCAGATATGTTGATGTTCTCCTCCCGAGACATTCAGTTCAGACTCTGCTCCCACAGCACTGAGGGTTCCGAGCGTGCAATAGGTTCCTCTGCCTTCCTTCACACCTTTGTCCAGAAATCAGTTCAGATCATCCCTTCCTCCCTCTTTACTCTTCACCCACCTTGCTCCTCCTTTATCCATCCCATCAGGCACAGCCAAGACATGTTATTAACACTTGCCACTTCGTTAGCAATCCTCTCCAGGAGGAGGAAAGAGGGAAGTGTGCAAAAAAATAGAGTGTCAGGAAACTTGGATTAAAGGAAGAGTAGCAAAGACTTGAAGGTGTGAATGAGAAAGTGCAGGAGTAGAAGAAGTATGAGAGAAATCTAATGGGTGAGAAAGAGATTTATAATTAACCCATAGGCTAGTGAGAAAGTGAGGAACGGAAGTCAAGAGCGTAGGATTCTCTATATGTTCCTTCTCCTGATTTAATCTGACTTCAGACAAATCTTTTTACTTTCTCCTTTTATCTCCCATCGCTCTGGACCCTTTGAGTGTGTGTTATTTGAGGTATGAATTGTCTTTAACCGCCTGTAGCATAAAGGGAACTGCAATCACAGGCACCAAGGATGCGAGACATTGTTTTTAACACATCCTAAAATTAGGCTCAGAAAAGTGCTTGGGGATTGTCTGCCAATGTTTATTAATTCAGACTGAATTCATTAGACAGTTACTGTCAAAAAAGGGGATGGGAAAAAAAATTAAAAGAATCGAAGTACACAAGTGCATTATTTCTTAACTTAAATGTTTTCTGATGAGGTGTTTGTTAAGTGGATCTAGAAAGAAGTGGAAAAAAACCCCAAACCAACCAAAAGTGGAATAATATGGTTATGGAAAAAAAAAGATTATGCCTCTCTGCTAAATGTAAATATTGAAGTGATTTTCTACTCCCCTTTCCTTCTAGTCTCAAATATAAAATCTTTTCATTCTTCCCCTGCCACGCTAATTATATCTAAATACCTTAAAGTAATTTTTTCCCTTCATTTTTTGTTCCAGAACCAAACTGATGGAAAAAAAAAAGAGAAGTCATTATCCACCTATTCCTACCAGGAATTCCAATAACTGTCTGTCAGATCTTCATAACAACATGAGGGATATCAGCAAGGCTGAGTTTCTGTGAATTTCTTAAGCTGACAACTTTCAGAGTCCTTTTCTCTCTTCTAGTCTAAACCTGCATTCAACAGAGAACTTAGAGTGAAATAATTAGATTTACAGAAAAATAAATGAGCAAATCCTTGTATCAAAAAGGAGAGAAAAGTTCCCAGGAAATGATCTGAGAGTGGATTTACTTTTTCCGTTAGAAATTGCCACATAGTGCTGGTTTATTTTAAGATGGTGACACAATCCCTTTTTACCCTCTATTTCTCTGAATTCTTTCTTTTCACTTCTCTTGGCTCTCATTTTTATTTTTTTTCAAGCACCACTATCCCAAACACAGAACCAAACAGGCACGAGGTCCCTACAGAAAACTGGAACGTGGGATGTCCAAGTGCATATGACATTAAGCAAAAAAAAAAAAAGCAGAGCTCCCTGAATCAGCAATCCCTGACTCAACCCCCTAAAGAGCTCTTGGAACACACAGGGATGGGAACAGCCTGTTCCAGGGATCCTGCTCCTCAGGCCCCATTTGAATCTGTTGTCATGTCTGGTCTCCCAAGCACAGGACCCTGCTCACAGCCACCCACCAGCAATCTTTGTCCTAGAGGTATGTGGGGAAGAATCACCTGCTTAGCTTCCAGTGGATTTAAAGAGAATTAGGCACATATACAGAAATTGGGCATCAAAATATCTCCGGGTGTTTCCACATTGCCAAAGATCTTGGCTGCTGTGTGCCTCAGCCATAGACATTGCCCTTGCATTTGTTTGCTCTTGGGGTTTCTTCAGGAGGAAAGAAACTTCCACTAAGAAGTAACCCAGTTCTGAGTATATTTTGCTTTATTAACATCAGTTGTGGGCAATATGAGTAAGCAGAAACCCTCCAAAGGCTTATTGTCATCCTCCAGAATCCTCCAGCACTGTCCCAGCAGACCCTGCACGCTTGAACACTCTGCATGTGGGGCATGGAAAATGCATCCTTGAGCCTCTCTCTACAAAAAGTCTGCATTATTGAGCTGGAAATCAGCCTTCATATCCTTTCAAATGCTTGAAGCTTTAAAATCACACCTAAAAATAAAATCCAGAATGTGTCTCAGCTCTCCTGTTGATTTCCTTTTCCCCAGCTCCAAATCTTATAGCTGGAGGTCTGCAGACAAGCAGGAACACTGTGCAAGGGCAGCAGAGTGTGTGTTTGTCCCCAGCACTTCTGGCCACCACTATTATGGCACCCGAGGGAGGGTCATGCCCCAGCATCAAAGTTATCTGAGACACGAAGGGTTTGGGCACTGCAGTTCACTGGTCTCAAGGCTCTACAAAAAAGCTGCCTTGGAGGAGCAGCAGCGAGGAAAAAAGCGCAGCCACGGACAAAATTTCTGCCTTCAGACTTGAAAACAAAGTAATGGGAAGCACTGCAGGAGAATGCACTGGCAGGAAAGACTTATCAGCCTCTTTTGCTCTTCTTTTTCATATAAGCAGCTTTATCATTAATTGCTATTTACTGCAAATGCTGAAATTGGTAAAAAAGATTAATATGGTGAACTGAAAGAGCAGCCTTGACTCAGGCTTCTTAAAGCACAATGCACAGCTCTATGTGTGTGTGTTTGCACCTGCCCTTCGCTGTGGGTGTTGTGGAAGTCCCCATTTCTGTGTGCAAGGGAGGGATATTCCAGTGAAAGGATGACTTTGCCAGTGGTCTTGGGCAAAGAGGAGAGAAATTAATTCAGGCCAGATTTCTAAAGGTTGAGCCATTTTTCTGGGGTGGAGGGGAGACAAATGCAAACCAGTGCTGCTTTTGCCCAGCACTGGAAATGTGAAGACTCAGCACTGCTGACGACCAGTCTTTGGGGGGGTAATATTTCCTGAGGACAGGGGATGCTGAATTCTTTAAAAAAAAAAAATCCAGATTTTTCCTCGTGCCAAACTTGGATCCAAGTTCTCTGGGTAGTTGAGATTCACTGTGTGAGCTGGAGGGCTCAGAGCTGCAGCACTGACTGTGAGAGATTCGGCTCCTGTGCATGGAAACACATGCATTTAAAAAGCTCTTCTGGAAGCTATCAGCCTAAGTGACCTGCCCAAGGTCATATATAACATGTTGGTGACAGCACCATGATTGAACTATCTTGCTACAGCGCTGCTTTATTCACACAGTGCTCTTGCATCCCAAAACAGCCTCTGCTCCTGATCCACTGCTCCCTTCCCCTCCTTATCACAGTCTCCTTAGAGACACATCTGTCCTGTGCTCTGTAAACCATAATATACCTGCAGTCTTTTATTCACTATCTGTCACCATGCAGTTTTATTGCATATCCCTGAATTATCCAGCCTAGGCTACAATCTACTTATTCCTGCCAGCCATTCTCCCTTTCGACCCTCACCTCACCTTTCAGCCTTCTCAGTGTTTTAAGTCTTTCAGGCACTTGAAATGCAGGGACAATCCTGATTCTCTGGGGGAAATCCAGCAGAATTTCACTGTGGCCAGTCTGCTGGTCTCCCTCTCTTTTCTAAATGCAGGTGGTTGGAAATCAGAAGCTAGCAGTGGTCTCTGCAGTCCCATTTGAACCAATCCTTCAAGAATACTAACTCACAGCTGCCATTTTAAAGCTCTGTTCCCCATTCTTGCCATCTATAAAATTTTATTCCCCTCCTCTCTCTGCTCCTTTCATCAGAAATCAATCTTCCAATAATGCAGGTAAATTGCAGTCCTACCTTATAGCTATTTTTTTGCATGCATCTTTCTCGTGAATTTTGCAGAACTAAAGCTCCCTTGTCCATCCTTCCCCTTTCCAGCCAAGCCCATAAGCACAGTAATCATCACACCTACACGACACCTCACCAGCAGATTTGCACCTGCTGGTCACATCTCTCTCCTGTTTGCAATCCAGGAGGCAAAGGAATCATTTGTCCCAACGTGGCAATTTGTCTCAGCATTCACACTTGCCTTGCTGATGAACTTTGTGTTCCCACCTGCCAGCTCTCCCCTCTCTCCACCCAGCCCCACTCACACACCTCTCAGAACTTAATTCCACTTATTGATGTGCTTCCCTCACAGCCATCAGCTGTCCATCCTTCCCACTTTTCTGGGAGGAACTGCTTTATTCCTTGTCTCAGCCTCAGAGCAGATGACCATTGAAGAATAGTCTCCTCTCTGCTCACTCATGGCCACTGGAGAAGGGACCCTCAGCAAGTGTCACCTGTCGAAGCTGAACATCCCTGTCTGCATACAACAGCCTGGCCTCTCTGCACCCAAATGTCTTTCTTCAGGAACAGGACAAAAAATGGCTGAAGGGAGAGGAAGGGTGTGGAGAAAGGCAGGTTCCTCCTCCCTCTCAGCAGCGTGGCCTCGGTGATGGTGGATGACTATGGGCAGGATGCAGGATTGTGTCCAGCACACACAGACAGGGTGGACCTCTGTCTGCAGGAGGCACCTCGAGACCCTCAGGTGCATGGGGATATGGCTCTGGGGAGAAAATGTGGGGAGAGGACATGGCTCCATAGCTGATCTCTCTCCACTGTGTCACTCCTACCAGGCTGGTTTGGTTAAATCTCAAGGTTTCATGCACTTGTCTCTGCCGCAGCCTTCCTGCGTCAGCTTGGGCAAATTCTTTAAGGTGACATTTTACAAACACCTTGGAGGCTGATTTTCCAACTGTTCCCCATATCCCACTGCGATATTTAAGGCCCTGTCTTCTAAAATGTTCCACTACCCTGCCACTGACTAGTTTCAAAATCTGTCAAGGCAAAACTGCAAACTGAAATGCTTCCAGTGACTCTAACAGGATTTGAATCGATCCCCGAGCCCTGTGCTGCACTTCCTCTGGTTCTGAGCAGAGGTGATGGCATTCCCTGTCTCTTGTCCTCCTCCTCTGTCCAGACCGCAGGCCCTTGAGGGCGGGAAGCTTGCATCCATACAGCTCCTGGTGCTGGGAGACTCCAGGCTCACCCGAGCTCTGCACCATCCCGCAGATAACGGCGGCGATGGAGGAAACCGAGATGTGCAGCTCAGGGTCACTGCAGCTGCTTATACCCACCCCTTTTATGTCCTGCTCCAGTATCTACTGTAATCACTGAAATTACTTTTGTGGGAGTTGACACAGAGGAAGAGATTCCTGGATTGATATTCTGCCCGGCATTGATGAAAACCTTTTTGTAATACCTTAATCCAGCACCCACAGAAGCAATTTGCTAATCTCTTGCTGACTTAGCTTCTAGCAGGATCGACCATAGACAGTCATATTACCTGGCCAACCATATTATGTTCCTTTTATGCAGAGAGAAAATGTCCTTCCTGACCTCAGAAGATGGTCAGCCTTTGCTTTGAAGCATGAGATCTGATTACCATTGTCCCAGATTGCAGGGCTGCAAATGCTATTAATTGCTACAAAGTTACGTAGCCTTTTACACTTCAAATCCATCCGGACTTTCATCTCAGCGACATCCTGCAGCAGGGAATTGTGTGGCTTCACCATACGCTGAAGAAAGGACTATTTCCTTTTAATTTGCCTTAAAAGTTGCGCCCTTTAGTTTTGATGTGTCCTCTTGTTCTTGTATCATCAAAGTGTTAAAATGCTTCTGATCACTTTTCATTTTAACCTTCATATACCTTTGCACTGGAACCTGAATTTCCCTTCTCGCTCCTCACTTTCCCAGACTAGATAAACTATTATTTCCAGGCTTTCTTTATTTAACTTGTTAATATTTGTAAAGCAATTTAAAATGTATTAATATGGTTCAATTATAATATCACTCCTATTTTCCATCCTTCCTTTTAATGTCTCAAGTGTCCATCTAATTTGCCATCAATCTCCATTGATTCTCCCTCTGATGATATGTTAGTCTTTATAATATCCCGGGGAATATTTCTTCTGCCTTCCTGACCAGCATTTTGGAACAAAGAAGCTGAACGCTGACGGATCATAAACATGATTCACTCTGCACTCAGCATGTGTATGGATTTGCTGTTGCTCGGGCTTTGATCCTGGAAATAGGTTTCATTATGTCTGTGGGGCTGTAATTAAAAATTTGTCTGTGTGATTCCACTTGCAGGATGGGGCTCTTTGCAGTCAGGATTGCACTGGGTCGGCCACACCTGAGCACAGGAGTGAAACCAAGCCTGTATTTGATATTTTTGAGCAATATCTGAGCACTCAGTGACATATCCTGCAGCAGTGGGGTCCTTGAGACAACAAGGGTGAATTGATATCTGTCCAGTCACAAACTGGGGAGAAAAATGAGACGTGGATATTCACTCCTTCTCTTTCCCATAGAAAGTCGGAGACACCCAAGGAAACTATGTGGTACTAGATGTAAAAAATTCTAAGCAAAATATCTCTGCAGGCAACTCATAACTTACTCCATTGCTGCAGAATGTTATGAAAACCAAAACCATAAATGGAGACAGTAAAGAAATAGTCACACACAGCATCTTCCTGGTGACACTGCACATGACAGCCCTCAGACAACTGGCTGCACGTCCCCACATAGCTGAGAGGTTATCCCTGGAGTGACAGCACCCATCCATGCCTTTCTGATCCCTTCACTGTCCTTCTGGTTTGGTTAGACCACTTCCCAGTTTCTCCCAGTCTCAGCAAGGCCCAATCCAGCTCCATCACCAAAGTGTCAGCAAATACCCCGAGCAGCACCTCCAGTTCCAATCAGTCTTTTAACTTCAACTCTTCTCCCCCAAGAAGCAAATGAATGGATTGATACACATGTATTTCTAATTGCACAAAAAGGATTTTATCAAAATGTTTCTGAGAACTCAAGTTACTTTAAGCCAACATCATATAAATATTGTGGGGGAAATCCTAACTGGTCTCTTTTCCCTGGTTGATTTAGATTTATCTGTTCACTGGCCTAAAACATGGTACAACAACCCTCCATCATTTTCAAATACTTTATAGTTCTCTTTTAGGAGAGTGGAAATGGCAGATAAACACATTATCAGCATTCTCAGGCATAAAACAGCAAAGCCTGGAGTTGTTTTGCAGAAGCAACTCCGAATTTGGACGACATGACAATAAGTAATTCTAGAAATAGCTGCTGCTCTTAGGGCTACGTTACAGAGATCCTTGTTGCTGCTTTTTTTCTCTCTCTTCACAGTTTTAGCACAAACACTGTGCTGTCTTTGTTAGCTCTTCCCTTTGACTTCCTCAGTATTTCTCAGGCATCTTTCAATCTCACCTTGTACCTCCTGAGCTCTCCGTGCTCCCTCAAAACACACCTTTGATTTTGACTGCCAGTCTCCCCCAGCACAGAGCAGTGTGGGAAATGGTTGGAATAACTCTAACATCCTCCTGTTCTGGGCAGGGAGGGGGTCTGAGCCAGGAGGGACCCAGAGCCACAGATGTACCCCAGCATATGTCTGAGGGTTCGCTTACCCGCTCACCATCTGTACCTGCTGGAAGAGCAGCCACATGCCCAAAGCTGCCAGGCTGCTCCAGCACCCGCATCCTGCCTCACTGCTGTCTGTCACTGATCCCAGAAGTCCAGCTAAAGAGTCACACCCGCTTATCCCAGTCCTCCTACCTGTCTTGAATCCTCAACCTCCTCCCCAGGGTCACAGCTCGTTCCCATCCATCCTTCCTTGGTTAGTTTTAGGTTTTTTGTAATTTTCTACCTCTGAACTACTGAACACGTCTTTTTTATTTATTTTTCTGGCCCTGCAGCCTCACCTGGAATGTGCTGCCCACAGGAGGTGACGGTTTTAAAGCTCACCCTGTCTCCCACCCTGCTTAGCAAGTCAGCATCCACAACTGCAAGGATAAATTACCACAGAGGTCTCCAGTGTTAGCAATGCATCTGACACCTTCATGCACAGCTACAGCAGGGCAAAGAGATGGCTAAACAGGATCCATTGTGCCGACTCAGGACTTCTGGCCAGAACTGCATCCAAAATCATGATGGACACAGCAGAGTCTAGAGCACAGGCCAGGTTCTAAATCACACTCTAAATCAAAGCCTAAGAAAGAGATCCTCACTCACCACGGAGCCAGTTAACAGCCCTGGCTCCAACAGCCTGGGATGATTTACAGCAAGTGGTTGCAAGCTTTTCACAGGCACTGCTGTACAACATATTCCGGCTGGAATATGCATAGATATAGAAGTCCAAGTTGTGAGAAGATCTGTCGTAAGGCTCCAGGCTGTATCTTCTATAAACACCAGGTGAAAGGACGTGCTGCCTATCGGGATAACCAGGAGACAGATCCCAGGCACGAAGAGACTGCAAGATCCAGAGCTACTCTACTGGAAATCAGGAGTGCGGAGAATGGATGGGAGTATGAGAGCTCCCTCTACTCCTACGTTCTGTTTTGATTTCCAACGAAAAGCCCTGGAGCAAATTGTTTTTTCTGGAGCTTCTCTTACGTGTGAGAACCTCTCATAGCTTGGTTTGCAAGCTTTTGTGTCGTTGCTTGGTATGTGTCAGCCCAGGGCTGACTTTGCTGTAATTCCTGACCCTCTGGGAGGGAAGATGTTGCTGTGATGGCAACACTCCACTGAACGGTGCCCACTGCTACCAGGCACAGAGAATTGCTCTAGGGCCTGAAAGCCATGCTGGTGCTCCTGGCACCTCAGTTTCTACCTCTGCCCAGCATTTCCGTCACCAATACAAACAGTGAACAACAACAGCGTGTGTCTGGCAAGGGCTGTTCACTCCCTCCTCCTCTGCAGGTCACCATCTGAAGCTGGTTTACATTATTCACTCCCATCAGTTGCTGCCTCTCTGACTTACTGTTATTCCTATTGCCAGTGGAATAGGTGATCCATCAGCAGTGCAACTAGTAGTTTTTCTGAAATAGGAGCCAGGAATCATATGTATGGATTTCAAGCAGTTGGGGATGTTATGTCAACACCTAGAGACCTGCCATCACCAGAGCTGCAGTGGCTTTGGTGGCACCCTGAGTCCCCTTCTCACCCAGCACTGAGCTCCAAACGGGCCTGTCAGGGACACAGCAGAGCTCTGTGCAGAGCTGAGCTCTGCCAGCTGCGCTGTGCAGGCAACAATAAAATGGATGTAGAGCACATGACTTCAGAAGAACAAACAGCAAAAATAAATAAGAGAGTCTTTCTCTCCCTCCTGCGATGCTGCTTGCAGGTCCTGCCTCAAGGCTGCAAGAAAACAGCTCCCCAAGCAGGGGGCTGCAAAGGCTGAGACATGTTGTGTTATACTCCCCAGCCCAAGCGCACAGGGAATCCTGGGCCTGACTTAGCTCCTTTTCAAAATGACATGTTTATACCCAGTTTATAGCACCTTCACTTAGGATCTGATCCAGCATTCCTGAAATAAACTTGATTCTTTCAATAGCCTTCAGCTCAGCCTAAATCAGCTGCTCCTCTGATTTCTGTTCTTCCTTCTGTTCCTCCCTCCCACTAGTCCCAGCACTTTTCCTTCCCTGGCCTAGTCCACCCATCCAGCAACAGCCACCCCATGCCTACTCTCAAACCTTGGGGAATGCCACCTCATTTGCCTAGTCCAGCTCTGCCCATGCTTGTTTCTCTCCAGACAGAAGAACCCAGCAGATATATCCAGTTTCCTTCCCCAGGCCTCTCTGCTTGATAATATTTCCCTTTTCCACACCAATTGCAGCCACGAGCTGCTGCAGCCTGTCCACCCAAGCTCCAGGCCCAGCAAGTCAGCTGGATGTGGTCACGCAGAGGCACAGCCAGCAGGGAAAGACCTCCCCTGGCATCTGGAAACACTCTGGGGTACCACACATCGCTGGGAGGTGCTTTGCCCTGACTCAGCTCAGCACCATTCCATAGCTCAGCATCCTGCTCCAGCAACCATTTCCAGGGAAGGGGGAGAACCACAGGACCAGCCCAGGGTCTGTGGGTCTTCTAGAAGTCAGATCTCTGTGTGTGTGTGGATATTCTCCCTCTCTGGGAAGCTGCTCTGTGTGGCCTGGAAGGAAATGGGCCAAGGTCCTTACGGTTGTTAAAAATCCCGTGATACTTTCGCGAGGGGGACGGTGTAAATCAAACCACCGGGCACGAGCTCCCTCGCTCCGGGTAATTTATATTCTGCCTCACTAAGTTCATCTCTGCACTTCCAATGCATGAAGTGATTTTTCACTTCCCCTGTAGTATTTGCTGGCACGGAAAAGCTGCTGGGCTCTGTCCCAGAAGTAGCTGCATTTCATCACCGGGTGAACGATCCCTGCGCGCACCGGGTCGGGCCCCCGCAGGCTCCGCTCGCCCCGCGGCTCCGCAGCGGGAGGACTCGGCCCCGCACCCGGCCGGCACCGAGCGCCCGCACCCGGCCGCCCCCGCCTTATGGTGGGAGCTTGGCCCCGCTCCGCGGGGATGCGCACAGGGGATGCAGGTGGAGGGTATGGGCAGAGGGTGCGGGAGGGGGGTGCGGGCGGGGGATGAGGGAAGGTGGTGCGGGCAGCGTACGCGGGAAGGATGATGCGGGCAGGGGGTGAGGGCAGGAAGATGTGGGAGGGGGATGCGGGGCAGGGGACACGGGTAGGGGATGTGGGTGAAGGATGCGGGCAGGGGATGCAGGCAGGGGATGCGGGCAGGGGGATGCAGTCGTGGGATGTGGGCAGGGGGTGCGGGCAGGGGGTACGGGCAGGAGGATAAGGGCGGTGGGTATGGGCAAGGGGTGCAGACAGGAGGATGCAGGCGCTGGGTATGGGCAGGGGGTACAGGCAGTGGGTATGGGCAGGCGTGCGGGCAGGGATGCGGGCAGGGGGTGCGGACAGGGATGCGGGCAGTGGGTATGGGCAGGGGTGCAGGAAGGGGTGCAGGCAGGGGGTGCGGGCAGGGGGTACAGGCAGGGGTGCAGGCAGGGGTGCGGGCAGGGGTGCAGGCAGGGGTGCGGGCAGGGGTGCGGGCAGGGGTGTTGGCAGTGGGTACAGGCAGGGGTGCGGGCAGGGGTACGGGCAGGGGTGCGGACGGTGGGTACAGGCAGGGGTGCAGGCAGTGGGTACAGGCAGGGGTGCGGGCAGGGGTACAGGCAGTGGGTACAGGCAGGGGTACAGGCAGAGGTGCGGGTAGGGGTGCGGGCAGTGGGTACAGGCAGGGGTACAGGCAGGGGTGCGGGCAGGGGCTGCCCCGCTTTCCCGGCGCTCGGTGGAGCCACAGCGCCCCCTCCTGGGGTGCGGCGGCAGAGCCCTCGGGCCGCGCTGGCGCAGCGGGCGCGGGGCGCCGAGCGCGGGGTGTGTTCCCTTCCCGGGGGTCCCTCCCTGACTTCCCATCTCCGAACGCCGCGCCTCGGGGTGCTCTGGGGGCTCTTCACACTCATGTCTGTTCTTCAGCGGTTTGGGTTTTTTTGGAGGTAGGGGGTTACCGATTAATTTTTTCCTGCCTGCTCAACGTCCCTGCATCAGCTATAAACACCGAGCCCTGGGTAAAGTCTAAAAATCCACATCCATTTCTGGAGGTGGGCAGGGAGCCAGGTGTGGATGTGCCGGTTCTGGAGTTGGTTCCTGCAGTGCTTTCCCGAGCAATGAGCCTGGAGCAGGCACTGGGGCTCCTGCCTGAGCAAAAATGGGAGGGTTTGGCTTTGAACTATTTCTGTCACACAGATAACAATGATTATTGTCTGCTGGCAGACCCATTCCCACATAGTGTTTAACACCAGCCTTACCCACACTTCCAATGTAGTAAACAGTGGAGGTGAGGAGGGAACACAGATTCATCCCCCATCATCTCTTTTGGGACACCTTTTACCTATAAGCAAGCCAATTCACCATATGTTCCTCCTTTCCCAAGTTTTAATATACACTTTAGTTGGCCTCATTATATTCCTGCTCTTGGAGGATTGCACAGTATCCTGACTAGGCCCTATGGAAAAAGGGGAAGGGGAGGAAGGTCAGAGAGAGAGGTTAAATACCTCTAACACCAGTGACATCATCTCCCCCACACACACTAAGTCATCTCTGATCAAAGGGGCTTGCAAAGGGAGCATCTGTACTGTGAGGATGGAAGGTTTCTCTCTGAACCACCATAACACTGAAGTGGAGCCTTGCACTGTGTGTTTTAGCTATGGATGTGTGTGTGGTTTTGCTCACACACACACACACACACACGTTAAAAACCACCGTAACTCCAGCAGAGCTCTTCCCATACTCCCAGACTCCAGCTTTTATCAGAGAAGGCATGATGGGTATGGAATTGCCACTGCTCCCCCAGCCATTTCCCTGCTCCCCTGTCTGCTGCTCGTCTGCCTTTCTTTCCAGGAGTGAAATCATCCCCGAGTCCTGGGAACGTGCAAAGAGCAGTAAAACAACCGTAGACACACAAAATGTAGCAGCTTTTCTGCTGAGTCGCAAAGGGCTTTGGAGTCAGACAAACCCCACATCAATGCCTGGAGCAAACTACAAGGGAGAAGACTACGCTGGAGGAGCAAACCACCTACTGCGAGCCCTGCAAAGAAGACAAGCATGTGTGTGCTCATGTGAACGTCTGAAGGCTTGATTCACATAATAAGAATATCAATGCAGCTATTTCTGTGGATCCAGTCTGTGTGTCTGAGCGTGGGGGAACTGCGGGGCCGCAGAGCTGGAATAGGTGTTTGCATCCATGGGAGAGCGAGCTCGAGATGCCGTGTGTGAGCACGGGGTGGGCTGTGCGAGTTCCCAGCATGTGTTTGGTGTGCTTAGCGTATACATGCATGAGGGAGACCACGGCTGCTTGTCTGTGCGGTGTGTGGGAGGGAGAGAGTCCGGGTCTGTCTGTCTGTCTGTCGCTCACAAGCAGAGCTGATCAATATTTTTCCTTCATAAGGAATTTTTTAAAAAACCTTTCATATTTCTTACACCGAACCCACATCTCCTCTTTGCTTACTCCCTCCTCCTCTCACTATCCTCCAAATACTTCTCTACAACTCCTGGGAAAGAGCTTTACTGTCATTAACAAATTATTATTATTATGCATCCAGATGAGCAGCCAGAGTAAAGCATGAAGGACCCTTCTATCCTACCTAGTGCAGATGTCAATCACACGGCTAAATTCAGACACCAATTCTGCCGGCGTTTCATCTGCTGCTGGGTTCCCTCCGGGAAGAGGAGACTGCATCCAAGAAGTGACACCCCCTCCCCTTCCCCACTCCCAGGTACCAGCACGGGGGGACTCTCCAAAACCAAAACACACACTCACACCTACAACCCTCTTCCGATCGTCTCTGGGGCTTTAGTCCTAGACTGTGATGGACCTCGGGGATGATGCAATGGCGTGGAGATGCCCCCCGTGCCCCCATTCCCCAAGGACTGGAAAAAGGCAAAGTTATGCTCCACACCAGCCTCGCGAGCAGCACTGAGAGCTGAGCGAGGGAAACCCATCTCCTGCGCCGTGCGGTGCAGCCCCCCGCCATCGGCGCCCTCCCCCGGCTCTGCCGCTGTCTCCCATCCCCGCTGGAAGTCGAGGCAATCAGCCCGGTGTGGGATTCGAGGCGACAGACTTTCCTTTTTTTCCTCCGCGGTTTGCTCGTCACTTGCGCGAGCGGAGCAGCGGATTAAGTGGAGATGACACCATCTCCTTGGGGACGGTCCCCCCCCGCTCCGGGATGTATCGATACTCCGGAATACAGATGGATCCCGGCTGCCTCCCACCCCCGCCGCCACCCCCGCCTCTCCGCCAGCCCCGCCGAGCCGGGGGCTGAGCCCCCATCGCGAAGCATCCTCGGCGGGCTGCGCCTTGCCCCAGCACGAACCAGCGCTCCCAGTCTTCCCAGTGCCGGCGGACCCCGGCCCCTCCTCAGCACCGCGCACGCAGAACCGCTAACGGGGCTGCGGGACTTTTCCTTCCATCCATCCCCGCCGCCGCCCCGCCGTGCCCAGGGCGGGGGTGCGGGCGGTGCGGGCGGAGGGGCCGCGGGCGCGGTTACACAACGCGGGCAGGACGGGGGAGCCCGGCCCCGGGCACGGGCAGAGCCGCAGCCGCAGCGCAGCGCTCGCCTTTACCTGATGCTTAATGTCCCTCTCTGGCGGAGATCGGGTCGCCCGTGGGTTTTATTCGGCTCGGTAGGAACTTGTGGGAGAGCTTCTCTGTCCAGCTCGCATACTGGGTGCGGGGCTGATGCTGCAGGCGTGAAAATCCTGGGGCTCTAGCAGTCCTTTTCATGCTCAGACAGAAAATCCCCTTCCTTGATCCAGATCGCGGGCATTAAGGGCAGAGGCAAAAAAAAAAAAAAATTCCTTTTCTCCCCTTCTTCCTTTTCCTTTTTCTTGCCTTTTTTTTTCCCCCTTCCTGTGCCTCCCCCTCTCTTCTGCTGCTCAGTTCGTAGCCATCGGGGGAAGGAGCAGAGGCAGCAGGGAGAATGGAGAGGGGGTTAGAAATAAAAATGAAAAAGGCTCCAGGAGGGAAGCGAGAGGCTGGGCTTGCCACAGAGGGAGGGGCTTGGAGCGGGCTGGAGAGGATGAATGGGGAAGAGGAAAGCAGGGAGGAGCCCCAGCCTGGCCATTTTATTCTAAGAAGTGTTTTGTACATAATTAGAGAAGGGGAGGGGCCGGGGGCAAAAAGGAGGGACTTAAGCTCCGGCCAGACGGAGCCTGGGCCGTGGGAAGGGAGGATGAGCCCGGGAAGGGCCGCCGGACGGGGCTGTGGGGGAATCAAAACTTGTCTACCGAGGGGACATCCGAGGGGATTTGGGGAGGAGGCTGCAGCGGGACCGGTTGCCATTCCAGGCAGCTCTCATCCATTTAATTTTTTTTTTATTTTTTTCTCCCCAACACGCCTTCTATTTTCACCTCCCCGGAGCCAGACAGCGCGGGGTTCCATCGGCTGGGGGCGAGGGGAGCAGGATGGTGCCCATCCTGACTCCACACTGGGGGGGTCCCACCCTTCTTTGGGGAGCTGGGGGGGGGAGCCGTTCCCGCATCCCCGCGGCGCGGATGCGGTTCAGCACCGCGGACAGCGCCGGGCCGGCGGGAGAGGACGGGACGCGGGGGCTCAGGGGGCTCGGGGACCCTCACCGGGGGCTCCACAGCCCCGGCTCGGAGGGATGAGCCGAGTGGAGCTTCCCTGGGAGGCAGCGGGCAGAGCTCCTGGTGCTTCCCGGCCCGGCTGGACCCGCCCGGCAAAGTCCGACCGCTGGGCTCGGGGAAGGTTTGGGATGGGGAATGGAGACGGGGATGCCTCAAGGGCATGACCCACCCAGACAGATCTCGACAGCTCAGCAAAGGCAAGAAGTGTAAGGACAGCGTTGAACAACGCCGTGATGTGAGGATTCCAGGCAGGGAGCTCTAAGAAAAGTCAGTCACGGCTGGGCTGGGCTGGGCTGGGCTGGGTTGGGCTGACAGAGGAAAAAAAAAAATCAGTCACCTCTTGCAGGGTATGTGGGGCAAGGAGGGCACTGGGAGACGCCCTCCTTCCATCCCCCTCTTCTGGCCTGCAAGGACACTCTGTCCTTCTCTCACCCATCCCCTGTGGGTACAGAACATTGTCTTAAGCTAAATCTTCAACAAATCTTTCCTAAGCAGAATTAGAAGCTGTTTCGTTAAACTCCAGGCTGCTCCGATAGGGCTGGGGCTTAGCTTATCTCGGTTACAGGGTGCCCAGAGCTCCCCAGTTGTACTTTTCTCCAAGTGACTGTTCAGCCACAAAGCTGAACATCACACTTCCTGCTAAGCTACCCTGGATTCTGTCACACTGGCTCAAATAAAAGGCTGAAAGGGGGATTCTCACAGATTCCCCTGGTACAAGGCTGCAGAGGAAGGGCTTACACCACAGCAGGGAAGATTGAGGGATCAGGCCTTATACAGAACAGATAAACAAGGGCAAAACACTTATTTAAGCAAATAAATGGTGTTTGGAGTTATCACTGGTGTGTTCTTTCATTGATGCTCTTGGCACTTATCAGAAAGGGAAGAGGAATCCTCCTGTCCTACATAAGGTTGTTTGAAATGAAAGCAAAGGCTCTATGAACACTCACTCCAGTCAGTGGGATTTGCCAGTTCAGATAATGCAACAATACTGGGTGTCTTTCCTCACTGTACCTGGAAGGGCTGGTGTGATTTGGTCCAGCAGGATCTGACACCACCCACCAGGATATTTCGTGTTCCTGTGAAGAGGGAGAGAGAGAAAACAGGTGAGATGATACTCCTCAGGCACCCAAGGGTCTCACAGACCTAGAGAACCACTCATTACTCGAGGGAAGGGCATGGAGCTGGGTCAATGGAAGTTTAGGTTGGATATTAGGAAAAGGTTTTTCCCCCAGAGGGTGGCTGGGCACTGAACAGGCTCCCCAGGGCAGTGGGCACAGCACCAAGGCTGACAGACCTCAAGGAGCGTTAGGACAACGCTCTCAGGCACATGGTGGGAGTGTTGGGGTGTCTGTGTAGGGCCAAGAACTGGATTTGATGATCCTTGTGGGTCCCTTCCACCTCAGGATATTCTGTGATTCTTTGATTCTATGATAAATACTCTCTACTAAGTAACACCTTCTTCCAGAAAGTCAAAGGCAACAAACTGCTGGGAGAGGTGTCCTGCCTGGAAATAAGAATTACTATCAATACAACAAAAATATAATTAGAGGAAAACATAAAACAAAGCAAGGACAGCAGTTTTGCTGATCATTTTCCTGTCCCAGAATGTTTTCCCTCTTCCCCCCCCCCAGTTCACACAAACAGTATTTCTGCCTCTTTCCCAAAAGCTTTTACTGTCCCTGTATCAAAAGCGGATTATTTGGTGCATTGAGTATTCAACATGTTCTCTTACAGTATTGTTGTGTTCAATGAGCTTTGCTCATCTGAATGGACACTCACTGCATAGTCCACTGGTTTAATTTGCTGCTTTGGAAACCTAAGCAGGTTACAGCATATTTAGCTATGTGTCTGTTCTTATGTGTCAAAGATAAGGTTTCTGGATGCCATTTTTAAAAACAAAATTATTTCACTTCAGTAGCTTTCTCTTTTCAGTGGTCTCTTCTTTTTAGTCTTGGATATTTCAACTCACCTTCTCCCTACAATGAACAAAGCCTGGATCTTCACCCCAAATCAGCAAAGCTCCATTGAACAAGAATTTCTATTTCTTTTTCCAGAAAGGAATTTTTTTTTTAGCTGTTAACAACCTTAGCATGTCCAATCCTCACTTTTTTCACCCCTCTTTCCACAGATGTCTTAAAAGCAATGTTTAGATTTTTAAACTGTAACATTCTTCCCATGAAGAAAATATAAACTAGTCTATCAGGGGAGGACATGAAGGAGAACAGAAATTCACAGCACACATGGTGAAAAGAGAGAGTCTCCTATTGACAAGCACTAGGCAAATAAAAAAATATTGTGATGGTGAGGATGAGAAACAGTAACTTGGACTCTCTATTAGAAGTTTAGGAAGAAATCACATGAAACAGACCTAGAAAGCAGAAAAGTGTCCATATTGTTCACGTAAGAGCTGGCACAGAGATGGGCAGGGAGGTTTCCACTGTGCTGTGGGTGTGGATTAACTCCAGCACTCAACTCACCACTGCACAGCTGCCCCCTCACTCCTCTCCAGGGAGATGGGAGAAGAGGAAAGGGCAAAAAAACCCAAGAAAACTCAGTGGTCAAGAGAAAAATTGTTGGTAACTGAAGCAGGAGAAGTTGATAAAAAATAAAACAAAAGAAGTGAGATGAAGGCAATCACCACATCCCTTGGGCAGAGCAACACCCAGCTGGTTCTCAGACAAAAGATGGCTCACTTAACTAAAATCCCCTATTTTTCCCTTTTTTATTGCTGAGCATGATGTTTTATGGCATAGAATATCTTTTTGGTTGGCTCAGGTCACCCACCTGGTTGTGTCCCCTCCCCATCTCTTACCCACCCCCCAGTCTCTGTTCTGGGAGCAGAGAGAGAAACAGAGGAGGCTTGCTGCTGTGCAAACACTGTCCAGCAATAACTAAATCATCCATGTGTTAACAGCACTGTTTTGATCACAGACCTAAAACACAGGATGATATGAGCTGCCATAAAGGAAATTACCTCCATCCCAGCCAGGCCAGCACAGAGTTCCATTATCTCATGCAGAAGGAGCTGTATGTGCCAGCTGCACACAGTGAATACTTCACATCTATTTGTGATTCCACAGCAAAACTCCCTTCAGAGTCCCATGAGCTGGTGAAGATATTCAGACTCCACTCTCAGTTCCTCTCATGCTACAGGCAAACTTTTGTTTTCCACATATCCTGTCGTGTTGCCCTCCTTGAGGATGCACAATGTATTCTTGTCAAGGTTTTGCAGACTCCATTGTTTATTACAGGCTAAAAATGGATTAAACTTGCTTTGTGAGCAATGTATTGATATTCTGGTACTCTCCCAGTCTCTTGTGAAATATATTTCCTCTTTCTCCTCTGCAAACAATATCACAGCAAGCAGTGATCTTATTCAGGCTGTGCTTTGTGTTGGCTGCAGAGATACCCAGCTCCCAAACACCAACATATCCATCTGCTGTTGGTATCCCTTCACACATGGGTGGGTGTCCATGTGTTCTCCAAGCAGTTTGGGTCTGTGGCCAGGCAAGTACCGGGCTGTTTTGATGGATGGTGGGAAGAAGACTGGGAGTGGGCTCAGGAGGCAAGGAACAAGCAAAGACCGTTTCCATCACCCCCAAATGCAGAATTTGACATTTAAGTGAAGTCTTAAACAGGGATTGGGGAATGCTAGACCCCCCTGCCAAGCTAAGAAAAAATGTTGGCACGTCCCAGCAGAGTGGGAAGAAGAAGTTGGGAATTGTTTGGGTGTTTTTCTGAAAGGAGGTTCTGATATCTGGTTCCTCTGCATTAAACTGAATCATCCCCAGTCCAGCTCTAGAAGCCTTAAAGACTCTGAACTCACTAATCTTTCCAAATAGATGCTTTCCTATCTTTGCACTGTTACTAAATTAACATATCCCAAATTTATATTTTGAGATAAATCCTTTTGAGACTCAAATTAACAATGGAAGCAATGACATAGCATCAAAATTGAACTTCAGCTATCCTGGGCACTCACCTTTCAGGACATTTGTTCCGACCACCAGGAGCTACCGGGGTTGCAGAATGAGATTTTCAATCTCTTGAGATCCAGTTTTCTGATTAGCTTTCTTGGTATTTTTTTCCTGCTGCTCTGCTTCATAGCAGATGTCTTCTGCAAAAGAAATAATGATGATTTGTCTTTCACTGAAGTTTAAAATAAGGCAGCGACCACTCTAAGGTCAAATCTGGAAAAATGTAGTGGGCAGAAAGAACGGTGAGAACTGGTTGTTTCCCAGCTCAGAAGATTCTTTCCCAAATGCCATTGATATGACAGTTCCTGGCCAAAGCTGACTGATGTAAATTAATGATTTGATCCATTGTATTCATGGGGAATTAGAACAGGACAGACATTTGGCTTCATGCATTCATCTAAACATTCTCTCCAGCTAACAGAAAAGGGTAATTTTAACTCTACAGGTGTAATCTTCCTGTTATCTTAGACACTGACTTTGACATGGGAGGAATTTCCTTCTGAAATTGGCTCTCTCTGTGTTGACTCTAAAGGGAACCAAATCAGTGCTTAGACTGAATTCCTAATTTTTAGAAGGATGAAACCACACGATTTGAATACTTTCCTGTAGAGCTCGCTGAGGTGCATGGAAGAGCAAGCAAATGAACCCATATCTGCTGATTTTCCCATTTAGTCACAAATCCATCCTCTTTATTAGCAGTCTTTCATATTCACCATTGTTACTATTGTCTGGGACCAAGCAGAAGTCATCAGTATTCATCACCTGCAGTTTAGCTTCCTTCTGAACTTGGACTAAGGCTTTCAAAAGGGAACTGCTTGTAACTCCCAGCCCATCATGAGCTGCACGCTGCACAGAAGGCTTCAAGCCTCACTCTGTCTCTGCCTGCAATCACTCAGCACTTCAGACCACTCAAAAAAAAAATGTTGGCAGATGAAACCCACGTGCAGTCAAATGCAGGGACTAGAATGTTCAGTGGAGCTTTTTTTTTTCCCTTGTTCCTCACTCCAACATATCTATGTTCTTGCAACTGTTTCGTGTCTCGCAGAGCCCCAAAAGCGCTCGTTGCAAAGGAGTTGGCAAGGCAAGATATATCTTGATATTTGTGAGAAAGAGAGCTCTTAGCTGGATTAACAGGGGTTGCAGGAGGGAGTGGACAGCACTGTCATCCACGGTCTAAACGAATTCTGAAGCATGTCCATGACAATCAGAGGGTCAGGGCTTCTTTTCTGATTTCCCTCAGAGCATCCAGAGCACACCCAGCAGGGCTGTGCCGAGGTCAAAGGGTTGGATGTTACATGGAATAATGGTGCCACCCACAGCACAAAATCAAGCCATAACGTGGACACACGTCCCACTGCATGGCTGTTAAATTGATGCTGATCTGTTGTAATTGTCTGGGCAATTGTTTTCAGCTTCTGGAAGGGATGGCTTTGTCTTTTTCTCCCTGGATTATAAAGAGTGGCCAAGCCACTTGGCTATTTGCCACACAGCACAGGGGGGAAATTCTCTTTTCTGGAGCCTGAGGGTCCAAATCTTCAGGGTAGGGAGTCCAGCGTGTTACAACAGATTCATGCAACCAAAATGTACTTTTTCATCAACAGGAGCCTAGGTCAGAATGGATGGAATCACCATCATCTTTGGACAAATCAATATACCTGGCAAGTGTTGAAAATACGAATAAAAAGAATTTTATTTTTTTTTTTACCCCTGGGTATCATTTATTATTTATTTGGGAGAAAATTTGAATCACTGAGGAATGACATGTTTTGGAGTGTGCTGTTACTCTGAGATAACTGCACTTTGCCTCAGGTATGCAGTGAGTCACCAGGTTGATAACTGGTGCATTCCAGCACCCTGAGAAGTGGAGCTGTTGTTGCCTTACAGTAACCACATGCCTTGAGCAATGTTATTTCTCACCTACAATAGTGACTTTTTATCTTGTTAAGAAAAACTTGATGCCATCGATTTTCAGGAACTATGTTGAAAGGCATATGACTAAGTGCTTTACAAAAAATCCCCGCATAAACACAGCCTCTCAGGCTATTCTGGTTAGTGGTCAGAGCAGGAAAGGACAAATAAAATGTTCAGAAATCTATTTGCAGAAACATGGTCAAGTAAACCAAGAAGGAGCCATTGTGTGTGTGCCCTATCCAGGTGTCTAGGACCAAGATTTAGTGTGGAGTGTGAAACACAGCTGTTTAGATGTAGCTTTTATGCCACTGTTCCCCAAGCAGCACGTTAAAGAGTGAGTATAAAAGCTCCAGTTTGCTTATTTTATTTGGATGCTTCCCAAAGCAAAGACTGCTACTCACTCTGCGTGTGCACATCCCTCCCTGAGCAGCCCTGAACTCAGCTCCTACCTTTCCATGGGAATGGGGATATTACTAACAAAGAGCTTTGCCTACACATTTCTTCACCTCCTGCTGTCCAGACACACTCTGGTACCAGCGTGTTCCAGCTTTCCATCCCAATCACTCCATTCACTGCAGCTTAAACATTAGGCAGAAATTCAGTCCAGGGGATCCTGAATGTTGTTATTTCCTATATTTTCCCCTCTGGGCACCCATTTGCCCCTGGCAGCTCTGAACCAGCCCAGATGTTCTCCCTAGAGCACTGTCAGCCCCACTGTCCCAGTGCTGCTGCTGTTACAGGAGATTCATACCCTGAGTTCAGTCTTTCAGAGCTGACACTATTTTTTGGATGCCAGCAATGAATTCTGCACACAGACACTCAAGGCAACTGAAAGGGCTGTGGCTGTCAAGTGTTTCTTTATGTCGTGTTCAATTCTTGTTTTCAAGCTTTTCTTTTGCTTGTGACACCTTCTCCAGAAATAAACATTTCTTTCCCTGCTAGTTATAGATCAGCTCCCTCCAAGCCAGTCAGCACTTAACTCTTCCCATGTTTCCGGAGGAAAATCACCCAGTTCACCTCTGGAGGAAGGGATCTATTGGCTAAAATGTGCAGGACCAACTTGGGACACCTGGGAGCTATTTTTAGCTCTGCTGCTGGATGGCCACAGAGTCTCAAGGGGAATCACTTTACTCTTCTTCACTTCTCCTTGCACCTGTGTAATAGAAGTGATAGCACAAGGATCTAATCCTCTCTTCAGGATTATGGTTGTTTATACAATGTTTCTCTTGGAAGCCACAACTGAATAACTGCAGCTTTTTGGCTACACAACAACATAAAGGGACGATGGTAGCAACACACTGAGGTATTTATGGGAAATGATGCTACTGAGAGCATCATGGTTTGCACCTCCATCTCCACTGCTGCACTTGCCCACACTGGCAGCAAGGTTAAGGCATCATGGGAATACTAACAGGCTCTTCCAAAGCCTCATTCGGCTTTGGAGATCATCCTGAGGGGAACTTTGTAGATTATCTTGAGGGAACTTCTAAGAATTTCCTCACAGACCTCAGTATGGCAGTAGATGAGATCAAAAGGAAGCAGTAGACACCCTGTTGTTCATGAGAGGGATGTAGCAAGAATATGTTTTACACAGAACCAGAGGCTTGGATAACACAGTTCCAAGCCTCAGTTAAATGTCTATAATCTCCAAATCATCCATCCTTACACACGTGTTGACAAAAACTACTCTATAGGGGCAGAGTAATTATTTTTATTCTCTTTCTTTCCTTGCTGCTTCACCAATAGTCGATCAATATTGTCATTAAAGCTCTGAGAATAGGCTCAGTTGGTTAATCTGTGCCTTGAGTGCAACGCAGAGAGAAAGGAAAACAAAACTCCCTCAATCATGTAGCTCTTCCACAGCCATCACCAGTCCCTTTGTTTGGGAAAAGGGGCACATCCATGGATGTCTCTCTCTCAAACAACAAGGCACATGGTCCTGGGTTTTCAAAAGGCATCTGGAGACATCTCTCACCGGTGGCAGTTTGTAGGTAGGTCAGGTTTAGAGGATGAGCATCCTTTAAAAAGCTGCCTTATTGTGTACTTGGTGCATTCCTTTAACAGGCTGGTCCTATCATTAAGTCTTCTAGGGGAGAAGGGAGCCATTGTGCCCATGTAAGACCAGCCTAATTAGCTTTGCTGAGGATTTATTTAACAGGTTTATTCTAACAAATTTATTCTTCAAACATCTGATAACTGATTTGTTATAACTATTTAATGAGCCTCTGTCCTCCTCTGTTGGGTTTAATTCCTTTTGCTGCTGCTCAGGAAGGTTTTGCATCTACAGAGAAGGCTGATTGTGCCATGTTTGGGCACTGACAAGCTTTATTCTTGTGGCAGATATTCATTTCAGTGTGCTGAAGTAGGTGGATGCACCTATATTCATATGAATAGGAATGTGTGGAAGAGGGAAGGTTTTTTGTGCTACATTTCAGTGCAGTGCCTTTCATCCAGCGAGGCCCAAGCAGTCTTACAAACCCTCACATTCAAATCCTGAAAGCAAAGGCTCCTATAGGTTTCAACTGGGTTTCTAATCAGACCTGTGGGCAAAATTCCTAATTGGTGAATCCATGAAATGATAAGGGGTTAACTGTGTACAAGATAACCCCAAATGTGTTCTGATTTTGCTTATATATCCACAGCACCCTGAGGGTCCCTTGGGTGACGGGGTGAGATGCTTCTCAGACTTCTACAAAAGCATTATGTGGGACATTGGGTTGTTCTGACCCTGATACTGAAGATAATAAAAATTCAACCCCTCTGACTGGGTAAAGTATCCTGTTACAACTTCTTTTCCCAAGGAAGGATGGTGCATGTCAGAATGTGCACAGAGTCACTCTGCTTTGTATGGCTCCAAACACCTCTATTCTGAAGGCAATTAAACATAAATTTAAATTCACTTTAACAAGGCATGGCTTCTGTATTACTTTAGCAGGTCAGAAAGTCAAGCAAGAGCAATAGAGCATTAATCAGAATTGTCCCACAGACCACTGAAAGAGATTTTACCTCTCCTGGTCCAGTTCTGTAATCTCAGGCTTTGTGTTCTCCATTTGGACAGAAATATCAGTTTGCTATAGAATAAAAGAAGAGAAGAAAGCATGTATGTTCAGGCCAAAGTATATTATTGTTCTTCAGACTCAAATAATAGTAATGATAATTAATAGTGCATAGATAACACTCAAATTTCCATCAAATTATGCATTAAATATAATATATATACTATTATATATGGCTATAACTAGAAAACACAGTCAGCAGTGTTTGACCCACATTGTTACACTCTGTACCACTTGATTCAGATCTTACTGGACAGACAAACTCTTCTTTTGATGAGCTTGTTCTCAGTCCCATTCAACCAGGATGTGCCTCAGCTACAGAGAGCACCATGAACTTGATATCTAGTGGCAGAATTTTGTGTCATCTTTAGAATGTTATTTTGCACAGCAAAGAGAAAGGAAGGCTGAGGGGAAAACCTACACTTTTGCCTCTCACGAGCCGTGAATTGGCTGAAAGACTGAAGTGATGTCCCTGTGGAAAGGGAGGAGGGAGTGTGGGTATATGTCTGTGTGCACACAGGGAGACAGAAAGCCTCAATCTTCAAGATTTATTTCATAACACATTTAGGATAAGGTGGAAACATTCTTATCTTTTTTTTGTAGATGAGATCCTGACAGACCGAGGGGACTTATCTGTAAAGTAACATAGAGAAGATGTGTCCAGACATCAAATTTAACTGTTGCTTCCAAAATATCAACCCTGTTTCCTAACCCCTGGATCAGCCTTCTTCTAATGGAAGCTTTCAGTCCACAGTGCCTCAAATCTTACGATTTCATATCATCAGAAATAAGTGAAGAATTAACTAACGTTGCTTTGTGTATAAAGGAAGTCTGGAGGAGGCCCTGGAGATAACTGGCTGTTCAATTTTTATCACCTCAGCTCTGCCAGTGTTTCCTTTGAGGGTCTGCAAGCAAAGGTTCTATTCTACAATTTAAAGGAAAAGGAAGAATTGAAAAATATTTTCCACTAAAATTTTACTAAAGAGCTCTCAACGTGGAGGGAAGTATTTCCACCACATGATGTTCCTTCTCAGCACTGATTACAAACACAGACTGACCAGTAGCTACAGGATAGAGATGGATGAACACTCCCTGGTTAAATGGTTTTTCATTCAAAAATGTCAATCTTTTCACATCAAATTTTGCAGGGAAAGAGTTTTTCTTTCCACAAAACATCTCAGTCACAGGATTCTACTTACATTAAAAACAAAGAAACTTTCAGCCTGGCCCCACAGGATGTGCAGGAGGTCAGAGCCTGGGACTCTGACTGGGGTCTTACTTAGTCCTTGCACGATTCCCCTGGGGTCTTTGACACAGACAGTGGGACTGCAGTGGGGTTTCTGTCCCAATCCTCTCCACAAGCCCCCAGCAGGGACTGGCACCAAGGAATGGCCGTGATTTACTTCTGGAGCACACCCATATCTGCAGTCACAGCCCCTTTCCCCTGCAGACAACTTATTACAGAAGTGACTTGAGCCAGGACAAGGACCCCTCATCCCCAGCTCACACAGTGCTCTCCAGCTCTGTGACCCAGCTGTGATGATAAAAAGCCATTTCAGTTTTAGCCAAAGCCTGACCTTAATTATTAACAGTATAGGTTGAGCAGAGACTGTTGATGGAGGATTTCTTTTAACATTCCTGATTGAGAAGGAAACCTCATGCCCATGGCTCTCCAGTTTGACTTGTAGTCTATAAGTATAAATCTCTACCATTAAAAAAAAAAAGCCCTTTCCCCCACTATGGCTCCCCAAATGTCACCATTTATTTCCATCCCTCCACCTGCAGTTTTATGTGACCACAGGACAGTGCCTTTGAGTGGTAAATGATGAGTGTCCGAGCTGACCTCCACAGGCTTGGATCTTATCTATCCATGGCAGCAAGGCCAGCTCCTTCCAATCAGCTCCTGTGTGCAGGGATAATAAAAAGAGATATACCTTCCCTCCCCACCTGTTTAACACAGTTGTTTAATACAGTAATTCTGTGAGAATGTGCATGTTGTGAGTGACTTACTGTTATTGCGTGCATTTAGGGCAGCCTGAAGATTCAAAAACAGAGATAAAAGTTCTATTATCCAAAGGGCCCCTTTACCCACAGCAGTGTTTATGAAAATCATTTTGTCCTCTTGCAATTTGATTTTTTTTCCTGTTTTATTAAACTCTAAAGCATTTTAAAAGGAGAGTGGAAATACATTGGCTTGCTAGAGCCACCTCAATCAGGTGAGGAGAGGGCATGGGGCAACTTCTCCCTTTTCTCTGCTGCCTTCTGAGAGGAACATGGTCTTGGAAATAAAGTGGTGGGACTTCAGTGATACAGCTGTTTGCTGCCAGCTGGAGAGAGGGCACCAGAGAGGCTTAGAAACCGGGCTGGGAAGGTGGAGAACTGCTTTGGCAGGTGTTTGAACACAGGCACCAATTTCAATTCTCACAACCCCACTCCTTGAGCCACCCCCAGTGTGACTCTGAACAGTCACTTGCACTTTTGCAAAGCAGAGGACTGGAAAAAGCTCCTTTCTTCCTTTTCCCCACTCCCTCTATCTCAGAGAAAGGTCTTTTCTTGTGCTCCAATTTGTCATTATAACCTCCATATATATGGAGCTTCAGCTTACTGAGGCTCCATAATGTCAAGGTGTTGCCTGTTTGCTTCACTTTGGTTACATGAGAATTGCTTCCTTCATTTGAAAAGAATAAAAAGTAGTCCATTCATAGCTCCTTGCACCATCAGAAAAAAATATGTCTTATTTAGCAAAAGAGAAAGCACACTCCACTGCTCTGAACTGCTTTGTTGTTGACTTTAAAAGCCTTGTACTGTTTAGTCATCATTGTTACTTTTAAGAACACTCTTCACTTTAGAATGTTCTGGATTCCAATAACTCTTCTTACCTTTCAGACACGAAGCTCCTCAGACCAGATATGTCTCTACTGATGTGTCTGAAGATCCTCAAGTAAAGCACAGCCCTGATCTTTGCAACAAATCTGAATTCCTCCTATGTTGCAGTTAATGGTAATTTCCCCCTGATTTTTTAGCAGGAGTAATTTCATCTGTTGCCACATGAAACGAGGAGAATGTTCCCAAGGCTTTAATGGGTGTTCTTTCTGCCTTTTCAAGGTTATTCAGAGCAGGAAAAAATATCAATATCAGCCCACCTGGTGTACTGGATCCTGTCAAACCTCCCAGCCTGGGAAGGCTGAGGTAGGCAGGAATGCTCACTAAAGTGTAGGAACAACATTCTTGCCATTATTCTTTTAATTAATGGTTGGTTAATGCTGGATCCCAACTTCTGCATAATTTCTCTGACCACTGCACTTTCAGTAATAGAGCAAAAGAGTTGAAAGGGAAATTATGTGTATTTAGGTTAGAAAATAGTATAGATAGCTAGAATATAGAAAATCATGCTAAAAAGAGGATGGTGGTATAGCTGGTCTGTTCAGCCTTCAGAAGGGAAAGCTCCAGGAGAAAATCCATGCATTGACACCAGTTCCATGTTGCTCAGTTCAAGCATTTAAAAAATTACAGCATTTTCCCCTACAGTCTTTAAGGTACTTCGTGTAAAATAAAAAATTAACTTAAACTGAAAAGGATATTTTGACTTCTATTTTCTGATCCTTCCAAATGGTTACAAAAGGTATTTCCTAATGTTTTTTCCTGCTGTGAAAACTGAAAACTTGATTCTTGAAGTAAGTATCTAGAAGATGAATTACCCAAATTATAATATGGCACCTGGATCTGGGTCTTTTTCTGAAAGCAATTGATATTATCAGATTTATAACAACTCACTTAAAATGCTATCAGTGAACATTAGTGATGAAGCCCTTCTTTCCATATTTTGTCAGGATGACTTGTGATAAACCTTGCACTTTTCATCATTTTTCAAATAATACAAATTCACATATTTTCCCTTGGAGATGTTCCATCCTCCTCTCTGACTCCCTCATCAGGCTCCAGCAACCACTGCTTTCTTGGGGATAGGAATTACCAATATCCTGTGATCTTTAATTAAAATGCCAATTTAAAATGTTGCCAGAGACTCCTTTTGTGATATGCAAACCTTTCACCCAGAGCCAAATCCTAGTGAGGATCTTCTTAACATTAACATGTTCACAAATCTATGTCACTTCAGCAGAGAGTGAGCAAATTTGTGCTGAGATCCTTCTGGGTATGTTTACAATCCTATGTCATTTCAGTAGTGAGGGAGCCAATTTGTGCTCCCTGAGTTAAAACACGACAAAAAGCCAGGATGACCTGTCAGCTCAGGAAAAAAGGCACTGATAACAAAGGTTGTCCATTAACCCCTGTCCCAGGAAGGTGCAGGTTCCTGGAGAGCCCCCTCCCACATCTCCTACACCTCCCCAGATGTAGGAGAACAATCCAGCCCAACTGGCTTTTCCACCCACCGCATTTCCCCAGCCTTGATTAGATTCTGCAATCACAGATCAATTGATAATTTCATAAACCCAAGTGAGTGGCTGTCAGCACTGCAATCAGCCCAGTGTGATGTGAATGCATTGACCTTCAATCCCCTGCCCAGGAGTGTGTGTCAAAGATAAAATGCCTGTCTGTAATGCCTCCCCCTCCCTCTCTCCCCAGGCTATTGCTCTTTATGGACTGAGTAAGCTTTTGTTTAATTGGTTACAGCAACTGGAGAAATAAATAATATCAATACTCAGCCTGCCCCCAGTGACTCCCGGATGGCTGCAGTGAGGAGGTTTTGCTCCACAGGTGGCCCTCAGGAAAAGTTTGTCAGTCTGTTCCAAGGGAAAACACACAGACTTTTAGCTCCACAGCAGAGGATTGCATTTTCCCTGTGCCTTGCTAATGGGAGTGAGATAAGAATCATGGGAAATATTTTCTCCATGACTTTTCCATCCATACTCTGGAGCTGGCTGCCCTCCCTTTTTCAGTGCCTCTGTCTGCACTACAATGACATGATGCTACTTCCCTTTTCTGTCCTTCTTTTCCCATCCCATCCCATACCCCTGGACCTACATCCATCCTTGAACTGAGTATCAATATTAGCCAAGACATGGGAAGAGAGGCAGAGAAGTAAATTACTGACAGCCACTCAGAAAAACTGACCTGAACTCTTCTGAAAGCATCAGCCTATTTCTTATCTGCTTCTTATGTTCACCATTTCATCCCAAATAAATGCAGTGATTCCTGTTTACTCTGTGTGTGCTTCCCCAGTCTTTTTCCCTGCAAGCAGTTTGTTATTCTCAGAGCCTGGTGAAGAATTTACAAGCCATATATAAACTCTTTTGCTGCTGCCAGAGTATCCCATGGATAGATTTTAATTTTCTGAAGCATCTTTGCTGTGCAAACCCATCAGTATCACAACCCAGACTCCCATCCCAACAGATGCTCGGAAATGTTCACAAGCTCATCCTCACTGTGTTGTCACTTAAATCAGAAGGTCCTGTTGAAACTATTTCCATATTAGCTGATGACTCCCAAACACTTGTAACTAAGGGCTCATAAAAAGTTTATGCAAGTTTCATGCAACATTACATTCAGCAAAACACAACCACTCAGCTTCATGTAGCCTGGAAGGGAACACAAGGAGAGCTGGCTACTTACAAATTCCAGCTGAGCTTCCCAGGAACCTTGTGTTGAACAACTGTTCCTCAATTGCCTCTCTAATCATGAAAAAAATATAAACCTTTTTGACTTTGGCACAAACATGGCATGAAGTGTGAAATCAAGCCATGTTGTACATCATTTGGAATGACCAGTCACATGCAGAGTCTAAATAATTAGCAAAATAATTAATAACCTGCCAAATAATTAGCACACATAATTAGGTATGGACAAAAATGAGAGCCTAAGTACGTGTGCTCCTTGAGTTTGGGTCATAGTGAACAAGATCAGAATGTCAACTAAGCTTTCAGTCCATCATTGCATAACCTGGCTGCTGTGACTTTGGGAAAACTGTTGGAATGCTGGAATGCTGTGGGTCTTAATATTATTCAGATAAAATCACATATCTCTCACTTTTACCACCCCTGTTGATTAATACTGGGAGCAACTCTCCTCTGACTTCTTTTTAGGGCATCTCTGTCCCCAACAACGTCAGAAGAGGTAGAATTTACTTTTCTTGAAACCCACTCCAGAAACCAAGTGTGGGCAGCCAGGACCACATGGACAGAGGACAGGCCCCATTGGTTTCATCACAATATTCCCCCTCACACCTCTAGAACCACATCTCAGGCCTGGATTTCCCTAACTGAGTTGTCTTTCTCTGGATGTCTCATCGTTCAAGCTGCTTCAAGTGACCCTTCACACCTTACAGCTCCTCTGGGACAGGACAGAGGGAATTTCTGTGGCGGGAAGGAATATACTCCCTGAAGAAAATTTTTCAAACATAGCATCACAGAAGGGTTTGGGTTGGAAGGGACCTTAAAGATCAATTGCTTCCAACCCTCTCGATGAACAGAGACATCTTTTTCTACACCAGGCTGCTCAAAGCCTCATCCAACCTGGCCTTGAACACTTCCAGGGGTGAAAGTGTTCAATTTTTGACTTCCTCCCACTCCTGACAGAGCTGCACAAGAAAACACTCATTCACCACAACCAGAGGAGGCAAAACCAGCAGCACCAGCTATGCCCCATAATGCCATAAGAACCCAGAGGCCTTCAAAAGTCAGAGCGTGGCCACCTGGCAGAAGGACATTTGGCAGAGATGCCTCACCAAGTGCACTGGACAAGCAGGAGCCTCCCCGTGACCCATCCATCACTGTGGGCACGGTAAGCAAATCCCACATCTCTGGAGAGGAGCGTTCCCGGCAGCTCCAGCACACAGGCAGGTCTCCATCTGTGGTTGTGCTGAGCCAGGGCTCCCCTGGGCGGGAGTGGGGAGGGAGCTTTGGCTGCATTTTCCCCCCCTGGGGCTGCTGTGATATATGAGGTGCAGGTGACACCCGGGTCAAGTGAGCACCTGTTCTCCCGAGGCCTCGGGGGAGTCTTACTAACATGGGAAGAATTTATTTTAACAGCTAAAAACTGGGGGAGATTATCACAGTGCATTCTCTCTCCCTGGGAGTTGTAAACTGCTGGAATTCGCTTCTCCCCTTTGGGATGCTGCAAATAAGTGAGGAAGGGTCTCTCTACAAGGGCAGGAGAAAGGGCTTTATGCTAGAAACTGTGTTAGTTTTAATTTGGATTGCAGTAGTCAAGAGATACCCTTGGTTTGCAAACAATAACCCCATTTCTCCACCACAGAAGCTGGAGTATAGGGCTGAGTCCATTTTACTTTGCCCAGAAGGTTTGGGATTTCTGTTAAGACAAGGGATGGCTTCCTTACAAAGACCTTTGGAACGTAGGGGCTAAAACCATTCTTGCATATACACATTGAATGTCTCAGCACATTTGGCTGCTGCAAGGTCAAAATAAAGGATTATTGTCCTTGGCAGGTAAGTGAAGAGGTGAAGCCCCTTTTCCTCTTTCATCTGAGCCTACAAAAGTCAGGATCCCAACAGCACTGCCTTCCCAGTCAGTCAAGAAAAATACCCCATGTTACATGGAGAGGTGTAGGAAAGGGTCCTGCAGGTCACCAGCCTGGGTTCTGAGGGAAGCTGATGGTATTTTCACAGTTTGTGTAAAAATTAATTGCTTGTCTTATGTCATCTCCTGGTGACTGGGCGGGTATTGCACAAACCCAGCCTGGGGTCAGCAGCCTTACAAAAAGTGTCATGTTCTGTTCTTAAGTGATCCTGGAGATGGGAGAAGTCTGTTGGACATCAGCAGTCCCAGGGAAGAGGCTGAAATGGTGTATTTGGTCACATCAGAACACTGCAGAGAATTTCTGATCTCTTTGCAGGAATGGTGGGAAAGGGAAGCCAGGGGGAAAAAAAAGTAGAAAATTAACTCTTTCCCCATTTGTCTTTAAAATGTTGATTTTAGCTGTTGTTTGAAAATTACTTTCTTTTGACATTGCCTTAAATGTTGTCTTTTACTCAAAATAGTTTTAAATGGTAAAAAAACTCAACAAAAATCAAAATGCAACACTTTCCCTGACCCTAAATGGGAGTCATTTTGTTGTTCTGGTTGATTTTTTTCTTTTTCCTTTTCAATTTGCTAAGAAAGCTGTTATTCACCAGCCCTGCTGGAATCGCTTCTCTTCTCTCACTTCTAGTGCTGGTACTACTGGCATCAATTCAGTAGATGAACAGAGGATTTCAGTCTCCTAAAGCTGCCAATCCTGCACCTTTCAGAAATGCCAACTGCACTTTCTGTGATAGCTCTGAATTACTGTGCTACTGCCTCGGAGCCTGGAAGCCCATGGACAGAGCCAGCAGCAGAATCCAGGCTGGAAAGCCCAAGCAGCTCCATGGGTATCAAACATGTACATCTTGTTCTACACAAGGGTCAGTTGAACACATCCCAGTCTCTCCTAATCCCCAGATCTTTGCAAGGTTCATAAAAACAGCTCTTCCTCCTCAACAGGAGGACTCAGAAATTGGGCAAAGGACTTGGCTGCACAGGAGAGTGGCTGATCCAGTGAGTGAGGGGAGCTTGCAGCAGCACACCCTCCTCTGTGTGCTCAGAGGCAGGGAGAGGGAAGGTGAAATGTTTCTCAGAGCGTGACTTTTGCCAGATGAGCCTCTACCTTCCCTGCCAAGAGTGCCTGGTTCAAAGGAGCAGCACCTTCATATCACCTGTGGCTGCTGTGCCTTCAGCAGTGCCACCTTTTGACAATGGCTGGTTTCCACTGTGGAAAGCAAAGCAATTCCAGTGCCAGACTCCTCCAGGAAGAGTCACTAAACAGAGGAAAGACGACTTTCTGCCCCTGGGATTCCCTCACCAGCCAGTCAGCACTGATCTCCTGTGGTCCTGACTGGTCAGAAAAAATTCCCTAATACGCTCAAAGCCTTCCCCCAAGTCCATATGTTCCCCCCACACTCCCATGCACACCCCCAACCATCCCACTGATGCTGAGAAGGGGTGGCTGTGGTAATTAAAAGGTAGCAAAGCTCCTCCTGCATGAATAGGGGACGAGTCAATACAGTTCAATCTGCTGCTGAATTGGCTGCAATCAATTCCTCTTTCTGCCCGTCCAAGGCTGCAGCTGTAAAGTACTCACAGCCTGATCAATGGTGACCTTGAGAGCAATGAAGAGACAAAGCCACGCTGCAAACAGGGGGAGGGATGGAGAGGAGCCTTTGGGGAAGGCAGAAATGAGAGGGAAAGCTGAGCTTAACCTGCTTCCAGAGCGAGGCAGAGGTGCAGCCCGGGCAGCTGGTGTGAGCCAGCAGCAGTTTGCCACACGTGGGCCTGTGCCCTGTTTTATTCAGCCCTGCAGAAGGAGCAGCAATTATTCATCCTGCTGATCGGCTGCATCGTGAGGAGGAGGGGGATTCACCAAGGAGTAGGATGGTTCTTGCCCAAAAGATTTTAGATCACTACTCCCTGTCCACCATCTCCATCCTGCAGGGAGATCAGACTGAAAAAATTAGAGAATCAGAGAATAATTTTTGTTGGAAGGGACCTTAAAGATCATCTGATTCAACCCCCCTCCCACAGGCACAGACACCTTCCACTAGACCGGGTTGCAAGTGAAAGGTTTCTCTTTCCATGGCAGGAGGGTTGAAATTAAATGATCTTTAAGGTCCTCAGAAGCAGGTGGTGCCAGACATCCAAGGCATCCCAGCAACTTTCTTTGGCCTCAGGATGAGTCTGTCGACCTCAGGCAGCTCCTGCAAAGTTGTCAGAAGACATAAACCAAGATTGTGTCTTAGCACTTTCCCTTTCTGACCAGCCCCAACCCAATCACCAGCAATGAATTAATAATTAATCAATCACTCCCTGATTTCATTTTCAGCTTGCAAGATGGGAAAAAAAAAAAAAAGAAATGGGATCTTAAAATAATGCTCTGCAATGGGCTGTGTCTGTCTCTGGCAAATGCAATTTAACTGCCTTAATGAAATGCTAATTGGTAGAAAATATATATAAAAACCATCCTGAATACTACTCTAATTGAATTTCCTTTTTCCAGATCTACAAAGCAAAATGCTCAGTGGAGAAAGAACAGTAAACAGACTCAAAGACTGTCCTTTTCAAGACAGGGTAAAAATCACAAAGAACTGCACAAGGGTTCACTGGGAATAACACCATTGTTGTTCCTAATTGTGTGTGTGTGTGATGTGTGCATGTGGCAGAGCTAAATAAAAAATGATGTTTATGAAGAGCTGCTGCTCCTTTGCTGATGGACTGGAGGCGCTGATCCGACAATTAAAGCATCATCTCAGTAATAGCCATAAATAAACAGGCAGCATTAGAACAGACTCGCAATAAAGATGATATTAAAAGTAGAACAAAATGAGAGGCAACACTGAATGGGGAAGGGTGAAGTGTAAGTCACATTGATCTGCTCTTTCTCGCTGAGGATGAGGAAACAATGAGCTGTCCTTACTGTGGCCCCCCAACACCCACCAAAGCTGCTACAAAGGAAGAGCAGGACAGGCCTCCAACAAGGGGTGATAGGTGTAAAGGGCTTTTAGTCAGAAAAAGTGAAAAAAAGAGTGAAGTGGACACAATCAGGGGCTGATCAAAAAATTTCTATGGAGGCTTATACAGGGAAGTATTGATTTGTCAAAATCCCAGCTTCTTGCAGGCCAGGGTCAGCCCTGACCCATCTTCTACAGTTCATAACAGTTTAGAGTTGTCAAGTGTGAGACTGTCCAAGTGCCAAGTTCCCAATTCCAAGTTGTAATGACTTTTCATATAGAAATGAAAAGAGTTTAGAACACTGGAAGAGCTTAAGGGGAAAAAAACCCAACAAAACCCAAACCACTCAATTTCGAACACAAAACACCAACTGACCTGACACAAATTACTGACCTGGGAGCGTTTCTGAAGTTAAAAGTTCTTATCCTCTTTTGAGAGGAAAAAGGTGCTGACACTCTGCAAACTCTCTCCCCTGACCTGAGAGAGCAGTGCCCTCTCCATAAAGGACATCCTCGACATTGCCACCGGCAAAGCATCTCCTGGCTCTTTAATCTTGCACCAGGTTTCCCAAGCAGGACACCAGCAGTGTTGGTAGCGTGAGTCCAGTGCTCCACCCAGGCAGCAGGTTCCACGTGCTCCATCAGTATTACTATCTTTAAACCCAGCTTGTCAACACAGCACCTTCCTGGAGACTCTAAATGCCTTCGCAAATAGCCTTTCCAGCTGAGCATAATTACCTTAATTAAAACCCCACCTCATCCTTCTGACTGGAAAGGTTCATGTGTTTGCCTTAATGATCTCGTTAGCAGCAGGAGCGGAAAGTCCTTCAGCTCCTCTACCAGTGGAGCTGAGACCTGGATACTTATGGTGGGGGGGGTCACACAGGTGCCTCTGCTCCTCTGAGGGGGCAGTTTTTGGGCTGAGGGAACAGGTGGGTGACAGAGGTCACTGTGTTCTCCCTAAGCACCAATAATTTCTGGCTGCTGCTTTTCTCGATGAGATAGGAACCTTCCAAACCTCCAAAAGTTGGACTTGGCTGTGTTCTGATGCCAGGCCAGGGCAAGGGGACATCTTGGCTGTTGTCTGTGCCTGGCTGGGGACAGAGAGCGAGGTAACAATGGCTATAAGGCAGCAGAAAATACAGAAAATTGCTGTGTGGTCTGGAGCAACCAGAGGTGTTTCTTCTATAAACAGCAATTCAGTTTTGGCTCTGCTTTCCAAGAAGTCCTTAAGGTTAACAGAAAGCAGAGAACAACCACTTTTGACTTACCTTCTGTTCTCTTCCCATGGCTACATCTATGCAAAGTTAACCCCTCTCTTCCTCTAAGTCTTGTCTCCAGCCTCGTGAAGTCCAGAAAAAGGCCTGATCCTCTTTACTCTGTGTTAGCTAATATGGCTCCTGGGCAGCAGATTATTCTAAAAAGGTCGTTTCTGCTCACCATTCCCTAATCCTTATTCCACTGTTGGAGAAAATTTAATTTTCTGAGGAAGGGTACCCCAGCTTCTGGGCTGTAGGCTGTTAGAATGAGGCAGCAGCACAGTCTGGCTTGAGTAGATGTGGGAGATGAGATCCTGGCTGCTTCTTCCTCCTCACTGGGTGTGCAGGCACCCAGCACTGCTTCTACTTCCTCGCTGCCATGAAAATTGCCTTATTGAATTTTTAAATAAACTGTGCTGGTTGGAATATCTAAAGAGCCTTTGCACAGACCCTGACGGGATTTTTTTTTCTTTTTTTTTAAATTAAAAATCTTGGCCTTGGGCGAAATGGAAATGTCTTCAGATTTGCAATCAGTGCTCGTGTAACATATCTGAAATGCAGTTTATAAGCTGGTGATTTGATGGGATTTGCTCCTGGGGGCCGTAAGGAATGGATTTGTGGAATCTCGGAGCCCAAGGTGGCATGACACAAATTGCTCCCAATGACCATTACAAGGCACGAGGGGAGAATGGGAAAGAGCAAGAAAAGAACAATCCAGTTCTAATCACAAGAGAGTCATACTTTTCTCTCCTGCCAATCTCCTCCTCATCTTTGTGTTTAACCCACTAAGGTGTCCAGTTTTTCCCAAGTGGAAAACTTCTCTGAGCCCCAAGAACATCCATCCCTGTGCACCATCCACCTGATAGAGGTGGGAAATTAATAACTAAATACCTGCTGCTAAATGCTGAATAGAAACTGTCACAGAGAACCTGGTGAGGAAGAAAAGGCTTGAACTTTGTCCTGAGGCATCTCTCCCCAGTCACTGAGCTGGATCATCTCATTAGCTGAGGTCAGAGGGAAACCCTCCTGGAGGAAGGCCTGGGGAATGGGGGAAAGTAGTGAGAAAAATATCTGGCATGGTCCTTCCTCTCTCAAGGATACAACTCCAGTGGCTATGCTAGGGGTTAAATAGATGACCAAGTGACTAATTATGCTTGGGTTAAACAGATGACACCAGAGGAAGGAGTCACTAAGTGCAGACAGGACTGTGTGCTGGGCAGACAAGGGGAGGAGGTGACCAGAGAGATGCAGGGAGGCCAGAGCTGTGCAGGAGAAGTGGATGATTGAGGTAATTTGCTGAGGCCTCGTCCAGAGCATGCAAAGGTAGGTGGTGCAGAGGTTCCTCAGTCATGGCTCATCCGAGGCTGGGAAAGCCATACACCACTGTGAAGGGATGGGTTGGAATCAAACACTTCTGTGGGATCAGCTCTGGGATGGAGCCCCCTGACTGCAGTTCCTCCTCTGCACCTCCACGCCAGGCACAGTCACCTCCTCATCCTGGTGGGATTGTCTCACCTGGAACAAGCATGGAGGGGACATCCACCATCCCCATGGGCCACAGAGGTCCCAAGTCCTGGAACACTTGGGAATCACACCAGGCTACAAACAGGCTGTTGCCCTCACAGCGTGTAATTCACACACAGAGATGTCCTACAGGCAATCACCTTATTCTTTTCCTCAATGTGGCTAATCCAAAGGCACCACTGATCTCTCCCAGCCCACACCAGTTCAACGCCAACCTTCTTCCCTCATTCCCATCACATCATCAGGTACTGAACCCATACTTTCCAGAAAGTAACCTGCTGATGGAGAGTGGAGAATAAATATTTTATTTTCCTTTACTTCTGCATGTGACCTTTGCTTTTGCTTTATTAAACTGCCTTCACCTTGACCTGTGAGTTTTTTCCATCTTATTTTTCCCCCTTCTCCACCCTGCTGATGAGGGAAGTGATCAAGTGGGTTGGTGGGCACTTGTTCAGCCAAGGTCAGCTCATCACGAAGAGCAGAAGAAGCAAACCAAGTAGGTTAATGTGTCTTTTGGAGGTGGTGAAGTCTCCATGTCTATCTCAAAGGGTTTGCAGCCTCGAGGTGAAGTAATTTCTTCACAGCTGATTTTTGCCTCGGGCTGATGCTGCATCCTGAGATGAAGCAGAAGGAGGAACAGGCTCATGGGCAGATTGTGCAATTCTGGGGAGGTCAAAAGTATAGGCGTGTGGGGGTATCAGAGCTGAGCTGTAGGGCAGGGAGAGGAATGTGCTGGAGGGCTCAGAAGTTGCACAGTGCTCTGGGAAGAGGAGCAGGTTGGAGCAGAGCCGGGCTCCACGGTTTGGGACAGGCCTGGGAAACATTGTTTTTTTGCTCTGCCTCTCCCCCAAAATGGTAAATGATGCTTATCCATCATTATTATGTCACTGTGCAGGGAGATGGCCCAAGGGCTCTGCTGAGGTCAGCGGGCTGATGCATAAAGAGGCACCCAAAGATGAGTTCACTTCTTTCACACAGAAAAGGAGTGGGTGAGATCTTTGAATCTCTGGAGACAGAAACAATTCTGAGTCTTGGTAGCTTGAAACTCCAGTTTTCAGCATTCATCATTCTTGTAAATACAACTGACTTCATCTCACACTGCCAAGAGCTGTTTCAGGGCAGTTCATGCCTCTCTAAGACATGTCCTTAGGAAATATTTGATTTCTTGGTTGAATCCAGAAACAGGTTGTGTCTGATTGGCAACGCAGTGGCAAAATCACTTGTGACTCATTTAAAGATACACACAAACTGATTAATCCCTTTACCTCACAATAAAATTGCCTTAAACCATCAACATCACAAAGGGACAAGATCCCTTGACCCTGTGGCTGTAGGACCACCCTGAAGTTCAACCCCATGAGATGCTGACTGGCAGACACCTCTCTGACTCCCATGAGAGGTGAGGGTATCCAGCAACAGCCTGGAGAGGACTTTTTCTGGAGGGAGGAAAAGAGCAAAGGTAAATATGTGTGTGAGAGAGGGGGACAGAGGGAATGAAAGGGAGAGAGACTATTGGAGGGCTTCATCATCCTCCTGTCTAGAAGATATTTCTCCATTGACTCTATTTAAAGTCAGCCTCAGGCTTGTGGGCTTGGAGAGCTTTTAGCAGATGAAAGAACTCACTCATCAGGCAGAGGTTTTTTGATTATTTTTTTTTTCTCTCCCCAGCTCTCCCAGGTCTGTTTTAAAGCCATTTCAGCAATTGTTGAAAACTGTCAGATGCCTTTGACAGATCAGTCCTTTCACATGGAATTTGCATGGCCTGTTGGCCAATCAAAATGCAAATTGGGGTTACGTTCAAAACACAAACCCCCAATTTGTCTTCAAAAAGGCTGCTGGAAAGTCATGAAAGCAATTCAGCTGTTCCTGGGACTGCACCTTCTCTGCAGCCTTTAGTTCTGGCAAAGCCTCTGGGTTTGGGAATGTGTGTGCATGTCAGGGTGTGTGTCTGTGTGCTACAGGCGTTGTTTCCAAGCTGTGGGTATAAATCTTCCCCTCTGACTGAGTGAGATTTATGGCTCAGCCACGGGGCTCCCGGCACCTCCCAGCACAGCGTTGCTCCTTCGGATCGGGACAGTCTCTGGGATGGGCTTTGGGAAGAGGGATGGACACTCAGGCTCTCCTGCCCTGCTTCCCTTCTCTTCCTTTTCCAGATGGCATCGTGGTTTGGTGGCAGAGCAGAGGCCTGTGCCAGCAGCTCACACTGTGGCAATAATGAGAGCCATTTAATGAGGGCTGAGTCAACAAGAATGTGCTTACCTTGCAACAAATAAACACTGTTATTTCCTTCCCTTGTTTTTCCCACTAGGAGCTTTCTGCTGAGGGAAATGGCCAGCTCAACATCACAACAGATGAGCATCTCTGATTTAACTCTGGGTTAGGTACAGCTGGCATCATGGTGACACTGGCTTTTCCTGCCCCTCAGCCTGGTCAGCTGGGCTGCCTCTGAGCCCTGCTTCCAGCCAGAAAACCCAGTCTGAGCCTGTTTAACTGGTTTTCTTTATTTTTCCAGTAGAAAACTATTTTTTTCCGCTCCTTTTAACTTTCTGAGGGAAAAGTTCTACTTTGTCTGAAAATAATTCATCACCCCTGAAAATACCCCTTCCTCTCATAATAGTCCTTCACGTCTGATTTAAAGCCATCTTGCAAAGGTGGTGTGAGGGGATTTGTTTTTAATGAGAACTAGAAATGCTGTACACAAGACAAAAAGCCTGACCAGCCCATTCTTTACCTGGAAATGTCATTGTTTCATGCAGACTCATGCATAAAAATTTACCTATATTCTTCTTAAATGGGTCTGGGGGAAAAAGGCCCAGTCATCTGTTATCTACCCATGGAGTTATCTATTTCTATCAGTTATATCAGTTGTACTGAACCCACTGTCATCCCATTATGAACCATTTCTTACCCCCAGAGTCCCAGACTTGGGAATCTGCAGATTCTGCCACACAGGAAACTTCCTGGCATTACTCAAAGCTGGAAACAATCTTCCAGTGAACTGAGTTCACCCCAAAGAAAATTCATTCAAACTTATCAGATTTGGTTAATAAAATAAAATGGGTAAACCTTTAGTGCAAGATTATTTGGAGTGATTTTTAAGTGTTCCTCCAAATGATTAGTTTTACATCCCTCTCCTTCCTTTAAGGCCTGGATTCTCTCTTTCCCTGCAGTCTGCTTCTTGTCTGGCTCACCGAGGCAGCCAGATGGTGTAATTTGCAGGTACCTCCATAGCACTCACTTGTCTGACATGCCTGAACTGATTGAAACATGCACAGAAACATTTGAAACCTCACTGAAGTGGTCTGGATAAAGCCCTGGAATGTGATAGATCTGGGAGAGGGACCAGGTACGTTCAGTGCTGAAGACTGCACAGCACAAGGATCCATGGGAAGGAGTTTGTGCCTACACATGTGGGCATGGGGATGACACTGAGTGTGTGTGATGGCTGTGGATCTTTACAGGACCACTTGGCAGTAAATAAATACAGTCTGGTTGCCCCTGAAGCATCTCTCCCTGCGTTTGCATGTAGGTGTGTGCACCAGTAAGTGTATGATTCTGTGATTCTGTACATGACTCCCCCCTTTCTTGTGTGTCTCCCTGCTGTGTGTGATTGTTGTACATGGATTTCATCACATCACAGAATCACAGGGTGGTTTGGGTTGGAAAGGACTTTGAAAATCATCTCATTCCAACCCCTCTGCCAAGGGCAGGGACACCTTCCACTAGCCCAGGTTACTCCAAACCCCATCCAACCTGGCCTTGGACACTTCCAGGGATGGGGCAGCCACAGCTTCTCTGGGCAACCTGTGCCAGGGCCTCACCATCCTCACAACAAAGAATACTTTGAAAGTATTTTCTCTCTTCTTGGGCCTCTCCTTCTTTAGGAGTGTGTTTTCAGATGCCACACAACTCTAAAGGTAAAGGGGTCAGTGTGCTGGGTCAGCATCAAGGAGACTGGGACCAGTGGCTGATGAGGTTTCTGGGAAGAGCTGCAGCAGAGTCTGGGAGTGAAGCTTGGTGGAGACACTTATGAAGAGCAGGTTGTAGAGAACTGGTCTAAAATGCCCCTTAACATGAGGACAGTTGGCCCTCGATATCTGTCTCAATACTTTCCAGGGGTAGACATCTCCTGCCACTGAATTAAACCTCCCCTGGAAATACATCTATGAACAACAATATCTTTGCAGAAAATAAACAACAGAATTGAATGAAGCACCAATTTAAATATGATAAGAAGAAAAAAAAATTGCATTTTGTTGCTGGACTGAAAAAAAAGATCAAAACATGAAGCCTTCAGCTGGGACAGGAGGAGCTGAGGAATGGGACAAGAAGTGGGGAAACAGAAGTGCCCTGTTGTGCTGGTACCCTGTCAGCACTTTGCAAGAAGGAGCTCCATCTTTCTTTCTTACATGGCCTGACAGCTTTTCAGAAGAGATTTATACAGGGACAGATCGGAATATCTGTCATAGCAAACCACCATGATCAAGAGGAATGAGGCATTGGGAGGCTCTGAGCTGGGACCTCACACTGCCCGGGGCAGGGGAGAGGTTGTTCAGGAGAGGGCACAGCCCTGGGTGCTGCTCAACATCCCAGCCTGGAGGGTCCCTGGGCTGCACCAGTAACAGGGCACGTGCTGTGGGGTTTTTCTGGCTGTGTACAGGTATGCAGAGCTCACAGCTCTGTGTCCCTGCAGGCTGGAGAGCCTCCCTTTATGATCAAAGCAGAGAAACTGTCACTCCTAGGGCCCAATTCATCTCCTTCTAAGGCAGACGCCTGAAACAAGTCAGATGAATTGTGCTGTGGAATTGCTTGTTTCTCTTTCCCGGCTCCAAGGGGAGTCCAGACAGCGAGCTGGGCTGGAGAGAGCTGAGCTGGAGCTGCTGAAAGTACAAAGAGACAAATCATAGAATCACAGAATGGTTTGGGCTGCAAGGGACCTTAAAGCCCATCCAGTTCCAAGCCTGGTGCCATGGGTGGGGACACCTCCCACTATATCAGGTTGCTCAAATCCCAGCCCTAATGTGCAGATGGGATATCCCACAGTGACTGCCCTCATCCCTGTGAGCCCACTCCTGGCTCCATCCCCACAGAATCCCTCAGCTGCTCTGCTCCAGGAGCAGCAGAGCCCACATCTCTTGGGAACCAGGCGGTGGAAAGGTCTGCAAAGGGCCGGGATACAGCCGTGTACGAAGAGTTTTAGACAAGCTCAGGGCAACCACACTTCGAATTTTTTGCCAAAAGGTTTAAAAGAAGTCAGGGGACATATCACCATTTGCACCAGGCAGCAGGTCTGCTTGGCTGGGCCCTGAGCCACTGTGCTGTGACAAAGCCACGGGAGCATCTCACAAGGACAGAGGTCGCTGGCTGGAGAACAGCAGCGTATTAACATGGAAATGACAGCAATCCATGTCAGAGCACGGTGCCCATGTAAATCTTTCTTAGGCTATTAGCAGCTCGAGGAACAGCTCCTCAGATGTGGGACACTCATTTGCAGGCACCGGGTGACTGGTTTGCAGCCTCATCCTGTTCCCAGGCTCATGGAGCAGAGCTACAGCGCCGAATAACCAGGAAAAAAAAGAGGGGAAAAAAAAGCAGATTGTGGTTCAGACCCCTGCTCTCTCAGTGAAGCTCCTCTGGCCCCCAGCTGTGGTGTAAATTGAGATTCCACATGACTGCTGCTCCCTGCTTTCACTGCTCGTTGGGTGCAATTTACTTGTCTCATCCGATTTACGCCGTGCACTCAGGTTTGGAGCATAAATATCCGAGCTCATATAACTATGAGAGCATCCTCTGTCTCCCGTCTCTCACACTGGCTCAGACTCATCACATTCAGAGGAAGTGATTTTAATTTCAATGATCTTTTTCTCACCCAAAGCCCCGCTGATTTCTGTGCTGAGGTCTCCAAACCACACCAGTCGAGTTTTCCTTTGGATTTCATTTTATCCTTTGATTTGAAGGGTTTAAGTGTGAATTAAGTGATACCTTGCCTTTGAGCACAGGCCCCCTTCCTAGGGGTGAATTTTAGCCTAAATGAACAGTGTGTGTGTGTGTGTGCATTAGGAATGCACTCCCCAAGGATGAATAAATGTTCTGAAGAAGATCCTTAACAACACACAATCTTCCAAGCAACAGGTTGCTTTACTAGGATTAACAACCTGGAGGAGAAGGATTAATATAATTGCTCCTCCTAATCAGAGCTGTGGAAAATAATCACAGTGAAGTTAAATAAAACGTTTGAAAACTGTTACGGATTTGGGGTGGTATTTAATTTTTTTTTTTTTATCTTATAAATTTATTTATTTTTTAAATCTCCCAGGAAGTTCCCTGGTGTCAAAGAGGATGTGCAAGCATTCATCTTCCTCTCCCTCTTTTTCAGAAAGCTTTTTAAGGTCAAGTCAAGCAACAGGGTAATTTTAGAGAGCAACACCCCAACCGACCTTCCCCCATCTCTGTTTCACATCTCATGCCATAAGAACAGAAGAAGTTTTGTCAGATGAAAGGGAAATCCCACCTAACCCAGAACTGTAAGTTCAATAGCGGCCAAAAATTGCCACTAGGAAAGGTTGTGCAAACAGGGCAAGCACGTGGCACTATTTCTCTCCTACTCTTTCTCAGCCTCCAGTGATCAGCAGCTCAGGGACTGCCAGAGGCAGAGGTGTTATCTTCCAGTTTAATGCCCTTGATGGATTTTTTTCTTCCATGAAGTATCTAACAGCTTCACAAAATGCATAGTTAAGCTGTAAAACTCTGCTTTTTTTTCTTTTTTTTTTTTTTGTGCATGCCAGAAGTTTACATGGGTTCAAAAAGTAAAGTGTGAAACCACATTACATTTCCACCTTCTGGATGTGCTATCAAGCAAACACACCTTGACAGGGAAATCTCTTCCCAGGAGACATCGTGACTTTGATACGTTCTTTTTTCTTTTTTTTTTTTTTTTTTTTAAATCCATTCCTGGAATAAACATGTTCCACAGCAAATCTTGCAAGAAAAGTGTTTTCCTGCAATCAGCAGCCCTGCTTGCAGCCCTTTTCCAACCCATCTGCAAGAGGACTGTACCTGATCAGATCAGATGTACTACAAGGTGTTTGTTCTGCTGCCCAGAAGTGGAACATCAGGAGCCACTGGACTGTGACCAGTTGAATAATTTTGAACAAATACATGGAAATAAACATAATCATCCTTATAGCATTAATCACAGTCTCACAGGAAACCTTCACCTGGATTTTAGTGAATTCAGAGCCAGTTTGTTCATTATCCCTGATTCCCTGGCGATCCTGGGCAGCTGGAGCAGAATCCACCCTCCTGTAAGAGCCAGAGCAAAACCAGAGCATCCCCTGAATGCCACTGGCATGGATCTGCCATCTGTGCTCTTTGCACGTGCCCTCTCCAAGGTGATGTAGCAAGGTCTTGTAGGATCTGAGCAGTCAGACACCGCCCAGGCCAACCAAAACCACCAAATCCCTGGGTTTTAAGCCTTTTCCACCCTACAGGTGTTTTTCTTCCCTGTCAGGCTGCCAAGACCCTCAGCATGTTACACAGGCACTGAGGAATAACCCCTTCACTTAGGCAGGGAGGTTTTTAACTCCCTCCAAACCTCCCCACTCCAGGGAACTTGTTTTAACTCCTGCTTTTCCCAGAGCAGGAGCGGCACCGGGAAGTGCAGCCTGCTGGCTTCAAGAGGCAGAGTGAGCCCCCACTTATGCAGCGAGCACCACGGGCTCTTAAAAGCCTTCCTGGTGCCAGGCTTAGTCTCTCTCTTTCCTCCCTCACTTTTGTGCATGTTTTCCAAGAGTCTGAACTGCTTTTGAAGCTGAACCTGTTACGAGTCTCTCCAGGTCAGACCCCCGTTGCTGTTTGGAGCTGACTGGGCACTCTGCCCCTGCTGCAATCTGTCCTTCCCTTCCAGCCCCACCACATATTTCAGATACCTTCAGATCCCCATAAACAGCCCTTCTGCAGAAGGAGCTGGAACCTTTTCAGCCTTGGCTGGGCTGGGAAGAGACAGAGATGCCCCCTCAGGCAGAGTGAAAAGGGCCCAACTAACACTGTGATGACAGCACAGTAAAATTCCCTGGGCTCTAAATATTTTATCATCATAAAATAAACATAGATCTTCTCGTCATGAAATATACATTAAAAAATGTTTAAACATGTTAATTATTAAACCAATATTGATTCATATTGGATGAAGCATTAACGGGTGGAGTTTGGAGGAGGAAAATTGGCAAATGTATTTAATGTCGAAAGAGCACTTGCCACATATCAATATTCATCAGGTCTAACCACTAATAATCATAAAAGTGACAGGCCAGATTTATGGCTCCTCTGCATGAAGGCAAGTCTGTGCAAAGGGACAAACTGAAATATTAAGATGGGAGGCACAAAAATTCAATTTCCCCCCCCCCAGCTCATCATTGTGATTTTATGGATAAACCGAGGATTTGTGTGTAAGAGCCTGAGCAAACAGTGGGAAGACTCTTGTGAGTTTATTTCAGAGCAGGTTATCAGAAGGATATAATCATCAGCTCATGATGAGGGTGGGGGTAAAGCTGCCTCCTGATGCAGGTGCCATCACAGTGCACAAGGAGTTAACTGTTGCTCCTGTGTCCTCTCTTTGGACATTTATTCAAAGCATCTTAAATGGATTTTCTGAAAGGGGGAGAGTGGGAAATGCATCATGTGCCACCTTTAGCATTTGCAGGGTTGAAGGTGAAGCCTGAGTTGGGGAGTTTTATGGCGCAAGTCAGTTATTTTGATTTGGGATTGTAAATATTCCCCCCAGAGGAGAATGCCTTGCTCACTGTGTCTGCAGGAATTCTTTTGCAGCATTTTTTTTCCACTGCAAGCTCTATAACACATTGGCATCACAGAGCAGACAGAGAAGAAACGTACTGGGGACTGAAATTTCCAATAATATGGGACACCTGCCAAAGGTCCTTAATTTGGTTTAGTTTTAAATGTCCATCAAAACCACTCAGGGAGGAGGAATCCTGATGTAAATACAGTCTCAGGACATTCCTGGCACTGTTGACTGGGTCTGTTTTTTATTTTCCTCCCCTCCTAGAATTTTTTTCCCCTGACTTACTTCAATGTGACCAGGTATACCAAGACCTGATTCCTCAATCTGCAATACTGTGGGACTATGTGAATTTAACAGCATTTTTGTAATATGTGGACCCTGAAAGAACTGCAGAATTGCAGAGAGTTCATTATATTTAAAACATTTTCTAGAGAAGAGTGTCTCCTTTCTTGGTCTTCAAACAAAAAAAGCACAATGAGGTTCAGTCACTGTGTTCAAGGACTCCAGTTTAAATTTGTTCAGTCTACAAATCAAAAAAGAAATTTGTTTTCTTAACAGCCTCCTCTGCAAACTCAGTATGGTACCAGAGAGTTACCAGGTGCTCTCTGTCTTGCATGCCAAATTAATTTAATACTTTTTATTGCCGTGTCGCTTTGCAGGACTAGGACAAGTTACAAGCAGAAAATTCATAGAAATCTTTTCTTCTGAGGTGAGGGGAGGGGTCATACAACCACTAATGGACAAAGTCATGCCAAGGAAACTTAAATAATTTGGTCTCCTCCTTGTTGGAACTTGGGCTCAGTGTCAGGGCTGGTACCTGACTGAGCTGCTGATTAATTTGCTGCAGATACATAAGTGTGTAAGGTGGTGCACAGAAAACAAGGGTGAGGGGAAAATATCAGATTAACCACTCCATTGACCTAAACCAGGCCTGGAAACAGGGATCTTTAGTTCTTTTAGGTCCTCTCCTTTACCCACCAGCCCTTCTTGCCTTCAGAATAGATTTGGAATTCCTTTTTTTCTCACTGCAGAATATATGCCAGTACAACAGCAAATGTCAACCTTTTTCTTTGGGACAACACATCCAAAGGCCAAAACCTTTAACATCTGGCAGCTGTAGTTTTCTGTTGAACAACAGCTTTACTGTCAGTATTTATCCACTGGAGAAATGTTTCCGAGCTTATGCATGGAGATGATACACTAAATTGTCTATTTAATTTCCACTTACTGTGAGATTCAGCATACATTAAACAATATTTGACCATTAAAAGCATGTTTATGGACTCTAATACTGCTATCAGTGATATGTGACTAATACATAGCAAAGTGCATTTTGTCATGATCGGTTGATTTTCCAGTAATTTGTCATTTGTTAATCTGGGAGTTCTCTTACACCTTCTCCTGATGCAGCTCCAAAAGATGTGTCTGGAGGGAATCCTGTGTCTTGTACAACAAAATGTCCTTGCATAAAACTCATCCTGAGTGGGGTGATCCACCCATGGGATGGTCTGTGACACAAATCACCTGAGCGTCACTGGGGTCAGTGGAAGCATCTGGAGAGCAAGGGAAATTTAGAGTGTGAAGGTCATTCATGTCTGTAGTGTCCAGCTGGAAAACTGGACATGCCTCAGTGACAGAAAAGCTAAGTTTTAACTTTAAATTAAAGCTACAATTAACTTTTATAAGGTGCACTATTGGCCTGATCTCCTAACAAAATCATGCTCTGTGTTTCAATGTGCAAAGGTGTGAGAATACCTTTATCAATCTACCCCATCACACAATCCCATCTGAAGGCTTTTGTGCTGATTGACTATCCTTAATCAAATGTGATAAAGAGATTAACAGCCCCAAAAATAAGTTTCACGAAGAAGCTGATTCTGTTGGAGTTCCTAATTAACTACACACCCAGGGATTCAAACACAGGATACATATTCATGGAAAGCAAGCTTCATTTCCATGGAGCACAGAAGTAGCTGGCATCTTGATGGGATGTTCTCCCACTGGAAAACATCCATTTGTCAAAATCAAAATGTGCTAGAGGAACAAACTGGGATTTGAATGAAATTTCAATTGAAATTGAATTGTGATAATAGAATATTTGGGGGTTTTCAGTCTGAAAGAATATTATTCCACTTAATATACTTCTCAAAACCCAAACAATAACAACAAGCAAACAAGTGTGGATGTTGGCGATTCATAAATATTTTTTGCAGAATTTTCTCATCATAGGTTGTTGGAAAATGTTGGAGTTTTAGGGAAAAACAAGTTCAAAAACTGGAATGTGTACTGACAGAGAACTTTCAAATTTTGACCAGAGCATTAACGCTCAGGCAGAAAGCAGAACCAGGTGCTGCAGCTCTCCTTGCCTTTGTCTTTGGCTTCCTAATGCTCCTGTCCCACTGCCAAGCTGTTTGTGCCTTGGTTACCAACAGCAGCAATCTCCCTCTGGCTGCCAGGACAAGACCTCTCTTGCTTTCCAGTGCTCCTCCTCAACCCCCTCCTGGATGTCATTGCAGCTACTTGAGCATTTGCTGTCTCAGATCAGGACCTTGTCTCATCCAGGAAAACCAAACTGGCTGTCTCTGTGTCCTGCACATCAGCAAAGATGCTCTGGGGTCATGGGAAAGGTTCAGAGAGGGTGTTCGATGCTGGGGAAGCCCAAGCCATCCACCTTGAACTGTTGTTTAGGGAATATGTGATGAAACTGGTCACTGGTGTGCAACTAATTAAGGGTTAGGCTTGTTCAGATTGGGTTTATCCAGAGGATTGGGATCTCCATGACTCAGCTTCCTCTGGCTGTCCAGTTTGGTGGTGGTAACTCCTTTTGTGTGGTCTCCCTGGTGAGACTCTGGATGGCTAAAAAGCACAGTATAGACCAGATAAACTGTGTCAGAGCCTGGGCAGCAGTGAGCCCAGGCTGGAATCACTAGATCCTGCAAAAATGAGCCCTAACAGGCACCATTTGGAATGCTCACTCACGAACTGGGATGTAATGACATGGGACACGCTTTGCAAATGCATTTCCCTCCTGGGCCTAAGAGCAGCCACATCGTGCTGGGAGCAATCAGGAGGTCACAGAAATGCTGTCACTGATGGCTTTCTGGCTGCCTTTGGAAAATGTTCTCAACACATAGCTAATAAGTAGGTTTCTTTGATACCACTTTGATAGTTAGGGACAGCAGGAGGAAAACAAGTAGAAGACCCAGCTCGGTGCTATTATTCCTTTTAACTTTGCGTAGCAAATGATTCTGAAGTGCTCAACACAATAACTCCCCCTTTTAAGCATAGGTTTTTCCACTCCTCTTCCTTTGCTAGGGTCTAATTTTAAGGGAGCACTTTGGGATTTTAATAACAGAATTATACACTTTGCCCACAGGTCTTTAATCTCTCGATGTTTATCCCATCAGTTGCGTCTCTGGCGAGCCTTTATCCTCAGATGTTTGTCTATTAAATTAACAGTATTTCAGAAGAAGAGGAGCCATTTGCAAGCAGTAAATCACAAGTCAGTAGCATCCACTTAGTCCTCTTGCTGTTACATCACTCAGGATATTATACACTGTTCTATACACTCAGTATATCACCGAGTTCTTCATCTTCCCTGCCACCCCCGCCCTCCGCCTCCACGCTGTCTGCAAAATGCACAACCCTCTCCGAGGCAGGAAAACCAAAAGAGAAAGAGACAGATGAGATCCGTGCAGGCAGAGAACTGGGGAGGTTTGGAGGGTTTGGATGGCACTGCTGGATTTTGGCTGGGTTGCCTACAGAGCAGAGTGAGTATCTCAAAGTGTGCCAAGAGCAGTGACTAACAGTGCCCGGCAAAGATCAGAGGGAACGCAGCAAACGTGGGGCTTCCCACCTACTGCTGGAGTGCAACCACTCCAGGGTGGAGGCAGCCCACGCTGAACAATGCATGGAGAAGTTCCTTGGTGCTGCATGACCAGAAAGAGATGGATAAATGATACAGTGAAGGGAGAGAATTAGTTGTAAAGAGGCCAAAACAGTAGAAATAATAATAATTCTGTTTGTGCACAAAGCAGAAATGAACGTGTGTGTCTTGAATGGCTTTGGCTGCCTTAATTCTTGGGCTTAATTGAAGGGGTCCTTCCTTAAGAAAGCAACCTGCAGCGGATGTTTAGAAATATTTTCGGAGCTCAATGTGCTGTAACAGAATCATCAGCGCTGAGAAATGTTCATTTTTGCTCCTTGGATTCTTCCCATCCAGCAAATGGAGTGGGTTCAGTTTCATTTAAACATTGAGAACTGCCAGGTCCCTCGCAGAAAGCAGGCATGGTGCATCTGCAGGCAGATGGGAAACATCTCCATGTAAGCATTTATGAGATGCCTGACATAGTTTTCCTCTCACAGAAAGAAGCAAACAGATGAAAATCTAAATGTTAAGGGCAGTGTGAGCCGATAATTTTGGGGAGAAAATCAGAACAGGTTGTACAAAGCAATCTGTTGCAATGACTTCTGTTTTATTCCCCTGTTGACTTCTTGCTTCCTCCTCTCCTTGCTGTCACCTTTTACAGTATATCCATGCAGACATCCCATTTTCTAAATTAAAATTCTCTTCGAACCAAATAAAATGGCAAATTCCAGTCATACTCCACAACACAACACTCTGGGTATTTTGTCTTCCTGCCCTCCATGAACTATCATAAAAAAAAAAAAAATCTGAATGAAAAATTCCTGGTTTCTTACTGGATCATGGTTTTCTCTGCATCCAGGTGCCACACCCTGACTAGTGACTCTCTTGATTTCACAGATTTTAAAGCCCAAAGGCCTCAGCAAGGTCCACCTCCACCCTTGAAGAGGATATTTGGGTTCCTCAGTGATCTGCAGGTTAAGGGAGGTGACTGAGGTCATGCCAACCCCTTCCAGCTTACTGAAGGCTGGACTGTGCCACATTATACCCAAAGGATACCAGACACTGAGGTACTGCCCTACCTGAAGGTGAAAATGGGTTATTAGAAGTGCTACAAGTAGAATCATAGACTTATTTAGGTGGGAAAAGACCTCCAAGATCAAGTAGCAGACACAGTAGACAGATTCTTTATCTTGACCAGGGAGGAAATATGAAATGCAGAGCAGATTTACATTTTTGCTCCAATCTGGAGCAAAACTGACACCTTTCAACATTGCTCAGAGCTACTTCAGGTGAGAGATTCCCAGTTTCAGGCTCCTTCTCTGAGTTCTGGATTTTCAGCCTTGTTCTCCACACCCCAGGCCTATTCCCTAACCAGACCCTTTTCTAAATCAGCTTCTGTCACTCGGTTTGTTTGTTTATTTGTTTGTTTGTCTCTCCTCCTCTCCTGCTTTTTGAAATTTCTCTTTGGATCTCATAAATCTTCCTTATTGAAATATTTGTGCACTTGGCACATTTCCAAGAAATGTTTAGACTTTAATAAAGCAGTTTTTCGGGTTTTTTTTTCCTTCCATGGGGAGAAGTTTGTCGCAATTTTCCTGAATGGCTTTCCTCCATGAAATCTTGGCAGCTGAGGAGTCCCCTCCAGTAGGATATAATTGGAAGTAGCTGCTCTGTCTGACAGCCTGGCTTTCAGAGAGTGGCCTCCAGTTTTGTTGCTGCAAATAACTGTGGGCAATTTTGCCTTTGCTTAATTGCAACAAGGTTGTTTCCTCCAAATTTTTAAGTCTTTCATTTTCAGGCAGAAACAGAGCTGAGTGCTCGTGTGTCCTTCATTAAACCTCCTAATAATAAGTGTTAAGAAAATATTCTCTGCCACTGCTAATGATTTTTCACTCACAAACTGGAGATCCAGATGCTGCTGGAAACATCTGGTGATGTGGTCAGCAGAAGAAATACTATCTCTTGGTTTGGGTCATTGATAAAGCTCTGGCTCTACCCAAAAGTAAAGGTACAACTCCTTACTTATTCCCTCTTCCTCTTGGTAAATTTAGTAATCCTTCAAGCTGGGTTAATTTTAGTTTTAGGAATTTTAATGCTACAGAGGAACACAACCTGTATTTCAAGTCAATCCCACCTGTCCACGGGAGACTCAACCTTGATAGTGCTCTACCCAAAGAGTGTTCTCCATTCTGACCTTCAAACTCTCCAATTATTATGATTCCACCATATTCCTGGGCTATTTTTTCCAGCACTTCACTCTCAACAGTGTCAGAAGGGTAATCTAAATATCCTCTCTAACGTAGGACTATCTTTGAACCACTCCAAAATTAAACTGCCTCGTGTTTAGAAGAGCACAGATCCTAAATCTTATGGCAGCACCAGCTGTCAGCCCACAGAAACCTTTGCAGGAATAGGAATAGGCCTCAGAGCTATTCCAAAATTCTTAGAAAAAGCTTTTCCCAGGAAACTGAGCTCGTGCTTTTCCGTGCTCTGCCATCTGCACCTGCTGGAGACCCGCTTGGTTCCTGACATCCCACGAACACATTGATAGGAGACAAAACCATCAAGAAATCAGCAGAGATCACTTTAAAATGCAAACAAAGCAGAATAGTGAGACACTTCAGGCCACATTCTGAACTGCTGTAAATCAGTGAAACTCATGTATTTGCAAGCAAACTCTGCCAGTTTGCTCCAGCTGAGGATTCGGTTCTTCATCATTAACTCCTCCAATATTACACAGTCAGGTTTTGGAGGCTTTGAATGACTTCCTGCTCGGAGTTTACAGCTGTTCCAGCAAGGCCTTTGGTTTATCCCCTTAATTTGTCATTAGCCTGCATAAACAAAAAGAACAAAACAAAAATTATGGGGAAAAAAAAACAACAAACAGATACACTCACTTTTCATCCACTTCAGACAGACTTTAGGTAAGAAGCATTGCTGAAATGGAGACCTACTGGGACATGTTTCCTGGTTAGGATAAAGATGTTGGTTGAGACCTAAGGCTGGGAGAATCTTGGTTCAGATTAATTAAAAAAAAAAAAAAAAACAAACCTCCAACTCCTACCCAAGAGTCTTCTTTTTCATTAAAATAATGTTTCACTCTTCATTTCAATGTTTCCCAAGCATTCTGATTCCTCCTGGAATCAGATGCAGATGTCCTGAAAGACAAGAAATAAGACAAAAACTCAAGATGTTCTTGTTGGAGAAACATCCTAAATCTGAGCTGAATTTTCACCAGTGCATCCAGATCAGGAAAAAATTATCCTGGAAATTTCACTATATCCAGCCAAGCTTCCTTTATGGGTTTTCCATATTTCTGGCTGTCAAATACATTTATAACATGGCATCAGACAGTCTCATCTCATAATATTCTGCTGTTTCTTTTTTTTTTCTCTAGCAAAAGAATGAAAGAAGTGAGGAAAAAGTATGAAACTATGAATCAAAAATTGCTAGCAGTAGTAATAATATTGCTGTTAATTACTGTGATATAACTCCATTTAGGAACCCTGCCAGGGACTTTGCTTTAGGTCCTGCTCAAGGTGAGGAAGCAGGTGGCAAAATCATTTTCCATCTCAACAAATTTCCCCATTCCCTGGTTGCAGCTCACGTCAACCTGGCCCTTTGATCTGGTACATGATACTCTGCTTCCCTGGAGAATTTGGGGCCAGATGCTTTAACACAAAGTAGCTCCATTAAACCTCTATTACCTTCCACAGGGTATGACAAACTTAAATTGGCTGGAGACTTTGCTCTTGAGGGCTGTTGGAGTGAACCAGGGAAAAATTACACATTTTATCAGGTTTTCCAACAAAATACCAAAACAGGAGTGGAAATAGCAGTGGGTTTTCCCCAGGAATGGTGACAGCCCCTTAGGCAGCAGAGAATAAACAGCTGAAGTGCAAAGCTCACAGAAGTTTGAACACTTGGGAAGGGCAGGAGGAATCAACAGGTTGATTATGTTGTCCACTCTTCCCCAGAAGTGTGTTTTAATCTGAAAGCTGAAGAACAAGATGTTCTACCTCATGCTTGAGGCTGCTGGACTCATTCTCTGTGCAATATGACCTTTAACATTACTGACCTCCCTGGGAGATGGAGCCAGGGGAGACAGAGACTCCATGGGAGCAAGGACACCCTGATTTCCCCTCTCAGGCTGTGAGGGACACACTTCACCACGTCCCCCAACTCCACAGCCACCAGAAGAGACAGTCATATCCCCCTGGTGTTGAACATCCTGGGGAGGGACGTGGTTTCTCAGTCCACTTGAAGTTTTCCTTACCACGATCACTCATCACCTCCTCTCCAGCTTTGACCTCTCTCTCCTGCTTTTCTCATTGCTTCTTCAGGCCTGAGGTCTCAGCCTGGGATTTGTAAAGCTACATCTGACTGGGTTTGCCTGTAGCCTTTTCTAAGGGTTGTTCCCCCCTGGAGCATTGCTGTGTAAGGGGAGGGAGGTTGTGCACTCATGCACACAACAGCCTGAGCATCCATACAGCACATCCACAAAAGATCAGGGAGTGCTGCCTGGGTTTCTGTGCATATTCCCATGTCAGTATTCCCAGCTCTACACAGGCAATTAGGTAGTTTATATCCATGGGTTTGTGCAGCTCACTTAAATCTGCGTATCACTTGTGTTCCTGGAGATATATCTTCTCTTACATTGGCATTAACATGTAGAAGCTTTGTCTTAAAAGCCCATCCACTCAGGAGAAGATATGTGAGCCTTGCTGGCTGAACAAACAGCCAGCACAGAGTGTAGTTGGTCACACACACACAGAATTTCATGCAGCCTGTGTTTGATTGCTCACATCTACACCCTGTCACTGCCTGCACTCCGCTGCTCTGCCTGGGATATGCGTGTTCAAACCCAGCTGTGTGGATCACATCTGTGCATTTAGCACTTCTCCAGCTGCAGACAGAGCTGGAATGGCTCAGGATCCAGATCTTCAGCTCCACCAACTCAAGCACAGCTTTATAGATATTCTTCAAGTGAGCAAGTAGCTCAACCCCAACCCTGCAAAGCTCAAGTTTTGCCCCTGTTTTTTTATTTACTAAGGGGTCATGGAATCATCGAATCCTTTAGGTTGGAAACGACCTTTCAGATCTTTGAGTCCAGCGGTTAACCCAGCACTGCCAAGTCCATGACTAAACCATAGAATCATGGGATCATTAATGCTGGAAAAGACCTCCAAGAACCTCATGTCCAACCTTCAACTGAACACCACCACGCCCACTAAACCACATCATGAAGCGCCACATCCACCCATAATTTGAACACTTCCAGGGATGGTGACTCCACCACTCCCAGGGCAGCCTGTTTCAATGCTTAACCACTCTTTCAGTGAAGACATTTTTCCTCATATCCAACCTGAACTTCTCACAGTGTGACTTTAAGCCATGTGCCCTTGTGCTCTCACTAGCTGTGTGGAAGAACCACGTCTCCAAGTGCCACATCCACATGTCTTTTTAAATCCCTCAGGGACAGTGGCTCCACACTGCCCTGGGCAGCTGTGCCAGGGCTGGACAAACACCTGCCAGCAGCGGGGCTGGTGTGATAGCTCTGGCAAGGGATGGGAGTGTGGATACAGGCACTCAGGCAATTCCTGCTGCCCCTTCGGCTGCCACGGCACTGGGCAGAGACACGGCGATGGGCAGCCGAAGGTTCCAGCAGCATTCCCACTGGATCCAGCCGGGTGCTGGAGCGGGGAGCGAGCGTACAGAGCCATGGCATGTGCTCTGCTGAACGCTCACCCCCGAGCGTGTGAACGCACTTCCCTCTAGTGGGCAAAAGCTCTGCCGAGCCCGGGATTTTCTTGCAGCTGCAGAATATTTTCTTCAGCTCAGGCAGCGAAGTCTCGTGGTTTTTTTTTTTTAGTGCTGCGGGTCACGGGTTGGATCCCAGCTGAGGACTTCAGAGCCTCCGCGGGGTTCGTGCGAGGGCTGGCTCGGTTTTCATCGGCACTGAATGCACGTGGGAGCGCTCGACGCGTGTGCTCGGCTGTGTCATCCCGAGGTGCCACATCAGAGCTCGGCCGGGGCCGGAGGGTGGGATGCGCCTCTCTCTCCATCGCTGCTCTGGCAGCCTCCGCACAGCGCTGGCTGCCGGGCTCTGCACGGAGCAGGGATCGCCTTCCCTCGAATCAGCCGGAGAAGTGAATTCTCGAAACGCTGTTTGGACGGAGAATTCCGGGATATTTTTGATCTGGCAAGATCAAAACGAGCTTATTGAAGAATTCCATTTCATGGCGTCAAAATGCTTCCTTTCGAGAATGTCAGAACACTGCAATCTAAATGTTTAATCAAGTGGCACGTATGTGTGGAATATTGCTATTATTTTCACTCAATTTTAGGGTTTCTTTCCCTAATATTTTCCTTAAACTGAAATAAAATCAAATAAGAGGGCGAAAGTGTCAAATCAAAAGATTTTCTTTTGATTGCTAATTGTTTTAACATTTTTCTACTCTAAGTGGCTCTACGCTTGAAAATATTTTTAAACACTTTTTAATCAAACTGTCCTCTGAAAAGGAAAAATTTAAGCCGTCATAAACTCAATAGGACTCTGTTGCTCTGTTCTTCTCCACTGGTTCTGTGGGTCGTGCCTTTTTATCTGTGCTGAATTAAAATCTCGTGTTTCCTGGCTCACAAATTACTGAGCTTGATAGGCCATCATGTTTGGGAGATTTAATCAGGAGACAAAGAGTCCTCCTTCCCCCAGTTCCTCAGATGGAGGGAGGTGGGAGTAATGAATGCTGATTGAACCTCGTCTGAGAATGAGTCAAGGGAAGGGAAAAAAAAAAAAAAAGCAAGCCCCATCACTCTTGTGTGATTCAATTACCTCCCAGAACTTTTATTCTCTCGGGGATTTATTCATACGGGTCGTGATGGATTCAATTTGTGAGGAAATGTGAGGGACAGCGACGGAACCGTGAGGATACAGCACAGGGAGGGAGCCGGGAGGATGGAGGGAGTGGGTGAAAGTCCTTCTCCTCAAGGTGACACGAGGGCCTGAGGCAGAGGGAAGGGACCAAGAGGCTCGTAGAGCCTGGCCATGAGGAGCAGAAAGCAGAGAGGAGGATGCAGGAGGTGACCAGCCAGAGGAGCAGCGGGAAGGAGAGGAGGCCGGGGATGTAAGTGCAAGGATGCTGCCATTTCCAGCTGCTTATTTTAATCTCCTGAATGCAAAGCCTGGTCAAAATGTTGTCAGATTTGTGTCAAATTTTATTACAAATCAAAACATAATCCTGGCCTGGAGAAGAAGAGATGAGCAGAGAGAGACAGGTTCTAATACCTTAATTTAACAAACAAGATGGAGTTGGTTTTTTTTTTTTAAATCTGTGTTTTTAGGGAAGCTGAGTGATGGATGTGAGGCTCTTCCCCTGCTATTCATTCAGATTTAAACAGAGAGAGAAATGGTTGAAAAAAAATCTCATTTTTTCTCCCCTTAAATACTCTCCTTTTTGCTAAATAAAATTTTATTGGGTTTCTAAAGCATTTTTATTTGTGTTAATCTGTAGCTCTTTATCATCACAAATTTAAACTGCCAACCCTCTTTAATTATAGGAAAAAAAATCCTCTTTTACTAGATCAGTTGCAGAAGGGCTTCTCATCACAACCACTGTCCAAACATCATCACTGGGAAACACTCCAACCCCCTTGATCAGAACAGGCAGAGCTAATTTCCTGAAATTTTAACACTTGCTTTTGTTATACATCAAAATTCAAATGCAAAATTACCCCCAGATCAAAATTGCCAAAATATTATCGGGAAGCATCATGTTGTTTGATTTTTATGAACTTCTCCAACTCCAACCATGTCGAGCCATTATAATGAAAAGCGAACACAGCAGAAAACATCAAATAATATTTGTTCATTGTTTCAGCACAAGCCATGTGTTTAAAGAGTGTGACTTCAACAATATCATCCAAATGAACATTTTTACCACAGCCAAAAGGAAAAAAAAAATTCCCACTTCAACAAAATGAAAAGCGAAACTGCGTGTTTATATTTTCTTCTGCTGAAAATGTGATGGGAATTGAAGTGCTACTGAGACAGGCTTTTGTTTTAATAGAATTATCTTTTTCTTTCAACGGAACAATAGGAAAAAAGGTGTTGTTTTTTTTTTAATTATAGACTAAACTTGTTCTCCTAAAATTCCAATAATCTTGCTGGAGGTTTTGCATGGGGGATAGGGGAGGTGGTGGTGGTGGGGATGAAGAAGCAACAGAGAGTAGGATCCTTCAGAGATGGGGTTTGAACTTTGCACCTGGCTTATTATTTCCTGGCAACTTGCATGACTCCAATGGATGTTTAAAGGCAGAAATGATGATATGTTGCCTAAGCAGTTTTTTTCAAGTCCCACTGTTACGAGTAGTGGGACTCCAAAGGGGTCCACATTTACTCTGCTTTAATCTGTCTCTGCTGAGTGCTCATCCCAGCAGCTGGAATGGATCATCCCTCGCTACCTTTTCCAGCCACAGCATTTGCTTGCTGTTCACTAACTTGTTGAATTCAATCAAAGCAAAGACTGACACAAAGATGCCCAATAAAATGTTTATAAGTTCCTTCCCTGGGAAATAGGTTGGCCCGGGGAAGGGAGACCAAAGTGATGAGCTGAGTAAAGCAGGGAGCGAACAGTGTGAGGACCAACGAGCGTGGTTCAATTTATACAGGGAAAATGTAACAGAGCAAACTTGACCTTAAAATGACTCCTTTAGAAACATGATGTTTCGGCAGTGGAAAAGTAAGGCTTTTTGATAGGAACAGGAACTATCCTGATCCTGAGCCGAAGGAATGTCATTTGAGGGAACAGAGATTTTGTCCTCTTGGGTTGGCAAGGAAAAGCTTCAGGTCACTGGTGGTGGATTGGGACCATCTAAATTTTTAAACTTGACATAGTGTCAAATAGCATCAATATAACAGGTGTTTGAAAATTCTCTGTGGAGCAGAAGAGTTAAAAAAAAAATAAAAAACCCCGTCCAAGTAAATAACATATCTGAATTTAGATGGATGTATTATTTCCACAAACAGCTTTGTTTCTATTCTTCAATCAGCAAAAATTAACAACAATAACAATAATAACAACAATAATAATATTAAATATATATGTAATGTAAAATAATTATAATATAATAATAATGCAATTCAAAGTGGAAAGGTTTTCAAAATCTCTAATATAAATGTCATGCAGTGAAAATATTGAAAGAGCTGGTTTGACACAGCTTAGTTTTCCTCAATTTTCCCCCACTAGGTTCTCTTTCCAAAACAATATTTTAGCAAAGGAACATGACTTCAGAGGAAGTTTCAACTTAATCTGAGATGCAGCAAAGCCTGGATCCTTGTGTTTGTCCTGGTCAGCCAAGATGAGCAATAATGAGGCACCATCAGAGCAAGTGATGTAGGTCTGCCATGGTTGCATTTATGGGGACTCATTTTAACTGAGGAAAAATTGTAGCTGTCTTCTTCATGTTCTCTTCAAGAAGCATCCCGAGGAGCTCATTGGCACCAGGCTTAGCCCTTCAGAGGCTGTTTGGGAGGACAAGAGCACGGTGGGGAAGCACATTTCCATTGCCTGTGATTTAAGTGACCAGCTCAAGGCCAAAATCAAAGAGTGTGGACAGCCAGTGGAGGCTGGATGAGATGACAAAGGAACCAGCACGAAAGGTGAGAAGAGAATCTCAAAGAGTGAAAGGGGAAAATAAAAAAATAAATTTGAAAGGCAGACTGAAATTAGTGTGAAAGAGAGAAAAAAAACCACAGCCTGCCCTGGCTGGCCCATGGATGCTGCCAGTGCTGGGAGCATCAGGAGACTCCCTCCCCAAAAAGGCAAATCCTGCCCCTCATTAAATTCACAAGTGCCAAGAGAGGATCTGGATGCCAGCAAAGTCTTTCCAATTTTTTTCTTTTTTAATTTCAAACGAAAGAAACATCTATAAATGCGAAACTTTATTTTATTACTGCTCTTACTATTATTATCTTTTTTTTGTTTTGGGTTGGTTGCTTTCCCGTGGTTTTTTATTAGTATTGTTATTATGCGCAAACAGAACTGCCAAGGGAGAATCTGAGCAATTCTCTCAGAACTGCAGATGAAAGTAATGGGCTTCTTAAAGACTTTATTTACATTATTGAACACAGGGAGAACAGAGAGCACCAGCCAGACATGCTCACATATTAAAAGGACAGCTTGCCTACCCCTTCAATATTAACCAGTGGACTCTCACATCACCTATGGATTAGTCCCTCCCAGGTGTCTTCCCCTGGCAGCTTTAGGGATGGAGAACAGGTCAGTCCCACCTGGGTCCCCTCTTCATCTCTTTTTCCTGGGCACACTTTGCTCACTGAAATTTTTGGGGTCTGAATTTCAAAGTGTCAGCAGCTTTCCCAGAGATCACCACAGGGAGAGAGGTTGGCCATGACTCACACCCTTTTTTCTCCATATTTCCAGTTCTTCCTCCATCCTTTCCCAGCTCTGTGAGATGGAGATGAAATTTTAAATTCTAAAAGTGGGGTGGAATTTTCAATCTCAAAATGATTGTCAAAAAAATTGCTTTTTTATATCTCCCAGGACTTCTACAGCCCCCACAAACACGGAAAAATTCATAAACTTGTCATCGAACTTTTCTGAGTGTGATTTACCTTAATCTGGAATTATGGCATTTTGATTTCATTTTAAGTGGTTTCAGCTAGCTCTGTGAACTCTGTTTTGAATACCTGTGTAGTGCCTGAAACAGGAGATTTAAAAGCACTTCACGAAAGTTAATGAATTGTGCTTGCTGAGAACTGTGTCAGGAAGCAAAATGTTATAATTTATATTCTTCAGATAAGATTTGGTTCAAATTCTTCTTCAGTGCCATGCTTCGAACCTGCAGCACAAGAAGGTATAAATCTGGATGTCAAAAGAGCAACCTGATTTAGTGGAAAGTGTCCCCATGTCAGGGAAGTTGGACTAGATGATCTTTAAGGTCCCATCCAACCCAAACTGTTCTTTGATATCAATGTCCTGTCCATGATCAACTTTTTGCTTGGTGATTTAGAAGCAGAAGTGCTCCTGGATGCAGAATGTATTTTTTATTTTAACATTCTCTGTCCTTAAATTCTTCTGGCTTATCCTTGCTTTTCCCTTGCCGTGAGCTGCTCTTATTACCGGGGACGCAACACTCGCGGCCACCGCAGGATAGGAAAAAAAAAATTAAAAAAGAAAAAGAAAATAAAAAGAAAAATCAAAAGGCTGCTCTTCTCTGATATGCACTGAAATTCTCAGATGATGTCCTGGCTTTCTAGGCCATGGCTCACCGCCCTGAAAATTCACAGACTGGCTGAAGATTTTCAGAAGAGCCGATGCCCAGCCGGGAGCTCCCGCCGAGTCCCGCCTTATGCTGCGGCAGAGCCGAGCTTGGCTCCCTCCCACACTGCTGCTGTTGGTGGCACTGGGGACAGGGGGGGCCAGATGGCTCCTCTCTGCCAGGGCCCCTGTGCTGGCAGTGCCAGGGCAGCGCTCGGCTCGTCGCTGGCAGATGGACACGAAAGCTGGAAACGCAATTAAAGAGCAAACAGGGTGAATAGTTGGGTCGACACGGCGGAGCTGATTCATCCCGTGGGTAAATCAGCCCAGTCAGAGGTTGATCTCTGTGCCCATTATATATTAATATGTGGTTTATATTCAGGATGTATTTGCTGGATTTAGGTAGCACCGAAATATTACAGGCAGTCATATGACCTGACGTCCTCATACAGAGGAAAAAACAACCAAAAAAGCCCCAATAAACCATGTTTTCTGTGCTCATGATTTAATCTCAGAGCAGTGCTCAGCAGACATCAAGAAACTCATTTTATTCCATAGAAATGTACCTGTCTTCCCTACCACAGAAAGTTCTTTCCTTCTGTGTTTATTTTCAGATGTTTCTAATAACACTTTTTGGTTGAAAAATAGCAAACTGTCAAAAATGAAAATATTTGCAGTAAAGAGACAGTTTTCATGACTTTTTTACATAAAGCAAAAACATTATTCCTTTTAAGATTGCCAAAATTTCCATTTTCTCACTTTGAAACAAAACCTTCCAGATTTCCCTTTTAAAATTACTTGTCTGTTACAAACTGAAATAGTTTTTTCAGAGAAATGCCCAAATCAAAGCATGATATTTCGAAATTATTTAAATTATATTTTCCAGAGCTCAGTTTTGTGAACATTTTCACAATTTTGCCTTCTCATTCTGTCTGAGGGTGAGACAGGTTTGCGAGACAAGGAAACCTTTTTCTCCCTATTCCACTGAAACGTTCTACTTCCTATAATACTAAGTGACTGATTAATCCTTCACATCCAGGGCAGGAACAGCCTCCTCGGGCTCCCAGGCTTTGAAAGTCAAACCCAATATTTTTGGAGGTTGGGATGTGCAGCTGTAATTGCAGAGCTGGGCTGCTGCTGCCACCCACTCCCACGTGAGAACACTGAGAGGAAGCAGCTCTGGCTGTAATTGTGTCCCTTCACTTAATTCTGTCCCATTAAGCTTAAAAAGCACAATCACATCAAATCTTGGATCTTCCCTTGGTGGCAGTGCTTGAGGGTGCTGGAAAAGTCACATCCAAGGAGAGGAGCACTCTGGACACAGGTCCCTCTGAATGAGAATGTCAAGGCTCTCCTGCCCACCAGGACCAAACCCTGTCAGCCTGTGGCTGGTTTTTTCCCCAGAAAAAGTCTTCCTTTGTTAACATTTGCCCTCACTGTAGTTCTTTAAGCTTCTTCCTCAGCCCTGGATGTTTAACCTTGTCTGCTGGGGGATCTTGCCTTCTCAGCAAGAACAGGTTATGGCAATGGAAACACAGGGATTTATTAAAGTGTGGAGATAACCCTGCAATTCATCCTTTGTCATTTCCATAAACAGGACACTGGGCCAATATCTGTGTGCTGCCTGCTCAGCCCTTCCAACTGAACTGGCCATTTATTCCCCAAGTTTATCAAAACATGATTTGAGGAGCCTGCAGCCTGCTAAGATGTTGCAAACAGAGAATGTGTCACTCACATCTATGGTTGAGTTAATTTAGAATTTAGGACCCTGGGAAGGATGGACACGGAGTAGAACTGTGCCCTGTCAGTCAGTCTTGCAGAGCAGCCCCCTCATCAGAGTGCCCTCAAGAGATGTTTTAAGTACTTTCAATAGCAATAGTCCGTGTTCAGCTCTTACTTGTGGCAGCCACTCCATTGGTATCAAAGGAATTGCTCCTGATTGACACCATGTGAGCAAAACCAGGCTCTTCCAGCACACCACCATGTCTTGAAGAAAGCACTGCAAACCTCCCAGTGACTGAGACCCCCCCTCCTTGGTCCTGCTCAGCAAATCCAGGAGAGGAAATGCCCAATATTTCTCAACCAGTACCAACCAGACCTGGCAATTCCCTTGATAGGCTCGGCACCAGCCATGATATAACAGTGAAAAATGGTGTCCAATCATTTATACAAAACCCTCTTCTGTTCTAGTAGAAATGACTGCACTTCCCATCCATGGCATGGGGCTGCCTGGGGCAGGGGATGAACACTCTGCTTCTAAAACACACACATCCCTCTGAGTTCACACATGGAACTCACATGGCAGAGCCAGGGTTTGGACACAGGTCCTATAACCCTGATTTAGAGAATTGTGCTGCCTCCACCTCTGCTGGGATCTGCCAGATACTCTGCAGACTCTCACTCCTCTTTCAACTTGCTCTAAACCCAGGGAGAAAGCAAAGCTTTCAAAAGATTTGCAAAAGCCCTTTCCCTGCTCCCACCTCCACCTCCAGCCTCGGCAGAGAAAGAAGCACTGAGAGGCAGGAGCCACAGCCTCACACTCTGAGATTGTTAATGAACACATTTTCTGCAGATAATTATAGGGACTGGCATATTGAAAGCACTTAAAACATCTCATTCTTTTAATTCATTAATTATATTGCAATTACACGATTCTCAGGCACTTGCTGGCTCCTTGGAAATCAGCCATTCTTGGGAGATGGAGCTGGGTTAGGAACCGGGGAGAGGGGAGAGGAGAAATGTGAGGGAAGCGGTGATGGGAAAAGTCAGGGGCTCTGGAAGGGCTGAATGAGTCTGCACAACAGGTAACTGGAAACTAATCCAGCTAAAAACCCATTCCCATGAGTTCCAGGGATATCAGGTAGCCTTGCACCTCCACACTGCTGCTGCTGCCAATAATATTGTTATTCCAGACATGCTGCTGCACATATCTGCTTAGGATGGATTTATTTCCAGTTCTTACACCAAAGTCCCAGCTCTACACCCCTGAGGAGCCTTTTCTGATGCTGTTCAATAATGTTATTGACTTGGCCTTCCAGGGTGCTCGATGGACTGGATGCCCTGGCCCTTATGGGGACCTTGAAAGGTTATTGCAAAAGATCAGTGTGGATGGTCTCCTGAAGATTCCTCTTCTATTTAAAGTTCATTGCTCCCCCTATTCACAGGGTGCAATAAAAGAAAAGGATATTCCAGAGCAGTCCTGGTATTCCCCAGCTGACTGACCACTTTAAGGAGACCACTCTTCATAATAATCATTATCAGTTCCTCCCAAAACTAGGAATGGGCAAGCAAGGTGTTTTAAAATCGTCTTTTAGGCTACCACTCAGACTCTCAGTGGACTCAAAGGACTTAGCAAATATTAATAAACTAAGGAGGATGTTTAAGGCTGAGTTAGACAGAGCTCTGAGAGATCCGGTCTAGTGGAAACTGTCACTGCCCATGGCAGGGGGTTGGAACAAGATGATCTTTAAGGTCCTTTCCAACCCAAACCATTCCATGATTCCCTGGCTCCTCAGAGGAAAGATGTCCCTGTGCAGTTCACCACACCTGCACTACAAACACTGCCTCCTGCGTTGCATGGATGGGTTTCACTGTGCAATCCCAGCTGGAGGCCCCAAGATGTGTCCCAGCTCTGTTCAGGATAAAAACTGCCTCTAAACCCCATGGTTTTCATTAATAATCTGCAGCAGGTGCTTAGTGTGGAAGCCAGGAGAGCAGGGAGCTTCAGGAAGCATCCCTGCCTCCCCACACAGACCACCAGGAGTCCCCAGGGCCACAAGCCAGTGGTGATCCCAAGTGCTCATCCCAGCAGGAATTCAGGCCAAAACATCCCCCTTAAGATGACAAGCAAGACCTACACACATCTTAAATGAGCAGAATCGGCAGGAGGGGCATTTGCCTGTGTGGCTTCATCCCAGAGGGGTTTGGTCAGACCTGTTAGTTCATATGGAAAAGATGAAAAAAATGCCCTTTTCCTGCAGGTGTCCAAGGGCTGGCAGCAGCAGGGTTGTTGGGATGGAACTGCAGCAGTGCATGAGTAGAGCAGGGAAACACTTCAGGCAGCAGGGTCACTGGTGGCCAGTCCCTGAATACACTGGGAATTTACATTCCCCATAATATTAATTTGTTTCATGTGATTTTCAAGGAAAGGGAGAAATACATGGTGGAGTTGAGAGAGACTGTTTGGCAAGGGCTGATCATTTCTCTCTCTCTCTCTCTTTCTCTCCTACTCTCCTGGGATGTTCGGCCTCTGTCTGAATTGGCTAATTTTGTATTCACCAACCATTCTGTTGGCTGTAGGGAAAGGGGAAAAAAAAGGAGAAGATAAAAATAAAAAAAAAGAAAAAAAAGAAAAAAAAGAAAATCCTGATAGCAAAACCTGAAAGCAGCAAGCAAAGAAGGGGGGAGAAAAAGCTCTGCTTCTATATCATCTTCAAGACAAGTAAAACAAAACCAGAAGAGAAAAAAGATGCTGGGATTTACCAGCAATGAGGACTCAGATCTGCTCTGATTCAAAGCCAGTATTTTTGCCCTGCACATCTCAATCTGACCCTGCCTAAATGGGAAATAGCAAGGTGCAGATACAGGTGTGATGTGTGACATACACGTTTAGACAAGATGGCTCCTGCATTTGAAGCCAGATGTGAATAATCTTAAGGATAAAAATATATATGTGCCTATTGCTCAGGATTTGTAGCATTAGCACTCCTGCTAATTGCTATTTTGGTCTCATTAGAGCAAGAAACATTCACTAAGCATATTCACACTGCAAATGGGATTCATAACAATTTGTTTGAGTCTGAAACCACTTGTACCTCCTCCTGGAGCAGAGCCAATGCCTATATTTAAACCCCAGGGCTGAGGGGAGCTGACATTGAGGCTGGTGTGTTTATTTATAGGCAGCTGGGTGAGCTTTGTGCACGCAGGAGCCTCAGCACAGCGAGGGAAGAGCAGAGGGTTTGTGGGTGGCTCTGTGCCCTCATCCCACTGTGGGTCCCTCAAACAGGCGGAACAGGGATGGAACAGGTCAGTCCCACCTGGGTCCCCTCTTCACCTCTTTTTCCTGGGCACACTTTGTCACTGAAATTTTTGGGATCTGAACCTCGAAGTGTCAGCAGCTTTCCTGGAGATCACCCCAGGGAGAGAGGTTGGACACGACTTTCCTCCTTTTCTGGCTGTGGTTTGGGACACACGTGTCGCTGGGCCCATCGGTGTGGCAGGCTGGGTGTCTGCTCTCCCCTGGAGCTGTGGCTGTGAGGGCTGTGTGGGCTGGCAGATCCAGAGCCAAGCAGCTTCATTTTCTTCACGTGATGCAGGTGGGCACAGGAATACTCCTGTAGAATCCCCTGGGATCTGCTTTGCTGTCATGTAGCCACCCGGGAGGTGCCAATTTCTGGTGCCACCTCTGCTCAGACGCAGCACCCTGGGGTGGGGAAAGCTGCCACAGGCAGAAAGAGCTCCAAGGATCTGCCTTCAGGTGTCAAAGCTCCTCGAGAACAGCAAAACACCTGCAACAGGAAATACCTGCCCTGCTAACCGCTGCTCTCCATGAGCTGTACTCATCCCTTGCAGCCTGGGTGCCTAATTCCTGGCCAAGCCACGCACTGGTTCTCCAGGGGATAGAATGTTTTGTTGGTTTATTTCTTTCTTCTTCTTCTCTTTTTTTTTTTTAATTTAATTTTCTTTTTTCCAAAGTCATGCCTGGGAGTCAGGAGGGGGAGCCTGCAGGACACCAGGGCAGGCACAAGGCTAAAGCACAGCGATTGCTTCATAAGCCACTTCACTGGAAACACAGAGAGCTCGGAGGCTTCTCCGCTGCTCCTGCACTCGGATCACTCTCACACAGGCGTATTTTCCCTCCAGCCCTTCTGGGGGTGGGTGATCTCCAGTGGGGAACTGAGATGAAGGCATCAAAATGAGAAAGCTGCTGGAGGATGTGGCAGGGAAAAGGAGTGGCATCAATCTGATAAAGTGCATCTGAACCCATGGATGACCCGGGGTGACTTCCCGATGATTGCAAATCATAACATCCCTTACAGAGCATTGCCACGCCTGAGAGAGGAAGAGCAGGAACTGAGATGGATTTGATCGTATCAAACCACTGGTCTTATACAACACATTGTTCTTCCCAAGCTGAGGGTGACACAGGAAAAGTGCCCTCAGTAGGAGGAGCAGGGACTCCGAAATAATTGGGGTGGTAAAAACACCCCGCTGCTGAAAGGGTCTGTAACCGTGGCCTGAGCGTGGGAGCTGCTCAGCCACCTGAAGGACTTTGAAAGACAAGATGGGTTTTCAGCTAAAGAGGTTGGCTCTGTTTTTCAGAGAGTGTTTTGTTCGCTTAATGTTTTTAATTATTTCTTTTCCTCGGGCGACCAGAAAGCCCGAGGATCAACAAGTCTCTGTTCTCAGCAGTGCTCAGGCAAGCACTGGGAGAGCTTCCATTTGTCTTTTTTTCTTGTTGTTCCTGGAGCCTCTGAACAGATGTATTTCTATCAAATTTAGTTAAGGTTTTTCTGACAAAAAAAAAAAAGAACGTTGCTTTTTTTGTTGTCTTCCCTGTGGAAAGTGCTCGAGATTATTTTTCAATGTTGTCGAAATATTTCAGAAGAAAGAGAGAAAAGGAGGTGGGGAGGGGAAAGGAACACTGTTTTCTTGACATGTCAGTTAGTTAAAATCTAAACTGAAATCTGTCCTAAGCAGAGCCTGGAGACTACTAAATCTATAGCTATATCTGCCTCAATCAACTCTGCTCTGTAGGCGGGATACAACCAATTTCATAAAGAAAGAGGTAGAAATTCTCAAAACCCTGAAATTTTAAAGAGATTTCCATTAAAAATTCAAATTTGGATGAATAAATCCACTCACATAAAAGGCATGAGATTCTTGCCTCATCTTTTCCTACGGCTCTGCTGTTGCTGGAAGAGATTTTATTCTAAACCTTCTCAGCTGGGACATGGGGGCTGTTGCCCAAGGTGGGACCTGTGAGAACATCTACACCAGCAGAGGAGGTTCATTCAGCAGCAAGGAGGGACTGTGTGCAGTCCCTGGTGGGCTTTTGGTGCCTCATCAGAGCCCTGGCAGAGGGGACAGCTGGTGGCATGAGGAAAGGTCTCTGTTCTGGTGGGGTAAAAGCACTTGTGCATGCAAGGGGAGACTGAGCATGGAGATTCCTGGTGGTGTGTGGGATTCATGGAGAGACCTTCTAGCACCTTCCAGTAGTCAAAGGGGCTCCAAGAGAGCTGGAGAGGGGCTTCTGATGAGGGTCTGGGGTTACAGGACAAGGGGGAATGGCTTCAAACTGACAGAGGACAGGTTTAGAACGAATATTAGGAAGGAATTTTCCCTGTGAGGGTGGTGAGGCCCTGGCACAGGTTGCCCAGAGAAGCTGTGGCTGCCCCATCCCTGGAAGTGTCCAAGGCCAGGTTGGACGGGGCTTGGAGCAACCTGGGCTAGTGGAAGGTGTCCCTGCCCATGGCAGGGAGTGGAGAACTAATTGATCTTTAAGTCCCTTCCAGCCCAAGCCGTTCTACATAATCATGTGACATTTAGTGAGGCCTTATCCATACTGGAATCAACTGGAGAATTACTGTGGAAGGAGTTCAGTATGAACCTGAACAATGCAACCCTTCTGTGTAATTTCTACCAAAAAGCCATTTTGCTTCCAGAAAGTTTTGAGTAAGTCACACTGGAATTAGTCACACTTGTGTCAGGGCAGGTTTAGGTTGGATCTCAGGAAAAGGTTCTTCCCCCAGAGGGTGGTTGGGCACTGAACAGGCTCCCCAGGGCAGTGGGCACAGCACCAAGGCTGCCAGAGCTCAAGGAGCATTCGGATGATACTCTCAGGCACAGGGTGTGATTGTTGGGGTGTCCTGTGCAGGGCCTGGAGTTGGACTATTGATCCTGGTGGGTCCCTTCCAGCTCAAGATATTCTGTGATTTTAGGATTATATGATTCACTCTGTCCTGGACACATCATGGCAGACAGTAACAACAGAAGAGGGCACGGTAATTTGCCCTGGAAAAGTGCATTTAGCACTGTTAAGCCCTTCCAAAGAGCCTGGTCTTACAGAACAATAACTGAGTTTCCCCATAAAGAATTATAAAGGAGAAATAAAGCTTTCAACCACAGACAGCCCTGGGGTGAAGAATAAATTCATGTCATACAGACACGGCCTGGCAATGCACGATCATTATCATTGCAGATACACAGACATGTTGTTTCTGTAAACCATTTTTTCACATGCAAGTAGCCTGTGGAAATCCACTGCACTCACTAAAGGAAGGCAACACTTCCAAAGGGGGTAATTCAACACTTCTGCAGTTATAATTGTTTCCAAGTGCAACATCTTTATCCTATAACACAAATAAACACTTGCCGGTAATGGTGTGCTTTGTTAATTACAATGATTCTTAAAATCTGCCCTAAATATGCATTATATTACAGCAACAATATTATAAATGAGCATCAAGTGACATTCATATCACCTATTAATAGCTGGAGGGTTTGGGCAGGTGGGATTCTGGGATTTATGCAAATAAGGAATGTGTTGTATTATAATTTCAGTGGATCTCCTCTGTAAACTTCTGCTGTGCTGAATTAATGTCTACAGTGCATTTCCTTTTTTTTAATTTAAAAAAAAAGAGGAAGCCACTTACATATATTAGAGGGGGATAATGAATTATTATTATTCAAAATGTAGGTTTGTTGCACTCATTTGCATATAATGCTTAATTTTTACAGAATACTTCATTCTAATTCATGCAAAAATGATCAAAAAACTCTCTAAATATGCTAATGTAAATTCTATTGCAACTACATTGCAGCCTTTATTTCTGGGACTTTATTATAAAACATAAAAAAAAAGAAAGCTCAACGTTAGGATAATCTTTTTTAAAATAAGGCAATTGTTCTGATTTAAGTGGTGGGTAAAACTTCCCACACATCTCCAATTACTGAAAAGCCTTGGACAAAAATACCTTTTTCCAGGTGTGATAAGAAATCCTGATGAAAGCACGAAAAAGGAAAAAGTCAACCAGGGTTGTAATTGGCTTTTCTTTATTTTTTTTTCCCCTTAAAATTTTTCAATGATTGGTGTGTTGAGAGCCACTGAGGAGCAGCTCAGCTGGGTTCTCCATAAGGTGTGGGAGTGCTCTGGGAAAGCCCTGGACCCAACCTGGCTTAGGAACATGAGCCTGGTCTCTTTTAGGATCATTCTTTTACAGTCTGTGTCAGAAGAATTTCACCCTATGCCTCGAAATGGATGATTAGGACACACTCATTCACTAAAGATACCTTTGTATGTTCTAGTCACATCATCAGAAATTCCTCACTGGTTCCTACTTGTCAGCCCTGAACATCATCTGACTGCGGACCTGCAATAGCTGACCTCTGCAGGTCCTACAGCAGCACCACAAAGGGCAAATATGATTAAATGAAATCAAAATCCAGCACAAGAGGGGGACAGCTCTTCCCTGCACTGCTGAGGGCTGGACCAGGAGGAGAGCACTTGGCACAGGTCTCCTCTGGGTGCCCTTGTCCCTCTGCAATTCAAAGGCAAGAGCAGAGATCAGGATCCCCACTGTGCATCATTCATGGTCCATTGGTCCTGCTCTTCCTTCTTAATCTTCCTTTTAAATCCTCCTATCAATTATAATGGTTGTAATGAAGTGCCCCGTCCTAATTTACACGCTCACACCTGCACACATTCATCCGAGGAAAGCTGACCTGCCCCCTGTCATTCCACACCTAAATGTCTTCTCCGCTTCTTTTTCACGCCGAGTTCGCTGACAGGTCTGTGTTTTGAGAGCCTATCTTTAGACATCTGCTGCTGAAAACCTTCCTTCCCCGTATATAATTAAAGACATTATTTTACAGCATCCACATTTTTACAAGCTGGCATCGTTTCTGTACATAAAAGCTCTGCTGCTTCCATCTCTCTCCCTTATTGCATTAGGCTTGTTTAAGTTCAGGAGTTCTTATTCTGGGAATAATACCGGCGGCTATTCTGCAGCCACAATTATTAAGCCAGGGCCTATAAAAGGAGATGAGTTTTGGATTGCACCTATAAATGATGAAATGTGGGTTTCTAATGCTTTTCAGTGACTGCAAGTCCCATAGTAGAGGAACTCCACGGCAAACAAGCTGCACCCATGCTCTGGGTTGGTGGTGAAGGTCAGAAAAGCTCTTTTCTGGGCACGATTGTAACAGGGAAATAGGAGACAACAGCCTTCACTTGAAAACATTCCCGCCTCTTCCAGGAATTAGAGGAGGCCTAGGGAACAATGCACGGGAAATTAAACATGCTGAGGAGGTCTAAGCAGCCTCACGTTAGACTTGTAAACAAGTGTGTGGGAGAAGGAATACAGACTGCCACGCATGACAATGGCTGAGAGTAGAGTGATCATAAATGTTAAACAAACAAGGAATTATAATGGCATTTGTTTGAGTTCACAATATGGATTCTGTTCATGTCGCAGCTGCCATGAACTTATATCTTCATTTATTTGGAAAGGGGATATGCCTAAAGCATGCTAAGTATACTTGACAGTGGCAGAACACAGAGGATAGATTGAAAAAGGGTTGTGGTGGGGATTTTTTTACTGATAAAAGGAGTGTTTTCAGTATTTAGCTGAGCAGAATAATTTTCTATAGTTTTTTTTTCTGGAGCTGAATATAAAAAAAGAAGATATTCATGTTGAATGACTCTAAAAAAAAAAGAAAAAACAGAGCTGGAAATGAATGTATTTCCAACTTTCTTCCTAAGTGAGACTTTCTCCTCTAGTGACAGAGCCCAGCCCTGTCAGCTGAGTGTCAGAGCCCTCACCTTGCAGCTTCCCGTGGGAGTGACAAACCGGGAGAGGGGCAGTGCCATGTGCAGGATCCTCCACCCCAGCACTGTTCCCTTCATCCATCACTGATGAAGCAGCAGTTGGTGATCAGGTTCTCCCCAGCTGGGGCAGAGCAGGATGAGGGGCTCCTGCCCCATTCTTTGCTTTGGGAGCACCAGCACTTCCGAGTGCTCGGAGCAGATAGTCCTGTTTGCTTTAACCTTGCTGGAAGCACTTGGAAGCTGCCTTGTTTTTATTCCTCTGGCCTGGTACTCCAGCCCTGCTATTACATCCCTGAACTCTCAGATCAGGGGCAAACACACATGGAAGCAGGGGGAGAACTGGGGGTGCCTTGCTGATGGTGGGGGGGGATGATTCCCCGCCTTGCCATGCTGGGGAGCATCACTGTTAAAGTGATTAATTTCTCTTCTCCATTACTCTAAATTAGCTAAACAAATCCCTGGCTAGAGCTGTCAGAGTGATGTTCAGCATGCAAATTGTTCCTAATGAGAGAGGCTCCACGGCAAGATCCCGCATCCATCGGTTCTGACACTTGGTCCCCACACCCGGCGGACAGCGGGAGATGGGACACAGTGGGCAGGAGGCAAAATCCCCCCTGCTCCAAAAACCTCCACCTGCAAAGGAGAGAAAACACCTCATGGCCAGGGAGATGTTGGGAGTTTTATGGAGAGGGGAAGGATTGGTTTTATGGAGAGGGGAAGGATTGGTTTTATGGAGGATTGTTTTTTTCCCAGTGGAAATGGCTCGGCTGGGCTTTGCTGTCAGGACCCAAAGCACAGTGCCCTCAACTCCTTTTGATTTCACCTCCCTGAGTGCAAAATCGTAGCAACTAAATCTACCCAAGCTGCTGCAGAAGGTTCAGTGAAAGGGGGTTTTCAGGGAACACAAATAGTGTTTACAGCTGAAAGTACTTCTGTGTTTTCTATAGAAAATAGTGATTTCTATAGTAGTTGTTAGATTGCTCGAACCAAAAGCTTTTCAGCTAAAAAGTGAAAACACCTTGGTGTTCACTTTCTTTTTTTTTTAAACAAAATATTTTTTCACATTAGAAAACAAACAAATAAGCCCTTTGCCCCAGCCAGGTCTGTTCCTCCACCATTTCTTGAAGGAGTCACTCCACCTGCAGAGCACTGAGTGCCCCTGGCAGGATCACAGCAGCTTCCATGTCTCCCTGGCTTTTTTTCTCCCCTCAGTGCACTCACATATTCCTGGTGTAACTTCAAAGTCCAGCAGCACTCAGGAGTGTGCTTCAGGTTGAAGGTGTGATAAGCTTTTTGTTTCATAAATAAAGATTTCAGGAGCTGCTTTTGTGGCCTCGTGCTGAGAGAGCTGGGTGGGGTTGGGCAGCAGATTTCCAAGAGATGCAAATAAGCACTAAGTGGGAATTTCAGATGCCTGAGAGCACCTGTTTGTGGTGCTCCCTGGGCACCTTTGAAAGCCTTTGTGGGTGTCCACTGGCGTTTTTTGGCATTTACAGCCTTTGAGTGTCTACCCTGAGTTTATTAAAACGCCCTATTGGGTCAACAACGATTCTTGAAAACATATTATTCCTTTCCTTGAGTATCCAGGCAGCAACAGAGAATTTATAAAGATGTTTTCAAATTTTTATTGTTTCACTCACTTCAGTGTGAAGATTCATACCAGAAGTTTGTTATTCATTATTCATTCATCTTTTTTCCTTCCCCCCCCACCTTTCCTGCTCAGAACCACCACGTGCTGCACTTGACCAACCATAATGAATAATGAATTACCAGCAAACAGTCTAAAACAAACAGTAAAAGAGGATAGGTTGAAAAAATTATTTGCCCAACCTATTTGGTGAATACTTACAAATAATAAACCCATTTGTGTAAATCAGGATCAGCTCATGACAAGCTTGCTAACTGGACTGAGGCTCTGCTTCAGCAGAGTGTGAAGTACCTGCTGACGACAACTAGATTTTCATCTGTGCATATAATTAAGTGGTTAAAATGCTAAATAACCTGTTGTTTCAGAGCCTGGTGTCTTAATGAAATTGCTTATAGGAAACAGTCACATACTTCTTCATGAGCCAAATCGCTGAGGTTTAATCTTTACAGTAAGAGAAAAAGAAAACACGGAAAAAACCCATAGTATTTCTGTTTTTTTTCACGTAACGCAGAGCTTACCCTCTCTAGTGCAGCTCTCAGACTCTCTGTGTTGACAACTGGGGCAGCCCAGATCGTGTTTCCTACCCAGTGTGTTTGAGATGTTGGTTGAAACTCATGAAATGTCTCTTTGGACTGGTAAAACACAGATTTGAGCTTGTTTAGCCCTGGGGCACCGAAGCCAGGTTCCTGGTAACAGTAATTCCTGATTCTTCAGCTACACAGGCAGCCTGGCCTGGAAAAAGAGGCTGGAAGGCTCCGTTATGAGAAGTCAACACACGAATCCATCGGCCCTGGGGGAGTTGATGGTTCAGAGGAAACGCTCTGGGTGCTTTGTCCAGGACATGCCCTTTAGTGTTTGATGTGAGACCCCCAGAGCCTTTTGGTCCTTCAGAATGTGTTTAAGCCCACAGAGTGCCAGAGCCTTCTAAAGAACTTCCATTTCACAATATTACCTAAGAGATTTTTTTTGTTGTTTTGAACTTGTCAGTGTGATTTTAAATGTAAGAAAAAAAGGAAGACAATACCTTACTTTGGTTAAAATACTTCAAACAGCCAGGTGCTGGGTTTTTAAAGTAATCACTCCCAAATAATTGCTTTTTGAAAAGGTTGGATATTAATTTCTTTCTTTTTTTTTATCATGAGAGAAACTATAACCAGCATTATTTATTAACTGATGTACCTGTTCCCGTGTGATCCTGTTGCCATGAGTGCTGGTGTCATATTTATTAATCAGTCTGTCAGAAATGGTTATGTCAGCAAAGGCAATGCAGATTCCTCTGGATGAGACCCATCTTCTAAAGTTTTAGACTCCACTATTCAAAGTTTAGAAGAAATAACCAACCTTCTGGAGCAAATATCACAACTATTTGCTGTTCCTTTGTTAGAAGAACTCCATGGAAAGGTTTGACTGACTTCTGTGGATGTCAGTGGACACAGATATAAAGTTGCCAGAATTTCTGATGTAATTCCAGATCTTCTTTTGCCCCTAGGGAACCCAAACAGTTCTGAACAACAGTTCAGAAGAAAACTCGTATTTTATTAAATTTTTGCTCCAATAAGAAATTTCCATTACAAAAGCATTATGATAAAACCTCTAGGGATATATATATATATATATATATATTGCCCACATATATGTAGGTACATTTGTGCAGAAGTTTTTCTTCTGAACACCTGAAGGCCTTTCAACAAACTAGCAAGAACAGCCAAGTCTGGACAAAACAAGAGAGTCCACTGGGACCAGCCTGAGATCTGTTCCTGAGCCAGGATCAACCACTACAGCCCAGGGAGGAATCCAAAGAGAAATTCATGTCCTTGTGAAGCTGTGATTAAATATTCAGCATGTCCAATGGGAAACCCAAAACAAAGCAGCACAACTTCATTCCTTTTCTGATTCTGTTCAAATACAGAAATCTTTGGTGGCAAGGTAGAGTTCCTTATGAATTCTTTGGAAATGGAGTAGGTTCTTTTGTTACATGAGATGCGGGAAGGGTTATGTCCATTATAAAATAATGGCTTCGCATTTGATAGTGGCCCAGCAGGTTCCTGAAGATCCCAGCAAAGCTGAAGGGGTCTTTTACATTCCATCCATCACAGATGAGAAGTCACATTTCCCACGGGGAGGTCGTGTTTATCCGGGAAATCTGACTCTGGAAGCCAACAGATGGCAGTCGTAGAGCTCCCATGCCAAGGTGGCACTGCAAACTCCATCCCCCCTGCCAGCTGGTGGCCAGGCATTAGAGGCAGATGTAACCAATTAGCAGAGATTCCCACTCCTCAGCCACTGGCCGGGGCTGTGATGTGTGACACCAATGCATGACAATGAAGGAAGACTTGTCCAAAGTCCTTCACGGGCCACCGGCAACACTCTTACACAGGGAACCACAAGCTGCTTGAAGAGGCCAGTGCAGCTGGACCAGACCTGCTTCTCATTCAAAACAGGCATTTGTTTAATCCCAGTCTTTTCATTTAGACGTGCCATTTAACTAAAGTTTTTTGTCCAAGGTGAAATTTCTGCTCAGAAACAGATTCTGATTGTCAGAAACGGGTAAGCCACAGGGGTAGGAGATGCAGTTTTAAATCCACGATCCAAACCAAGACTTCAGTTTAGGGGGTTCATCCCAATGGTCTCACCAGTCTGTTGACCATTAGAGGATATTTCTATAGACTTTCTGTAGATTTTTCTTGCACCATTGAAAAATGGTTCAACAGTGACAACACAGCATAAATGTCCACAGCTTTTGGGGGTGTATCCCAATATCAGCACTGCAACTGCTCTGGACACTTCACACCCCTTTCTATGGCAACAACACACAACAGAAGTTCTCAAAATTAGCTTTCATGACAGTCCTGTTTGCTGGCACTGGCTCTGAGGCAGAGCCTTTGGAAAGCCATGAGCATGAACTTGCCAACTCAGCAAACCCTTAAGCAGCCACGACTTCACAGCACTTGGGATATTGGGCAGATGAAGATGAGGTGACACCAACTGCTGGACTGTCATTAAAAAGAAAGAGCAGGTTGTCGTGTCACAGAGTGTGACTTGGAGAACTGTGGCTGTGAATGATGAGCTCCTGGAGAAAGGGAAGTCCTTTTGTGCATCACAAACCACAAAATAGAGCCTGCTCTGAGTTGAGTCCTTTGACTGCCACAGTAAAATAACATTCAGAGGGGGAACTCAGCACAGAGCTGAGCTCAGCTTCTGTCAGATGGGGGAAAAAGCACCTGAAAACCCTGCAGGAGGGAAGGACTTGGCCATGGCTCCCAGCAGATGTTACCACTTGGAGTGGCAGCCACACGGTGCCCACGGAGGGGGACTTGCTGTGGTGGTCACTGCACTGAACTCCAAAGGATGAAGCTGAAGAAAATGAGAAATCTTCTCACATGAGAAAATGCATCTCCATGCCATTTCCAAGCACATTGCTGTCCAAGCTGAAAAGAAACCAGGGCCCCAAAGAGGTTTATGATGGGAAAATTCCTTGTGGTGACAGCAGTAACTTCTCTTACCTTCCCAAAATTTAATGGCAAACAAAGTGTTAATGGAGTTCAAGAGGGGTCTGACAAATCCAAACCACCCGGTTTGAGAGGCCTTGGTGGTGATGAGCAGATGGCACTAATTGGGGTTATAACTGAAGACAGAGCAGGACTGGGCAGGGTTTTGTCTCAGGATTTTTATCAGACTCTGGATCAGGAGTGTCCTAAGAGGACAATTACCCAAACAAAGAGAAAGGATTTCTAATACTACTCCTTGGTGAGCTAAGAGATCTCCAGGAAGGATTAGAAAAAATGAGGGATTATCCTGGAAATCAACTGAGCTTGTTGAAAGTCTGTGTTTTCATGGTGTAAAACAGCTCTCTGACCCATTTAGGAGGAAAGCTGTTCCCTCTTTGGGGTGTATTGCCCATGAACTGGGAAGAGTTTCTGTCAGTGTATCACCTGGCACAATGGACCCTGTGCTACGTTTGAGAGGGTTAGAGTCATTAAAATTTATTTTCCATTATGTCCTATTTCAGGAGTTCTTTTAAACAGATACAAAAATCAATTAAATTCGATGTAAGTGGAAGAGATCTACATCTGACCTCTCTCTCCTGCAATGTGGAACTGGTTAATCCATTGGAGTCAAAGGAAATAACCTTGTGAAGTAAATGGGCTCAGAGTATGACCTGACATTAGCGTGCTGGGGGTTGGGATTGTTCTGGAATGACATGAATGTACTGAAGCAAACAGTGCCAATTTAAGTGCTCTGATTCAATTTACATGCCCATGATGTTACCTTTGACATCTGCTTTCAACAGTACCCTTGAGATGACTGTTTTCCCTTGTGATGGACAATTTCCAAGCATATTTATTTAGATATGATGAACTTGAACATCATGAGGAGGTGGAGTTGCTGTGTGCTGTAGTAAAAGCTTTCCAGCTAACAAGTTTAACTTTTTCTCTCCCTCTCTCTTACTTCTTTCCCAGTCACAGTGAGTGCAATCCCTTGGATGGCCATTGCATTGTAAGTTTAAGTCACAAGCCATTTAGTGTGATCTTAATGTGACTTTACTGAAAAATGGGATAGATAAGAATCCCCCAGCAACACTTCCGGATTTAGGTCAGAGCACACTGTCATCAGTGACAGAATATTCCAGCTTAGCTAAATAATTTCAGTGGGAATTACTGCATCCAACTCTGGGATCCCCAGCACAGGAAGAACGTGGAGCTGCTGGAGCGAGTCCAGAGGAGGCACCAAGATGATCAGAGGGATGGAGCAGCTCTGCTGGGAGGAAAGGCTGGGAGAATTTGGATTGTTCAACCTGGAGAAGAGAAGGCTTTGGAGTGACCTCATTGTGGCCTTCCAGGACCTGAGGGGAGCCAACAAGAAAGACGGAGAGAGACTGTTCAGCAGGGCCTGGAGTGATGGAACAAGGGGAATGGCTTCAAACTGACAGAGAGTAAATTCAGATTAGAGATTAGGAAGAAATTCTCAACTTCAAGGGTGGGGAGGCCCTGGCACAGGTTGCCCAGAGAAGCTGTGGCTGCCCCATCCCTGGAAGTGTCTGAGGCCAGGTTGGACAGGGCTTGGAGCAACCTGGGCTAGTGGAAGGTGTCCCTGCCCATGGCAGGGGGTTGAACAAGATGATCTTTAAGATCCCTTCCAACCCAAACCCTTCTGTGATTGTCTGATATGATTCTATGAATGCAGCCTGCCAGCCACCTACAGAGATTTTCCTCATTTTGCTCTTGTCTGGCAATGTACCACTGGGGATACAAGACTCAGCTTTAGGGCAGACCTGGACTTAACCAGGCTGCTGGAGTAGGAGCTACACAAGTGCTTTATATTGTCTATATAGCAAATATATCTATATTTTCTACCCTTTCTGTGTGTGCTAACATGGGTCCCCTGCTTCTCTAAAAGAGGGAAAGTTGCAAATACATGGAAATCAAGCAAGTGGAGTGTGAAAAGGAGTTTGAGAAGAAGCACAGGAGGAAAAAGAAAACCAATGACTGTGAATTCACTCCCAGCTGATGTTGAAGTGTTGTCACCTCTATCCCATTTCTGTGCCCAGGACTCACTGGGTGGTCAGAGCTGGCATGGGTGAATTGCCAGGGATAATTGGGGAAGGGGAATTGGGAGGGCACGACTTCAGCACATCCTCATCTCTGCTCTTACGGGAAACGCTCATGTGCTTGTTGGGAAAGGTGCAGAAAAAAGATGTCCCAGGTGAGATGCTCCCTCTCACCATCCCTATTCCAGGCCCCTCAGGAGAGTCATTACCTCCAATTTAGTTCCCTGAATGTCAGCAGAAAGGCTGTAATCACTTGTTTGGCAGAGGCAGGGCAGGCCAGGACGTCGGTGGGACCTGTCAGGGTGTCACTTTGTCTCCCGCACACTTTGTTAGAGGCTGACAGCAGTTTGCCATTACCATGGCAGGGCCAATTATCCCAGCATTGCAGGAACATGTCCCACTTGGCATCCCCCCTCCCTCACCCACTTGCCCTTCTGATAAGGATCATTAAAATGATTTTGCACACTCACACACGTGCAGCTGCTCAGCTCAGTGGATTATCCCAGTCCCAGCTGTGGGTTCCTCAAGCCCGTCACCACAGGCAGGAGCACTGTAAGGTAGCAGGGGAAGATGTACTTTTTTTTTTCTGTTTTAGAAATCATGAGATATTAAAGGCTTGTGTTTCCCCCTGGGTTTAATTACACTGAATGCATTTAAACTCCTCTAATAGGTAGTAAATCTCTGAAAATCTGCAGAACAGAAGAGGGTTTATCACCTTCACACAAACTGGGGCAAATGTAGCTCTTCATCCCAGAGGGATTTCTCTGGCATTTAGAGAGGAGGTTTCTGCCAATCTTCCTGTCTTGGTCTTCATTCTACATCGAGATGTGAAGAGATTTGAAGTTCCCTGTCACTGACCATGCACTCCTTTGCCTCTTTGACTCCCTGCACCCAGGGGTTGGACAGTCTTCTCCCAGTCCTGAGGTATTGAGGCAGCCAGGGCTCTCCTGTTCATGGCCAAACTACAATCCTTTATTTTGGGCAGCAGTTTGGGGTCTGTCACCCACCCACATTTTATATCTGCTTGTTAGTCCAAGGAATGTGCTGTGCTCCCATTCCCAGTATTGCTTTTCCACCTCCAGCCGGGTTCCTCTGCCCAAAGCACATGTACTTGATGTCACCCTGCTGGGAGATGAGATTGTTATTCAGAACAAACCTTCCTCCACTTATTTGGAAACTTCCTGGCCTCTGGGAATCTTAGCCAGACTGTCTACTCCTTTCTATCCTACTCTTTCTCACCTTTCCAACTGTACCCTCCTTCTTGCTGGTTTTCCCCTCTTTCATTTTTTTTTCCTTGCCACTTTTGTAGAACAACTTAAATGTCATCTTTCTGCAATTACCCACAGAAGAGAGAACTGAAAAGGAACATTCCCACAGGGGTCCCTGTCTTAAATGAGGCTTTTGTTGTTATAAATTGTTACTCAAAGCAGTACAAGCCTTTGGAATCACTCACATGTTCCTGGTAACTTGATGCATGGGGCTTTGAATTCAGAGAGCTTCTTTGGAGTCTGCCAGCTTTTCTGGAGGTAAGAAACCTGAAAGCATAATTCCCAGCAGCAGCAGCAGCCCCTTTTCACTTAGTGCTGCCTGTCACCTTGCCAGGCACAGGTGACTTTGAGGTGTGCCCACCTCCTTGTCCCTGCACACCCACTGGCCAGTGGTGCCTTCCCTGCTTCTGCCTTGAGTGACCAGATCAGGGAGACAACAGTAGTTGGGAATTGTCCTGCCTGCCTTAGAATCCCTAAAATCCTGGTTTAGAAGAGGTATTCCCTGCCCCAAATGGTGCAGTGTTGCCTATTGAGTAAAGCAAAGGGGCTTGGTCTGAGGAAGGTCCAGGTGTCCCTTTGCTGTTCTGCTGATGTTTTAAGGCTCTGCACCACCACTTCCCATGTCTCAGTGTCCCCATCAGAAGTGTAAGGCAGTGGGCAGTATTCCCAATGCATGAGGGTAAATATCAGGAGGATTACCACAAAATTATTTAAATCCCACTCTTGAGGGCTGGGAGAAACTTAAGTGATGGCTAAAGTCCACAGTGAGCTGCAGCCTTTGCTTGCAGCACCTGGACAGAAAGTGTCACAGGAGGGCTGAGCTTTGTGATTACATGGCTGAGACCTTCTCACTTTATTTTTTCCTCCTTCTTGCAAAATTTAGGAGTGGGATGGTAAATTATGGAGAGAAATCTCAGCAGCTGCACAAAGCTGAGCTGTCTCCCCCTGTGTGAACTCCCCCATTCACTGCTCTGCACCTCTGGACACAGTGCAGAAAGCCAAGACCCACAGACCATGTCAGCCCAGAGCAGGGCCCCAGGATCCCCTGGGAATGTGGGTGGCAGGCTTTTCCTACTGCTGCCAGGTCACATATTTTTGTTTCTACTCCCGAGGCAGGAACCAGGGGCACGGGTGCAAAGCACTGATACAGCCAGAGCCTCAAGGCCAAGGGAAGCTGCCAACCTGAATTAAACTGTATAATGAGGGTGTCACTCACTGCTGCAAAGCTTAGGGAGGTGAGAGGGAAGGGAGGCAGCCTGGCTTTGTCGTGCCACATGTACAGGCACTCACCCATCTCTTCATCCTCTCTTTGTACCTCTCCCCACCACAGAAAAGAAGAAACAAAACCTGCCGCATCTTCCCAAACAGATCACAAAATCAGCATCCTTTGAAAAGGGGCTAAAAAAAGATATTAAACTTTAAATACCATTTCTTTCCATGCTGCTAAGCAGCTTATTTATCACAGCATGAGCCTACCTTAAGAGCTGTGACGACAGAAAGCTCTGCTGGTAATTACTGCGGGGAGCCAGCAGGCATGAATGAGTCACCACAATGGCAGCGTGCAGGAGACAAGGTAAGGGGACACAGACAGACGGGGAACAAGGGCCAGCCAGGCGTGGTGCCTTGAAACCCCCTTGGGAAGGTGTGCTGGTACATCTTCTTTGTCCCTTGCCAGGAACCAGCTCGCCAAACAGGCTGATGCTGCTGGAGCTTTCCCAAAGGAGCATCCTCAGATATCACTTCCTTGGGAGTGTGGTCCTGACTTGCTAGAGGAAAATGAAGCCTTCTTGTGAGAAAGGTCCTTGGCTGCCTCGGTGTGTGTTTGGATCCAAGCTGTGACCTTCAGGAGTGGTGCTGAGCACAGACCCCCTGGGTTTGCTGCTGGCCGCCCTCCCTGTTCCCAGACATGCCTGGCTCCATCAGCAGGGTCTGTCCTCCCAGTCCCACACCTTGGGGGATGGAGCCACTTCGGTGGAATGAGTGACACGGGAGAGAATCTGAGGTGACAAGAAGGGAAGGCAGCTCAGCACCACGAACCCTTCACAGCTCCTGTCCAGACATTAGAATATGTCCCCTCCTCCCGTGCAGTGCTGGAGCTGACAGCAGGGTCAGCCCATGCCTTGCAGCAGAAATAGCTCTGGAAAGAAAAGAGATCTCCTCCCCTTGCATCCTTGGAAATGGCAGTAGGTGCCATCCTCCCCCATCCTCCTCTTGGGGAATTCATGGAGGATGCCATCCCCCTTTTTTCCTGCAATTGGAAGCTGTTCCCAGAACAACTGCCCTGTTTTCAGGAGGACTTTACCATTGCAAAACAAACAAAAAAACCCCAAACAAACAAAAAAAACCCCAAACAAACAAAAGACCCAGACAAACAAAACACACGCACACACAAAAAACCCACCAAAAACAAAACAAAAAAATACAAAACAAAACAAAAAACCCACAAAACCAAACCAAACAGATAAAAAACCCACAAAACCAAACCAAACAAAAAACAATCAATCAAACAAACAAACAAAGAAAAAACCCAAAACCAAACCAAAACAAACCCCAAACCCCAAACAAACAAAAACAAACAAAAAACCAAAAACCTACCAAATAAACAAACACCAAAGAAGAACCTACAAAAAAAAAAAAAACACACCACACCCTCCAAAAACACAATTAAAACATTATCAGGATTTGGTGATGGATGCTGCACAAGCATGCAAAATGATAAAATTTCCTGGGCCAAAATGCTGATATAAACAGCCAAGGCATTGCAGAGGGAAGAGACAAACCCTGGAGAACTGAGTTGCCCACGTTCACCTCCTACTTTGGTGGCTGAGGTGGGAGCAGGACACAGATCTCCTGTTCCCTGTCCACCAGGTTTCATGGATCCAGGCACAACCTGTTTCCCAAGATGATAATTAAATGGGACACAGGCCCTGAGCAGTGTAGGATTTAGCTTTGCACCTGGTGGGCTTAGTCACACTCATCTCCATAAGAACACTGCCTGTTACCTGTGCTCTGACACATCCCAAAATATCCCTGGGATTCTGACTGAGTTCCTCTGGGACTTCTCCAGATCTGTCTCTCCTGTCAATTCAATGATTGTGTTTCCTGATGGCAGAAAACTTTGTGGTTTTTCATCCCTCCTTGCCAGAGAGCTCTGGGCTCCTGTTCTCCCCACGGGTCCAGATCCATGGTACACCTTCCTGCAAGTCTTGGCACCACCTTTCTGCTGTGGCTACTCCCAGGAGCAGGTCTTGAGGCTGTAAAGACACACAGGCAGCCTTTGGCAGCCAACCCAGCAGTAGCAGATGGAAGTGTGAAGTGCAGGAGAAAAGCTACAAATGGCCCAACAGGAAAAACCTGACACGTTCTGGGCTTGCACATCATGAGCCCTTTCAAGCTGTGAGGTAGCAGTGACTTCTGAAAAGGGCTATTTTAGGTAACATCTCCTGGTGTTTGGCCCTGCCCACGCATTGGCCTTCCCCTGCCTGTGGAGATCACAGTTCACACAACAGTGGCTTCATCACTGCTCTTGTCCTTCCCTCTGGTGATGAGTTAACACACAGCATCCCACAGAGCCTCATCCCGAGCCACAGGGAGAGCTGGACATCACCTGTGTGCATCTTTTACCCAGTAATGATCCAAAACAGCTTTATAGAGCGTAAAAAGGTCTGAGGCCCACAGGTTTCCCCCCCGTCCTTCAGCAGAGCCATGACCTTCAGGAGGTTCAGAGAAGAGCAGAGCCATGTGGCTGCTCAGCTGGACTTGTTAATGGCCGTCCCGCTTCCAACAGAGAGGCCTGAGGGGAAGATGGCTTTGGCTCCAGAAGGGAAAAGGCTATTTCCATGGATGGTTATCAAGATGGTGGCTCTCTGCCATGCCTTCAACCTGAGGTCCTGGCTGGAAACTTCCAGCAGCCCCAGCAGGAAGAACTTGGGTCTGGCAGTGCCAGTAATGAGGTCCAGCTGGCTCCTTGGCCAGCAGCTCTCTGATGCTGTGGCAGAAACACTGCCAAGAGCTGCTCAGGGCTGGATGAGAGAGGAGGACAAGAGGTGGGGAGACACAAGCACGGCACCCACCACCCTCAGAGATGCTCTTTCCCTGCAGTGAGATGGCCCTGTGGCATGGGGATGTAAGAAACCTGCACCCAGAAGGCCTAGGGGGGCAAACACAAGTTCCCTCGTGGCCTTTAGAGCTGGAGATTTGGAGATTTGGATTTGGAGATGATCTCTGTGATCACAGTTTAGTCTTTTCCCAGCTCAGCCTCTACAGAAGCCATCAAGTCTTGCTCCCAAGGGCCACCCCTCTAGTTGCTGCTGTATTTCAGATCACGTCAGAGCATCTCACATTGTCCACATCCCTTCTCCATTTCTGGATGTGATGCAGAGTGGGATAGTGAAACTGCTCTGTGCATCACAGACTTTCTTATTAAGCAGCACATGGAGGTGGCAAGAGCAGGAATGGAGCAGTGGAACATCCATATTTTAGAGGGAAAAGACCCCTGCAGAGGCTGCATGGGCAGGAGGGAAGGGGAATCACCCCCTGATGTCCCCGGGACCCTGCAGAGCTGAAGCTGCATTTTTCCCTGGTGGCCACCGGAGGGCAGCCCGAGGGAGGGAGCCGACCCCAAACTTCCCCAAAAAAGGGGGATAGAGGGAGCTGGGGAAGCAGCAGGAGGGGTGCTGTGGGTCCGCAGAGGAGCAGAAGGGAGCGGACAGTGGGGAAGCTGCTTTTACTGCTGGAGAAAGTTCAGCTGGAGATGTGCAGCTGAAACAGTTCAACAGTCTGCTAGGGAAAGGAATTTTATGTGTGTGCAATGAGGAAAGCAATTAGAGGCATAATTTAATCAGTGTGTTTTAGTGGGAGCATTAAGGGGCCTGGATACAGCATCGAAAAGGAGCCGCCAGGACAGAGCGATGGTGGCCAAGGGGATAAAGCCACAGAGCCTCTCCAAGGGGTGCCTGGAGCCTCCAGCCAGGTCAGGGCAAAGTTGTGACAGGGCAAATCTTAGCTACAGCTGACACGAGGTGGGTTTAGAAACAAATCAGGTGGATCTGGCAGGTCCCTCAGGACACCAGGGTAAATCCTTCCCACTGAGGTTGGCAGAGCCAAGAGATGTCACATTAGTGACTGCAGGGCCTGCCCTTCTCTGCTTGAGGGAAGCTTTGATAAATCATCTAGGCCAAAATGTTCATCTATGGTTCATGACCAGCACTGCCTCTGCCCTCAGCATCGCTGCAGTGCCTGGCAGGAACAGCCCAGGCTGCTGCAGGAGGGAGGGCAGCAGGATGGTTCCATCCCAAAGAACTCATAATTGAACACTTGGGATTGATCTCCTGGGTTGTGTTTACCCCTTGGAGGAGTTCTCAACATTTCCATCCTCTTCTGAAATACAGAGGGTGCTGTGGCAGGATCTTGTGGCAGGATTTTGTGTGATTCTTGGGGTGTCCTTTGCGGGGCCAGCAGTTGGGCTTGCTGATCCTGGTGTGTCCCTTCCAACTCAGCATGTTCTATGATTCCATGAACGATGGTTTAGATGGATTTTGAGCAAGGCATCCTGTACTCCCAAGTTCGTTGCTTGCAACGCAGATTCCTGAGCTATTCTGATGCAAGAGAGAAAGGCAGGGAAGGTCTCTGGCGAACTGAATTTTCCCTGCTTTGACTCCTTCTGCTATTTCCCTTGTTCCTCCCCAAAATCCCAGCAGCATAGATGCAAACTATCAGGCTTTTTAACTTCCCATGCAGCAAAAGCTGCATTTCAGAGGTGGGTGACACATCATCTGCAAAGGGCTTAAGGACCCAGGATGAGGAGAGGTGCTGCATGGAAGTGAAATACTGTGGCACCAGGAGAAAAAAATGAAGAAAAAAGTAATAAAAGGAAGAACTGTTTCCATTTGGAGAGAAGTCAACACAACCTTTCTTTTTCCTGGGGGGGACCAAGTCCCAGCTTGGCTGCAGTAAGGTGAGTGGCAGCATGCAGAACCAAACATTTACATGTTGTGAACTCACTTTAGCTAAATATATAATGGTGCCTGGGGAAAGAAGTCTTAAAGGAAGAAAAAATCCTAGGGCAAATGATTTAAAATTCTTGGGCTGGGGTCACAGCCACCAGGAAATGTGAGCAAAAACTTGGATGTAGTTCTGTCACTGATAATTCTTACATGGCCATGAGTATGTTACCACCACTAAAATGGGCATGGTCTCACTTCCTTCAGGAGTCTGTGGAAAATGAACACTTTGCAAGCCACGATGTGCTCACATGTTACAACAATATGAGCTACGTAAATACCTAAAATAGATCCATTCCTGTCAGCAGATACCCAGACATTCCGAAATCATTCTCATCAGCTCCATTTCCAAAGATAGATGGTTCCAGACTAACCTCATTTCTTCGAGGAAATGATATTTTTTTTGGAAGAGAGAAAAGAACACTAATGTATTTAACCAATCTTGATTTCAGTGGAATATTTCAACAGAGCCATATGAGTTTCATTAGTTTTGCTGAGAATTAACATAAGACTTGTAAACCAGTCTCTGCTGGGGGTTAGAGGAGAGATAATAATGAATAAAATTGAGAGTGGAATTGGGGTTTTTTTCTGAAGTTAATAAAGATTTCTTCATGAATGACCTTGGGTTGTGATTTTTCAGCAGTGATCAAGCATTTGCGTGTTGGGAGTTGGGAGGCCAGGTTTTCACAGACAGGTAGTGCACAGAGGAGGATCTGGATGATCCCAAGGGCTGGAGCGAGGGGCTGGAGTGTGAGGCTGTAATTCACACTGTTACATGTGTTGGGACTAGGAACACATCCTCTGCAAATGTCACCAGAGGGGAAACATCAGGGTGTACAAGCTGATCAAAGGAGGACTGTGAATCACCAATGAGTTTTGTCCATGAAAATGTCAAGTGATATCCCAGGATGTACCAGGCAAAGGATTCCCCGAAGAGATGGGGAGATATTAGTGCCATTATGCAAAGCCCTAATGTTCTTTTATCCGGGATACAACATGACAGCTTTGGTCACCCAAGGTCAGACAAGATAAATGCAAGGTGCAGAGACCATTTCAGAGGCTCTCCTTGCCTTCACTCAGGCTCAGAAACGTGACTGGAAGAGTTCAGCTTGTTTGGGATGCAGTGGCTGAGAAGAGATGAGATGGATGTCTTGGGCAAGGGAGCTAAAGACCCAATGGACAGTGAATAGTTAAAAAAGTAGTGGCAGCATGAATCTAGTGGGTATTCACAGACTCAGTAAAGTTGGGAGACTGTGTGAGGTGCCTGGGAATAAGAGCAGTGATGTTAAAAGCAGCAAACAATCTTGACCCACCCTCAGTAGTGATACAGAGTGTGGCTAAGGCTGAGCAAAGATGTAATTTCCAGTCTGTCCTCTAAGAAAATTAAGATCCCTCATTCAGCTACATGATCCTCTGTGTTCCCTGGAAAATGGAAAGAGGGCTGCTGCCTGCTCTAGTGTCAGCCCTCTGCAGCCCAAGGAACTCTGAACATACCTGAGTATCTCTATTTATCAACAGGTTGGCCTTTGTTATCTGTGTTCCCAAACAAACAACCTTTCTATAAATCCTTCCATAAACATGTATTCTGTACTGCATCAAAGTCTCCTCTGGTATAATCCCTAAAAGACACTTTCACATGAGAAAAATATGGGCTGTTCTCCTGACATTCAGTGCTGCATGGATAGTCTTCTCAATCTCACTAATGCCCAATAAGTAAAGGATATTTTTGACAAGTCCTGACTAGTCCAGGATACACAGAAAAGTAATAAAACATATTTCAAAAAGAGATCTGTTATATTTTCCGATCACAGTAAATCTCAATGTAAGCCATGGGAAATACCAAGCAGCTGTTCCTCCTGTGCCAGACAAATGCAGGGAAGGTGCATCTCCTCCCCAGCACCCCCAGACACCCCAGGGAGCTGCTGGGAGAAACATTCCTCTGTTCAGTGCTTTGGAAGAGAACAGCCCCGAGGGCTGTGGAGTCGCGGTTGTGTCTTGGATAGACAAGAAGTCTGCAAAGCACAGAAAAACAACTCAGATCCATGGCCAGGTGCTGGAGGAAGAGATCCATACCAAGGCAGCACACAGCTCCCAGACCAAACCCACTGTATTTAGGATGGATTATTTGCCTGCTGTTGGAAGATGACTCAGGCAGTGGGTGAACACAAGCTGCTTGGACTCTGGCGTGACACACATGGAAGCAGAACAGGTTCTGGGACAGGATGGGTGCAGATTGCTTTCCACTGCTGATTCAGCAGCCCCAGCCTTGCCAAGCACTCGGGCTCTCAAGCCATTTACATCCAAAGGCAATTGGAGAAATCATTTGACAAGCTTCAACCCGGGATTCTGGCAGATACCCAAGGCCGACTTTGTTACTCAGAGATTATGTTTACAGTGCAATGATTTAGGGATTGAGGGATTATCCAACGTGGGCCCACAGCCCAACACCTCCAGAAGTACCAAATACCTAATGATTCCTGACAGCAGGAATCAATCTCTAGGAGCTGAGATTCTTTTCCCTTCGAATTTTTTTTTCCCCTGGGATAAAACAAAACTGTTCTGTTCAAGCACTGTTGTCTACAAATCATTAATAAAGGCAATTGTTTGATTTACATCTGGCATTACAGAGGTCAGAACAATAAAACATGACTTCATTTTGCAGCTAACACACCCTCTTTGCTGTCCTTCACACAGGCTGTCAAAAGCCAGGAAGAGGGGAAGAGAGGTGGGGTACAGCAAGGAGGCAGGTGAGGAGGACCAGAAATTATTGGTGCCTGGGGAATATTGCAGGAGAAATGAAAATGGTGCATATCTGACAGCTTGGAAGGGTTTGTTGTTGTTGTTGTTTGCAAGGATTATGCCAACAAAACACAGCTCTGGCTTATGCAGGAGAAGACCAGAGTGTTACTCCTATCAAGAAGCAGATATTTTGAAGGTGTTCTGCTTTTTAAAGCTGGGTCTGTCAATGGGTATTTCCTAGTGGAAACCCCCCTCCTGTTAAGCAGATCTGATATATATATAACTGTCTTCAGTTTGTACGGAGAATTTCTCAATGAAAAACATTTAGCAGTGATATTTGTAGTGCTACCAGGCCTTTGGGTTCTGACCTGCTGCTTATTTCTCTGCCTGTAAGTTGCTGTATCTGGTTTAATGGGAGCACTTTGGTCCTTCCCAAATATCCCATTAGCAGAGTTTCTTCCGAGGATGTGAAAATACGGAAACAGAGCAGCCCACACCAAAGGCCAAACTTCCCCGTGCTCAGAAATCAGAATGATTCTTTATTTTTAATTTTATTTGTGCATCCGGGGCAATTTATTTTTGGGTTTGGAAAAATCTGACCTTAAATACGTGTATTTGAGGCAGGAGGTATCAGGGACAAATATAGAAATCTAACTAAGGTCCAGATCCTCCAAGCTGGTTTGTAAGACAACCCCGTGCAGTTTGTTTGTTGGGATTATCAGTGGCCACTGCTACATCTTGAGCTGTTTCCTTAGTGTAGAAAACTCCAGTTAATAAATTATGTTATCAGTGATACTCCTCACATATTTTTTTTAAATATCATATTGAATATTGTGGTTTTTCTATACCCAAAGACCTTCTCCCCCAGAACAAAAACTACTCAAAAACTAAGCACGTACACACCAAAAAAATAAATAAAAAAAAAAAGTGCTGCAAAAATATCCTCCATCTTCCTGTATGATTCTGATCAAAACCCTTGTTAAATGCCAGACAGCAGGTCACAGCCATTTTCTTAAACTCTAGGGGCATCAAATTTTCCTGTCCATCCCTCAGCCTTTCAGGCTGCTTCCCTTAATGATGATATTGATTTTGATTTTAGTTTCATCTAGTTTTAATCTATCCCAGTGATGGACTCCCACTGCTCCCAACAGGAGATTATTCTATACTCTGGCAGACCTCACTGATAGGAATCTTTTCCTGACATCTAACTTAAGTTTTCTTTTTTTGTTTTGTTTAAACTTCTTATACTTTGATTAGTTGAAGTCCTTAAAGCCAGGACTTAGGGGTTAGAGAGGGAGGCCAGGCCACATAAATTGCCGACCTGCTAAAGAAATGAGCAAAAGTTTCCTCCTGAGGCCTCACTTTCTGTTACAGCCACAGGTTTTAAAGAAAATATATTTGCTCAGAGTGCTTTGTAAGGAAAAGAAAGGAAAAGGATCATTATTTAGAGGAACCTGAGCCAAATGGGAGATGTAGCAAATATTTTCTGCACTGTAAAAATAAAATCCTGTCATTGAGACACAAACTTTGGGTAAAGTTTATGCATATATTTTGTAAATAATTTAAAAATCATGTGGAATTGGCTATGATTATTTACATGGATCATTTTGCTATTCCACCTCCGATATTCCTGCACAGTAAATGCCAGACCAGTCAAAAGAGAAGACCACCAAGGCCACTATCCTGGCTCCAGAAGCTTTAATAAAGATGTCAGGGAAAACCACAGGAACCCCTGCTGTTCCCCATCCTAAACAGTTCTCCTTTCTCCTTTTCAGGCATGAATTTCCCACACGGAGAGTCCTTGTAATCCTCTCTCCTACCTCTGATCAGACCGGTTTAGGGCTAGTGGCAGGCACACTGTAAATCAGGAGATGAACAGTTCAGAAATCTTCTATATGGCCTATTTTAGTGCAGCTGGAGTAGCCTGTGTTGTGTCCAAAGGGATATAATCTCTCTGTAATTATAATGAGCTATTTTGTGATCCCAGACAGCTGCAAATTCACTCCAAAAGAAGTCAGATACAAGACCTCTGTGCAGTAATTTACTGAGCTACGTGAGCTACTGAAAAACATCCGTGTAAAAAAGTGCTTGGAAGAATCAACAGGACAGGGAAAGAACAGAGGAGGAAAAGCAAGATGAAGTCGGGCAGGAGAAAAGAGATGAAAAGCCTTGAAGTTGAACTTGAAATCCACCCAGGACAGAAGCCACGTATCTCTTTTAAGGCCAAAAAAGGCCATTAGGATGATTGCAGCCTCCTTGCTGCAAAACACAAGCGGCAGGAGCTCACCCAGTGATCCTCTCATCAGAACTCGTGATTTTAATTCAAAAGTGCAGCCTTTGGTAAAGTTAGTCAGCCTCACAAAAGAGGCTGACTCACCACACCTCTTAGGAACCTGCTCTGATGACTAATTGCTCTTATTGTTAAAAACGAGCCTCTAATTTGCGACATTAACACTGACAACCTCGGATTCCAGCCACTTCATCTTGGTCTTTTATCTGCTGGAAGGAACTGCGCAAAAGAGAGAAAAAGAGACGCTATGTCTTTGTATAAAATGTTTTTCATGTAAACCGCAGACTGAGGGGGAAAAAAATCCACCGAGACCGGGAAAAAAAATGCAAAAATACGCCGTGGTGACCAAGGCAGGAATTATTGGGGCATTGCTGAAAGAGTAAGGGAGGGATTCAGATTAGGATCATTTGGATTTCGTGATCTTTTTGATATTTTGGGGAATGGGAAGTCAAAAATAATCTCTGCCTTGGTTTCTCGGGGAATAGGGAAGGGATGGAATGAACAGAGCAGTGATGAGACAGATATTGAGATGCAGGGAAAGCCTGGGCAGAAGGTGGGGGTTTGAGAGAGCAGCAGCAAACCCAAGGGATGATGGCACAGTCAGATGGATTTGGGTACAAAACGGGATGGATTAAGAGATTTGGGTTGAAGAGGTAAATCAAACATGGTACTTCATCAAAAAGTATGGACTGGAGAGTGAGTTGCAAGCATGGACAAGGAGCCAGACACAGCCTGGTTACATCATGTGGCACCTTCTGTCTCTAATTCTACACTTCCAGCTAATAGACTGAAATCCTGACAGCTTAGCTTGAAAGCAGAAAATTTAAGTGCTGTTTTGCACAAGAATAGCGGAGAAATTTGACTCAGACAAATATGGTTTTTACAAAAATTAGCAAATAAGACTAAATTTAAAAAGTAAAACTTAACCAAGACACTTAAAGCGAGGATTTTTTTTTTCCCCCACTTCTAAGTAGTTTATTAGTCAGCTGTATTAAAATAATCCTACTAATGAGAGACAAATTGCCCATTTATTCTGATTTTTGCATGATGAATTCTGAAGCCACAAAGAGACTGTTAACAGCAGGAATTGTAACAAGTGGATCCTGGCAGGATGTGTGTTAAATCCACACAATTCAACAGAACTTGGTTCCCTTCACAAGCATTTCTGTAACCAGTTATAACATGTTCCTTGCAAAAACCCTTCAGTAGGGCCCAGCATATAATTTTGGTGTCTTGTTGCATCAACAGCCAGTAAGATCCAAACTCCTGGCAGGCTGGTGGGAGTTCAAGTTCACACCCTGGGTCACTGGAAGGTAATTTCCTTTAGCTTTGCAATAAACTCTCTCTGTATTGACCTCAGACCTCCAGCATTACGAGTGGTTAACAACATCCATAAAAATAAAATGTTGGTGCAAAATATCTGAATTTGAGTAGATTTGCTAGAATTTTATTAATTTATAGAAGTTGAAGGTTATGCCATATGTCACTAGAAAGTAATTTTCTCTGAATGTGCAATAAGGGCTTAGATTTGATATATGACCTAAATATTGCAAGATATTAATACATCTCCATGCCAGATGGTAATGTACATGTGAGGAAATGTACCTTTTCTATCCTAAAAATTGCAAAATTTTTCTTTAATTTACTAGGATAAACTCAATCAATGGCATTCATGAATTTTTGAACACTGGGTACTTACGTGGAATGTCCCCATCCCTCAAACGGAGAACTGTGTTATTCCTGTAGGAAATACATCCAAAAGGTTTCCAAAAACTGCTTCAGAGACTCTATATGTGGTACCCACGTTATATCTACTGGGGTTGTCCAGACTTGATGCACTCCTAGGAACAAACAATATTTTGGACCCTTGGGATCCAATTTAGATGCTGTTGGGGATTAGTTGCAAACAAATAAAGGGGAAATATGTATTCAGAATCTTGTTACAGACACTAACAAACACATCAGGCGGGCCACAGGTTGCAACTCCAGGGTAAAAATTCAGGAGAAGGCTGTAAAGCTATTTTAAAATTCACCAACGTGCCTGTGAAGTTCAAAGGTATTCCAAACTTTGTTTTCTAGGGACAAGAGGTAGTTCACTATTTCCTGATGTTTGCTCATAAGTACATTAAGTCCAGCAATTTCCTGGAAAGATGCTAATGTCTTATTTATATACTGGGTAAGCAATATGGACTTTTTCTGCCTCCAGAATCAAAGCTGTACACCAGAAATTCTCATATTCCCCGGCTATCAGTGCATAAAATCAATCTCTTTGCCAATTCCTTTTCGAACTACAAGTACAGACTAAATAATAAGGGTTTGTTTCAAATAAGAATTTTTATTACTTAGGAAACTCTAGTCTTTCAAAATGTAGTTTTGTCTTGAATCAGATGCCACTCTGGCAGTCACCTGACCCGAGGGAGGAGCACGGTGTGTGATGGGAATTGAAGTCCAGCTGAGGAATGGGAATCACAGGAACGCAAAGACCGATGAACAACTGTCCCCAGGTCCTCACACAAAGTCCATTTTAATGTTGTTTCCATAAAGAACACAATAATTTTCATTTCACAGGTGGCAGTTTTCACTTTAAATTCACCTTTCTTCTGCCCAGTGGCATTAACTCGCCCTGACCAGGACGGGAAATGTGGGGCAGCGAAATCCTGCCCGTCAGGAGGATCAGTGGGCATCGTTCAAACACTTCCTGCCGTGTGTTTTGCTTCATGGTTTATTTATGTTTCATATTGGGTTTGCATGGCAAGGCTTTGGTAGCAGAGGGGCTACTGGGGTGGCTTCTGGGAGAAGCTGCCAGAAGCTTGGCCCATGTCCAGTGGAGCCAATGCCAGCTGGCTCCAAGATGGACTTGCTGCCGGCCAAGGCTGAGCCCGTCAGCAACAGGGGCAGCACCTCTGGGGTGATGTGTTTAAGAAGGGGGGAAAGTTGCTGCTTGGTAGAAATTGTAGCCCGAGAGAGGAGGGAGAATATGTGAGACCAACACCTCTGATGGAGGACTGTCTCCTGTGAGAGGGACCCCACCCTGGAGCAGAGAAGAGTGTGAGAAGCCCTCCCCCTGAGGAGGAAGGAGCAGCAGTGACAATGTGTGATGAACTGACAGCAGCCCCCATTCCTGTCCCCCTGCACGTAGGAAGAAGGAAAGAAAATCTGAGTGAAGTTAAGCCTGGAAAGAAGGGAGAAGTGGGGGGGAAGATGTTTTAAGATTTAGTTTTTATTTCTCATTATCCTACTCTGATGTGACGGGTAATAAATTAAAGCAATTTCCCCAAGTTAGATGTATTTTGCCCATTATAGTAACTGCTGAGTGATCTCTCTCCATCCTTATCCCAGCCCATGAGCCTTTCTTTATATTTTCTCTCCTTGTCCAGCTGAAGAAGAGTGTGATGGAGTGGCTTTGGTGGGTACCCACTGTCCAGTCAGGTCCCACCATGTGCTCTTGGGTCACTTTGCTCCTGGTAGAGTCAGATCCACCCTCACATTCCCTTTGTGGACTCTTGTTTGCAGCACTGGGCTTTCAGCAAGCCTGGTGTTCACCTGAGCTTTTCTCCCTGCAACCTCACAGGGCTGTCTGAGAGGCCTTCAGGCTCTGGGAGCTCAGGAAAGACTTTACAGAGATTAAGTTTCCAGTGCAAGCCCAGACCAAAGGCCTTAAATGCCAGGATGTGATTTCCTGCCGGGAAGCCAAGGACACACAGCCAGTGGGGGTCCCGCCAAATTACAGAGGAGGTGGGTTATCATTTCCCCTGCCCCTCACTGCCATCCCAGACCTGTCATTTGAGGGCAGTGCAGCCAGAGAGGAAGCAGAGCCTGGCTCCCCAGCTCGGTTCCCATCTTGGATGCGAGGCACCAGGTGGTTGGAGTGATGAGAGCTGTCACAGCCTGCAGTGTTTGCTGTCTGCAAATGAGAAATAACGCCCGGAGAAAGTCTCTACCCTGCAAAGGTCCAACTCAGGGGGAGGTGTGTGTGTGTGTGTGTGTGGAAGGGGTTTATACACATCACCCCTAGTCTGGTTATGGTGTGGACAGAGGACACAGCACCAGCCAGGGCTGGAAGTGCAGGACAGGATGATGCAGTGACTGCAGGGCTCAGGAACAGCAGCAGCAGCAGCAGGACTGATGTCCCTGAGTATGATGTCAGAACGAGCTCCCTCATGTGAATTGTTTTCTCCCTGCCTCAACCAAGAGAGGGCTGCTCTTCTGAAGAGACAGATGCTCCTACCAGTGACACAACTTAACAAAAAAGCTCTCATTTTTAGGAATATGGGATGATGTGCTCTGGTATCCAAGGTACTCTGGTATCCAAGGGTACTTTCTTACTATTTACGCTCACTTGCCCCTGGCACATCCTCTGCTATCTAGTTCTTGAGTTTTCCTCTTGGTTAGCAAACTCAAGTAACTTCTGCAGTTCTTCCTTCCAGCCATAAACACAGAAGTACAGTATTTCTACAAAAAAATACACGCAAATAGGAATCATAGAAATAATAAAATCATTTATGTTGCAAAAGATCTTCAAGATCATCAAGTCCAACCACAAATGGTGAGCAAAGGTGATAAGCTGGGACTGGGCCATCTGTATGCCAGGTGATGTACACAAAGAATGAAATTCAAACACTGTTTCAAAGTGCTTTCCACCCAGGTATAAAGCAAGAAATGTGTAAAAGAGGCAGGAATGTAGAGAAATAATGAGATGATTTGGGTCAGAGTGAGGGACTAGAGACAGAAAAGTAATTTTCATGGGTTTTGCAGACATCACAATGGTGAGTTTGAGTTCGGAAGCATTTTGAAGGAGTACTATGAGATAGGCTTGTAGATGTTTAGAGCATGAGGAACAGTATGGGATAAACACAACGATAACTGGAGATGGAAGAAGTGGGCGAGGGAAGACTGGCACCAGGGGCCAACTGAAGGTGAGAACCAACCTTTCCAAGCTGAGTGACAGATGAGGGCGAGGGTGGGTGAAGATGGACTGTGAAAGCAAGTATGTGCAGCATATGTTTGAAGTGACAGAGAGAGGGTGACACCGGAGGGGAGGATCTGGAGGGATGACACGCTGACAGCAGTGGGCTGGGAAAGGGATCCCTGCAGCCGTATCCTAAAAGATGTGTGAGTGGAGCCAGGCTGCATTCATTCAGACCAGAGGGAAGGACAGTCCCTGCAGTTGTTATGAGAGAGGAAATGAGAGGCTGGACAAAAGTTTTGGCTGCAAGGCAGGAGAAGAAAGATCAGATATATTCAGAAATGTTGTGATGGAAAAGGCTTCTTGAGGAATTGCCTGGGTGTGAGGCTTCGGGCTGATGCCCAAAATTATGGAACCAGGGTGGGGTTACACAGTGCAGGAGCTAAGAGACAGCAGGAAAACAGTGTGGTAAGAACTAAAATCTTCACCCAGGCTTTTATGACCCTGCAGTGATGGGGAGGGAGCCCCAAGGAGGCATCAGGTGTTTCCTAGTGAAGTGATAGAAATAGAGACACCATTGTTATCCTGGAGAAACAATGCAGGTGGTGTTTACCCAGGAATGACAGCCTGGTGCCTTACTAGAGATTGCACGACACTGATTTGTCTTTGGATAATTGTTCATCTCATGTGTGGTAAGTCACTGGCTGGCTAACACCCAGGATTTCTCAGACTCTCTTTGGCATCCCCCGCCTAAGCTGTGATCATTTTCATATTTCACATGTCTTGGCTTTCTCGTAGGCACATGGCACGTGCAGGGTTTTCTCCTGAGAGAGTGGTGGGTGCATCTAACACAGGGATGCCACTGCTAAAAGATGCAATTCTGCCCCAGGTCCCCATGAGCCAAGGTGGGCCTGGCTGTGGCTGTGGGGCTGGGTTTCACCCTGCAGATGTTGGCAGCTGTCATTGCACCACTCAAAGGACTGTGCTTTTTATTTCTCTGATTTTCATTATTCGGTATTTGCTTATAATAGGAACAGATTTTTATTATTTCCACATTATTTTTGGAGATTTCCACACTGTGGAGCAGAACATCCCTGCAAACACAGGAGTAGGATACCCTGTTTGATTCCCTTTTTAGCCCTGGATATGAACCCTGGGACAAAGCTTTTCCCCGGGGACCAGTCCCTGCCTTCATTTTCTTGTACTAAGGGCCACACAGCCTGGCCCCTCAACAGCTGGATATCTCAGTGGATCCTGATCAGATCCTTCTCATATTTCTGAAAAACACCAACAGAGCAGGTGGCAGCCAGAGTTTGTACCTTCCACCCCACCTTCAGAGCCTCTGGCAAATAACAGTGAGCGATAACTTAGAAGCAGCTTCTCTTGACAATGAAAGTCATATTTTGCTTTGAAAATACCCCGTGCTTGGAGAAAAAGCCGAAATAAAAACTCTGTGCCCACAATGTCTATCCTTTGCATTCACTTTGCCTCGGTGTCACCTGCTCTCCTGGGGACCCTCAGCACGCTGCTGCAGCCCCTGGCTTTGTGTTCTTGACAGCTTTGTCTTCTTCTTTGTGGGTCCAGTCCTTTAACAGATCAGTGTCTTTTGATCTCGCTCCTCTCAGCGTTGTCAAAACATCTTTGTCAAAACAGCCCTGTCACTGGGACTGGGAGTGAGGAGTCCTTCACAGCTAGAAAGCTCCTGTTACGTTGGAGAGTTTACATCTTATCCAGGCCACTCTTTTATATCTCCTGTCTTTCTTTTCCTGTCTTTTGCCAGAGTGATGAATGGTGACTTTAACAGGGTGACTTTACACCGGTGCACCGAGGGGCCCCTGCTATTAATGAGTCATATCGCAAATATTTCCTTATTTTCCCTAAATTTTATCACTGCAGTGCCTGACCACCTCATGAGACCAAGGCATGACAGGGAGGTGTGAAACTAAAGGCACAGAGAAACTATGAAGTTTTTGTTAAAAGTCAGAAAGGTTGTCTCTGAAACTTGAATGACAAGTTTTATTGGTCCTGCACCAAAAAAATATTAAAAGAGCTCAAATAAAGTTTGTACTAAAAGTATCCTTTTTTGATGTAGTTAAAATAATCAGGATGAGCCACCACTATCCAAGGGTACAGATCCTCTTAAGCAAGGGGCACCTAGAGAAAATGTAAAAGGAGGAACACAAGCAAAGAACTTTTAAGCTCATGGGAAAGGTTTGGGGAGGAAAAACTTTGGGATTCAGCCTCTTATCTGCAGTTTTCCACTTTCACTAAGACTCAAGAGAGATAGTAGAACTAATTTCTTCTCTGTTTCCATTATAAGGAGCACATTTTTCCAATGTAACCCCTGGAAAAGGTATCATCAATCACTGCTCTTTTAATCTGGGAGTTGTGACTTCCAAGAGTTTGATGAATAGGTCCAGAAGTTACTGTAGTTTGTGACCTTCCTTTCTGGACAGATGGAAGGAGAAATTCTGAATTCCTTATTCTTTATAGCTCTTTGACTTTGATCAGGAGTCACAATGTAGAAAAGATTTGGAAATAGAACTTGGCTGGATGTTGGCATGGAGGAGGAGAGTGTTTGGATGAAAACTTTAGCATTTGTCACCAAAAAATAAAATAAAAACAACTCCAGAGGATGATAAACTTGGGGCTTGTGTGTGTATTATCTGTCCAACAAAAAGAAATCATTGTGATGCTTTATTTGTGCCTTAGAGGGACTTGATAGGAAAGTTTTAAAACAATAATTTGAATCACTAAATGTGGAACTTTATATAAAATTCAGTTTGCCATCTGCAAAAAGACTCGTCCAATATTTTAATGATATATTTTAACATAATAATATTTTATATTTGACAATAACAACATAAAAATATAGTGATGATAATGATAATGATAATAATAATTATAGTAATGATAATAATAATAAAGACTTTTAATAGCTGATGCTAAGAACCATTGAATGAGGTAGGGAGACTCTCTGACTGCACAAATCTTGGAGGGCAAACCCTCTGAGGTGCTTTACTCCATCAGCACCAAGTCCCTGCACACCAGAGCTGGAATGTCTGGACGTGGCACTTGGTGTTGTGGTTTAGTTGACAAGGTGGTGATCAGTCAAAGGTTGGGCTCAATGATCTTGGAGGTCTTTTCCAACCCAAATGATTCTCTGGTTCTGTCTGTATGACTGTGGAGCTCCTCCTTCAGCTGTGTCAACACCTGAGACCCAGGAGGGACAACCAGTAACACCAACTTGGATGTTGTCATTTTAACATAAACTGATTTGAGAGATGTGGCTAAACAGCTGCTTGATTTTAGGGGTAACAGGAGGTATTAGGAAAGGTAAAAATCCTCCAGCATCCCAGGCTTCAGACTTGGTGTCTTTGATGGCAGAAGATGTCTCTGACCTGCGCTGGCTGTGGTGTGTGAGAGGGATCCTGCTGTAATTCCTCAGGCTGGAATCAATCATGCAGCTAAATCGGTGCTCCTTTGATCAGAGCAGCTCCCTGTCCCGCATGGCTGGAGGTATCAAATCACCAGCCCTCCTGCTTGAAGTACAAGGGGCATTCATAAATCAGCCTGGCAGACCATAAATTCATTTACCCAACAGAGACACGGTCAAAAGCAGCTCAATGGGTTTTTAAAGGCCTTTGTGCAGTGCTGGAAATAAACAATGGATGGAGAGGGGGGAGAGAAGGAGAAAGTGGCATCTTCATCCTCTGCTGAGGGAGGTAGTGCTGCTCTGATGCAGAGTGGCCTTTCTTCACTCTGTGGTGCTTTGGGAGGCTGGGGCTGGGTCTCCCAAGGCTATTCACAAGCCTCTCACTCACTCCTAAAGCAGAGATGGGTCAGAGCAGGGACTTCTGGGTCTCTTGGAAAAAAGCTAAGAAGAAGTGCAAGAATCCTGCTTGGAATGACTGATCCAAACTGTCTGTCCTGTGCCAGCTGGTGTCCAGCAAGAGCAAAATAGGAAATAAACTCACAGCTGAGCCCTGGTCAGTCAGGGGGCTTTGAGGTGTCCTCAGTGAGGGAAGTCTCAGGCTGAGCAGCAGGGTCTTTCCCTGACTGTGTTTCTAGGCATTGCCACATGTTTGCATCTGGATTTAGACCATCAGATATCAAGATTCAAGTCTCAGCTCAGTCTACAAAAACAATCACGTAAAGAGCCTTCACTCAGTCATGCAAATCACAGCAAATGAAACCTTTCAGATGCATCAAAACAATCCTGAGACACAGAGTTTCCATGGCTGCTTCCCTTTCCCTGCTCTCTGATTTCATTTGTCTTGAGAAATAGATATATATATTATATATATATATATTTAAACAATATCACAGCAGCAGTGCCAGTTGCTTCTAATAAAATATCTCTGCTGAAATAATGCAGTGTCTGAGAGGTTGGGTGTAATATGGTTAAATGCTTTTACAATCCCCCATTAAAGTAAGTGGATAGAAATTCATAAAATATTGATAGCATTTGAAAAGTCTTCATTCACGGAGCCATCCAGCACATGGAGCAGGCCCAGAGCAGCCAGTGCTGAGACAGATGTTGATACCAGGATGTTCCTCTTGCATTGGAAGAGAGGATAGACTTAGGTTAAATCATTTTGCTGAAAAGCAGAGCGTTTGAGATCAAATCCTGTGCTGCAGTTTGTTTTAATCCAGTTACTAAACCAAGCAGGGCTCCGTTTTCCTGCTGAGTATGACAGAAATAACAATCCCAAGCTGGCAAGGATACTGCATTTCTACTGTTCCTATCACGAGCCCAGGGGCACTAATGAGACCTTGGAGTGGGAAAAAGAGCTATGATTTAAACCTAAGTGATGAGAGAGGGGTTGGTTCCTTTTGAGTCAGCGCCGAGATGACCTGATCCCTCGCTCAAAAGGCGTCTGGCTGAACGGCTTCCTGTCTGTGGTGAAGGTAATAGCAAATCTGGCTGCATCCTCATCTCTGGCAATTAGAGCCCAGTCCCCTGGGTATTGAAATCAGCTGGCACTCCTCCAAAGGCTGGGTTTTTAAAAGAAAGGGAAAAAAAAAAAAAAAAGTGTGTCTGGAGTTGTTTTCCACCTCAGCAAAGTACATGTCTGGCTTCTCGCGCCGAGCCTGTGTCTGCAGGCAGAGGCTGCTCGGGAGAGACCAAAGGGCCTGGAAAGCTTAAGGACTGTAAAAATAACTGCAGGATTAGAAGAGGGGGCTGTGAGAGGGACTAGGGTGAACTGCCTGAGCAGAATTAAGTCAAGACCTGGTGTTAATCCAGCAGCTTCAGGTTGAGAGCAGATTTGAACTCTTTGACAGGACTAATCTACAGCTGCACAGGAACAGTCACCTCAGCAAATGGTGGGAGGGAGGAAATCTTCTGTGGGTGAGGAAGAGTTGGGAATGACCAATGCAGCACCCCCTGTCTGGCTGTGGCTGAGGTGTCACACCAGAGAGGACTTCTGTACATGACACAGGGAATAGTCCCAGACTCACCTCTGTCACTGGGCCTTAGAGAAACTCCTTTGAAGGGAGGCAGGTAGGAGAAATTGATACCCGTGGATCCCGGGGACCATTATCCCAGGGTTGAATTCCTGCAGTAGATATCCCAGCTGTTTCCAGAACAAGTTTGGAAAACAACCCAAGACAAAACATTCCCTGTCCTCCTGTGCCAGTCTGTTCTGAGCAGTCATCACCTCCACACCTCCTGCAAGTGCCGGACAGCTCCTGGCAGTTCCTGTTCATTAGAGATCCCCGTTCCCACTCACACCACCTTTACCTTCATGTCACTCAATTGACTGGATAGCAAAGGAGACAAGGACCTGGGTTCCTATTTCTCATTTTGCAAGAGCAGCTAAATTAACCCTGGGGTCAAAGCCAAATGCCAGCCTCTCTGAACTCCTCCAGGATTCAGTGGCTGTGCAGCAGCACTGCTGGAAAAGGACCCGAGTTCACTTTAAACCAGCAGCACTTTGCTCAGACTGGGCAAATTTATTCTACTTTTTTTTTTTCCAGTAGTCCTCATCGACCTCCAAACTGCTGTTATCTAACGCTATAAAGCTTGTTTCCCCCATATACAGACCTTCAGCATAGACATCTCTCAGCTGGATGCCATGGGTAGGACTTTGCTCGCTATAAACTAGGAATAATTTCGCCCAAGATGAGTTTGTCCACGTTTCATTGGAAAAGCAGTCTCTTATTTCCCAGCCTGCACTCAGCCATGGTGTTGCTATTCTGGTTATACAATTACTGTATCTCATCTCAGAAACTGCTGCACTTCAGAACCGAATTTCTCACTGGTGTGTAAATTAGAGTAAAACAGAGCTTTGGGATCCATTAGGAAGAAAGTGTCAATCTAAGGTTATTTTTTGCTTAGGTTTGCTTTCAATTTTCTTCACCTTGTTTTATCCTCCAGCATGGCAGCAGGTTGTGTATGTTTATTAAATGCAATAAATATTCCCTTATAAATATGTATTTATTTGGTTCGCTTTAATAAATATATGTTTACAAAGACATATTTATACATACATTTATAAATATTAGTATAAATACGTATCTATTTATACATTAGTGTACAAAATAAACACAGCTATTAAATGAATTAAACATAATTAAAAGCTTACTATTTTCCAGCATATTGGCAGCTGATCTGTCTTTCTTCTCCTACCTCTGAAATGTTATTCAGGCTTGCCTGTGTGTTAAACCCTCATATCCTCCACTTTGGGGAGTTTCCTTCATGCTGTACAACAGTGTATCTGTCTGAGAAGGAGCAGGGAAGTTGGTCTTCTGATTTATTTCTGATAGGGAGCAATAAATTTTCTTTAGGGGAAGCACAAGGGTGTAGATCATAGATGTGGGAAGTCAGGATCAATATTTTTTTTCCTTTTCTCCTATATAGTGCGTAAGTAGCTGCTGATCCACTCTCACCAGAGCAAGCAAAGTGAATCATCTCTTGGAGTTATCTCCTTCAAGCCTGGGCTACTTCAGAAAGACAAGTCCAAGAAGCCCAAACATTTTTTTTTCCCTAATCTTTACAGTGAGTTTTTTTAGGTCCAGTAAATGCTTAGCAAATCTGACCTGCTCTCTGTAAGGAAACCATCCCTGTGGCTCGTGTAGCTGCTTCTTCCACTTCCCATGTGAAGGGCAGCATTACAATCACTCTGTCATCTCCTCTTCAAAGATGGAGATGAAACAGCAAGTTCCCAGCAGCTGAAAGACGTGCTCTAGTTAAAACCTGAGCGTGTGAACTCAGGAGGAATGGGAATCCCCTGCAGGCTTCCCCAAAAAGACATTCTCCCCAAACGTCCTTGCTGTGAAATAGCGAGTCCTCGGTGCCCCAGGCCAAGCAATGGGCTCTGCAATGATACATTATGTTTGTATAATTCACACTATTTAATTCAAGACTATTTTTCACTACCTTTGTCTTCAGGATTACCAGACCACCAAGGGATTAGATGAGTGATAACAGAGACAGCAGCGAAAACATACCAGGAACCTTTCATTTAGAATAGCTGTGATCGTGCTTTTTAGATCCTGAACATGTCCTGTCCAAGGATTTAAGGCCTCTTACCAGTGCTCATTATCTGGTAAAGAAGATGTGCTGTGTTATAATCATCCCAATCCTCTTGCTTGGCTAAAACCACCTATTAAACCCACGCCTGAGCCTGGAATTAGAAGCTGCAGCACAGACTCCTCCTGCTCCCTGTCCCCACAGCCCATGTTCTCCACTTATCTGCCCTACAATGCAATAAAACAGGCACACTCATGGAAATTTGCCCTGGCACTGTGCTAAATCCACACAGGGACACGTGGTAACCTGCTACTTGTCACCAAGGGCAGATTTACCTGGCCGGGATGGGTCATTCTGCTTTCTCATGTTAATGGTTTTTACTCTTGAGGACAACATGGAATAACCTCTCTTTTTTGCTCCTTCTCCTCCTTTTCTCACTTGCAGATGCTGCCTGCACAGCTGGTAAAACAGATAGGTCTTTCTAACTCTTTCATGCATGCTCAGTGAATCCAGGTAGTTTTATAAATATGGTAATGGTTCCCAGAGCTTGTCTGGACTGGAAATGAAACAGGAAGCCACAGAGGCTGGACTTGGAGAGATAACTGCAGCAAGAGCTCCGCTGCAGGAGGGACTAAATCCACACTCCAGGCCAAATTAGCAGCCTCCCTGCTCCCCCCCATTAGTATGAGGAAAGCTCTTGTGCTCACCTGTTTGCTGATTACAACCATGGAGGAAGCAGCAGCTCTTGTTTAGTTTATTACCAGAAGGCCCAAGCTGGTGATAAAAAGCACTGATTTCTACAATGGGGGATCCTGCCTGGCACTTCAATGCAGTTGGCCTGCTGAGAAAATTACAGATAAACTCTTAATTTATTCTCCTTTTAAGGGAGAGGGGAAGAAAAGCAGAAAGGAAAAAAAAAAGCCCCAAACTCAACAACAACTTCCGATAAGTGCTCATGAAAAGGTTGGTTTTTCCTGGGCTGTTTCCAAAGGCTGATTCCCTGGAGGTGTCATCCTGGGGTTGCTCCCACCAAGGACTGGACCCAAGGACTATTTGTTATGGTCTCTCCAGCAGAGCTCTTTCCCCCAGAGGCTGGTTCATGGTGACATCTCAGGTAAGTGGGACACCATCCCCTGTGCTTCTGGTGATAAGGGTGTGGCTGCATCTGCCCCCAGACCACATCCAGGCATTTCCAGGGCTCCCTGGAAAAGTCACACCAGAGGATAAGCAATAGTGACGGATGGTTTAGCCAAGGGGGGGAGGCAAAGAGGAAGGCTGTGATTTCTGGGGCAGGCTAGAGGAGCCCAGGATGAGGGAGGAATAAAGCAAAAAGTGAGGGAGTGGCAAGAGGAAGGAGATGGACTCAGCTTCTCAAGCAATGCCTTTGACAAATGTCTGAAATCTAACCTTGCCTTAAAAAATTAATATTGCCCAGAGCCCAGCAGTAAAATGAAGCAGTACATCTGACCTGCCAGGAGTGCAGAGCTGCATCAGGCCTGCTCTGATCCTGCTGGGGGCCTGTTTGTGCTGGATTTGGGAATTACTGACAATGAGAATCCTCTCTGACGAGTCACTGATTCCCTTGTAGCTTCTGGAAGCACCAAAGCTTGTTAACCAGTAATGGATTTACAGAGAGAAGGATGCCACACTGTGAGGGGAGAGATGTTCAAACACTCCAATGGAACAATAATCCAGTTTCCATCAGCATTTGGGACTTTCAGCATCATGTATTTGGGATTTCCAGCATCATGAAAGGAGCCCCACACTTAAAATGAAGGGTTGCCATGTATTAGCAAGTAGGTTCAAGATGAAGTCACCTCTCTCTCACATGACACTTTAAATGTATAGATACTCTGCTCTTCCTTTTGTGCCTAATTTGGCCAGGTCCCTTCTGTTTTCAAACCCACTTTGTTTCTTTCCCATTTTAAAAGAAGCTCTTCAGCTGCTGGTGTCATTGCTGATGGCACTTTGCTGTGTTTTCGATATTCTTTACACAATAAGGTGACCAAAATATGTTTGTGAACCCTGTTCTGACAACAGAGCAGAAGTTTCTGCATCTGTGCACCTGCCCAAAAACCCAGAGCAGCTCTCCTGGAAGCCTGGGGATTCCAGCTATTAATAAGGTTCAGAGTCTTTCCAAATTTGCATGTCCTGGCATGATACCTCCCAGGAATTTTAATTCTATTGGTGTCACAAAAGAACACAAACAATGTTTTCTAGAGCCTCCCTACACGTGTATTTATCTAGGGGTGAAAAAAGGATGGAAAAAATACAGCAGAAATAGAAAGAACTCATCATTTCCTGAGGTTTTCCTTGCTAATATAGATGTACAGTACAGACTTTCTCAAGCTTTTAGATTTATTTCCTAAGGTTGCAAAAAGTAGCTGGAAGCCCTATCCATTCAATATTGCTCTAACCTCCCCTTTGGTTTTGACAGTGATGGATTTTACTTTCTGCACTTAAAAAATCTTGCCCCAGACATGCTGTCCCTGGATAGCCAAGAGAAAAAACCAGCCAGATGTCACCTTTCTAGGCAACAGCTCTTGTTTTGGGGGACCAGCAGTCCCACCACAATCCCTCCTCATGCAGCTCTTGCCTAAGAAGGAGCAGGAAAGAATCAAGGAGAGAAGATGAAGAAAATATTCAAGAATAGGTGGTCAGTTTATCCTCTTCCCCAGCCCACAGGGAGCCTGTGCTCTCTAAACCATTGAGCTCCAGGACAGCAGGACTGTCCCAGTGCCTGGGAGTGCCCAGGGAAGTGGTGGAGTCTGACACTCACATCCCTGGAGGTGTCCAAGGAACAATTGGACGTGGCACTCGGTGCTCTGGGCTGGGTGACAAGGTGAGGATCAGTCACAGGTTGGACTTGATGATCTCAGAGGTCTTTTCCAACCTAAATGATTCTGTGATTCTGCACAGATATGCCACCATTTCCCACTCTGATGGTTGGGAGCCTGTGCTCAGCAGGGACGTGGTGCTACCCAGTCCCAGCTTTCCTCCTCCCAGAGTTAACATCATTCCCCTTCTCAGCCTTGACACTTCTTTCATTTTTGTGTGCTCCTTCAAACACTTTGTTTGGCTTGTTTTTTTTTTCCTCTCTGAATCCATGGCAGTTATCTTTAATTAAATCACAATTCCTTGGATGGTTTCCCTTTTCTGTTGCTGATTAAGCGTAGCCAGTATCCATAACCCCCCCCACACACACACACCTGGAATCAAGACTTCCAGGTCTCACATTTCCCAAATCTCCTCTCCATCTCTCTCTAAATACAAGAGTTACCATTAATAAAAGCATCATATGGATCTTCTCATTTTTCTGAGGCCCAAAGGGCTTTCCAGGCTGTAATGGCAGATCACCATGCTGAGGAGAAATCCTGTGTGTGTGTCCTGTGGTGGGAGCAGTGCATGACTGAAATGGCTTCTGGCTGAAAAGCTGAGGGATCCTTGTGCTGTGATACTGCCAGAAACACACCTGGTTGGACTGTGCCACGGGGTGAAGCTTGACCCAGCTGTATGAACCAAAATCACAGCCCCAAGGCCACCAGAATCCAAGTGTTTGGACAACGCTCTCAGGCACAGATTGGGATTGTTGGGGTGTCCTGTGCAGGGCCAGGAGCTGGGGTTGATAATTCTTGTGGTCCCTTCCAACTCAGGGTATCCTATGGAAATGGGAAAAGCAATGGACACTGTACAGCTGCTTCTGTAGGCAGGAAGAGGGAGGGTTGCCATGAAGCCCTGGCAGAGCAGCCTCAGCTCATACAAGCACCATCCCACTCCAGCTGAACCCGGGGCCCCCAGTCCTGGCTGAACTCAGCCTTTCCCCACACATTTCCCTCTCAAGGAGTGATTTCTTCCTGATTCAGCCTGTTTCCTCCCCGTGCCCTGCTCCAGCTGTTTGCTTAATGCCTTGTCTGAAGGAAAAGCATCAATTACTGCATCACTCACCTCCCCTCCTGCAGCACCACGGGCTTTGTGGCTGCCCCAGCCCTCCATCAGCTGAACCTCATCTAATTAGGTTATAGCAGGACTGTGGCTCTGGGCATTATGAAGGACATTACCACTGTATTTTAACCCCATCAATATTTCTCCTGATGCATTTCTTTCCCTCTTCCACTTCTTTCCTTGTGCTCCTTCCTTTGACATCATAATTCTAGGGCTCCACAGGATCAGTTTTTAGAAGGTTTTTCTTCTCCTCTGTAGATGCCTATTGCTTTGTCACAGTCTGCTTTACTTCAGAAATTTTTTCTCCTGTTCCTATCACATTTTTTTTTCTTTCAAAAGATATAACTGCCAAAATGGAATCAAATTTGATGTAATTTCTATTTAAAAGACTTTGATTGCAGGGGAAGAAGGAGGTTAAATGTCAATGAATGCATTGCTCTAGCTTTTATGAAAAGAATTTCAACTAATTGTTACTTATTATGCATATTTTTTGATATAAAAATTATTAGCCCCCAGAATGCTCACAAATGTCTTTGACAAACCTGACAGTGGGTGAGAAACAACAAAAAAAATTACTTTTAGTTTGGAGATGGGATGTGAGGACTCTGTGAGTGGTCCAATGGTTGTTCCCTATTTGTGAGGCTGTACAGGATGAGGGAAATGGCAAAATATTCCCTGGGCAGAGGCCAGTGATGATGCAGAGCTGGAGCAGAACATCCCAGATGGGGCAGAGGAGGCAGCAGCCTCCTTGTCCTCCTAAAGAGCTGAGGGGCCACAGCCCCAGTTTGGGTGATGTGTCCCAAATTAAATAGGAAGGCTGGAAAATCAGATAATGTGATATCTGTGTTTGCAGCATCACTCTCACAACCACCTCTTCTCTGCTGCCTCCTGGGGACCTCACTGACACCTTTGCTCACCTCTTGGTCCCCACGTGTTTGAGACACCTCTTGTCATTCACCTTCCCCTTCACTGCCACCACCTTTTGCTTTTCCCCCTCATACCATTCCACGCTTTGCTTTGCACATCTGCTCAGTTGATAATATCAGTTCATGCTTCCTTGTTCTGCTCATCCATAGGGAAAAAATGTGGTGAAAATCATAAGCTGTGGAAATCACAAAGTTTGGCCTCTTAAGGTGTGTGTTGGGGGGGAAATGGCAATTTTTCTCTGCCCACTGAAGAGCCACCTTGAAATTAAGGGTGAACAGACCTTCGGCTGGCTCTGAGCTCCACACTCTTTAATTCAAAATGTCCTTGATGTTACAATAACAAGAATTAAGCCTATCTAGGTTGCTGCCAGCCCTTTTCTTCCTCTCCAGTTTCAACAGGAAGCAGGGAGGAGCAAAAACTATTTCAGCTTCTCAAAAACAACAACCCAAGTACGAGTCTAAAAATGCACAAAGGTTTGGCATTTAAATATCACAGCTGTAGCCTTCTTAGAAATACCAGAGATACATAATGAATTATAGATTGGGTTGAGCTGCAAAATTCAACCCCCCTGCTTGTCCTTTCGTGAAGTTCTGGTCTGACCCAGGGGTTTGGTTCAGGTCCATCTCTAATTCTGAGTTCATTCCCTCTGTGATCCCTGACTTTTCCTGCACTCCCCCAGGTTTAACTCTGAATGTTAATGAACAGGGAGGCATTGTCAGGCAAAGAGAGGCCATGCCAGGGTTTGAACATTTAGCACTGGAGCTCGGGGTGGGGTTACAATTCCTGAGGGTTAGCATGGGACTTTTTTACTCCTTTTTTTGGTTTGTTTTAGTGTCTCTCTCCTGCTGGAGTAAAAGTCTTGCCAACACTCTTAACATGAGAGGTTAAAAGGTTAAGGTGTCCCTGTGCAGTGTTGCTGGTCCGTGTTTATCAGTGCTGAAGCTGAAGATGTTGAGAGAAACAACAGCAGGCTCAATACCAAGCCTCCATTTTTACTCCACCACCATGGACCACTTCTTTTATTCGTTTATTTCTTTTGCAGAGACACCCTGAACTTGTGATGTCTCCCACATCTCAGTATCTTGACCATGTTTTCCTTCCTCAGAGTTATCCCAGCGGTCATAGGACAGAGTAGTTGGGATAGGAAGGGACCTCTGGTCCAACCCTCTGCTCTCAGAGACATTTTAACCCAGGAGAAAAGGCTTCTTCTTCTTCTGTCTTCTTTGATGCTGTTCTGCTTCTACCCATCTCACACTGCTCTCTCCTCTGGCTCCAGTTGTTCCCTCCAGCGTGGAGTCACTCTGTCATCATCCCCTCCTTGTCTGAAATGCAGCCCTTCAGCCCTGGAAAGCCTTATAAAGGCTTGCTGGGGCTGGGGTGAGGAAGGAAAGGTGAAAAGCAGCTTCTGGGGTTTGGGATTTATGGCAGGAAAGGATGCTCGTCAGCAGGGGAAGGTTATCAGTCCCGAGAAGCACCGTCTAAGTGAAAATTGAAACTGTCAGGCTGCCTGTGCTCCCTGCTCTGTTTCTGCCCTGAGATCTTTAATTATTATTTCTCATTGGATTTTTTTTTTATCCCTCCTCTCTTAGTTTCATTTGAAAAATGTTTTCTGCAGATATAAAAGCAGGATAAATCACTCGTGACCTTCAAACATGCCACCTTGTGTTTTCCTTCTGCTCCTGCTCTTGGGCCAGCCCTGAGCAAAGCCATGCACTTGTTTCCCCTCAGGACCCCGTGTTTACTGACTTTTGGACCTTATTTTCCTTTAGGTAAGGGTTTGCACTGGCTGGTACCCTTCCAGTAGCACTGGTAATGTTTGCACAGGCAGGACAAGACTTGGCTTAAAAAAGTTTTCATCCCACCTTTCCCCCTTTGTCTCTCCTCCTCTTCATGGGGCAGGAGGAGCTCAGGACATGCTGGTGCTGAGGTACAGCCTCTTCTCTGCCATCCTGCAGATCAGCCTGGGAGCTGAGGGGATGTGGCAGGCACTTACCATGCAGGGGAGAAGCTGCAGAGCCAGCCAGCAGCCAGAGCATTTGCATCTTCTCCTTTGAGCTGTTTCCAGCCTTAAACCGCTGAGCCTTTCCATTGCTTCCTCCCCATTTTGGTGCCAGAGCTTTGTCTCTTGCTGCTGGGCATCACTGATGCTGCAGCATCAATCCTGCATGAGCAAGAGCCACAGGGCACAGGTGGGCTGTGCACCAGGACGTGTCCAACCTACACATGCCACCCACTGAGACCCCTCTGAAGATCCTCCTGCAACACTGAGGTCGTGGATCTGCTCAGCAGAGCCCGAGGCTGCTCAGAGCCCAGGACAGTGGAGGTGCCCACAGAAAGCCAGTGAACAGAGCTGGGACATGGGCCAGCCAAGGGCTGCTCCATCCTGGCAGTGCTGCCCATGGATCCTGCCTTCAGGAGCTCTAATTTGTTAGGCAAATGGAAAATGCAAACAGCCTGACCTTCCCAGGACCCCGACAGCAGCCACAGTCCCAGACTAGCAGGGGGATTTAATCTTGCTTTGATAGGGCACTGCAGGAGGATGGTGTGTGCTCCAGAATGGTGATGCTGTTCCTATCAGACAACCACAGTCCCACCAGCAGGACTTTCACCCTCTACCTGATCAGCTCTGCTCAGCACTGCTTGGGACAGATAAAGACATAAATAGGAATGGGAGTGTGTTGTGTCTGGGAAAACACACTGTTTTAGTGTTCCATTTGTTTTAAAGGTAATACTCACACAGAAACCTCCTGCCATGCTGGAGTTTGGGGTTGTTGAGTGCTGGAGATTTCCTGTCTTTCAGAGCCAGCCATTTTGTGAGAAGCTTTGACAAAACAGACAAAAAAGACCTGGAAAAATATAAGAAAATAGGGAGTGAAATGGAAGTGAGAACATCAAGGTTCCCTTAACTTGCTCAGCCCTTTAAGGTAGATGTCCCCGGGAGAAGCTCACAGCAAATGGCAACTTGGTGGGGGAACTATGCAGTGTATGGAATTGCAGAGCCAGAGATAGAAACCTCTACAGATATTTTCAAAGGGCTCAAACATTTTGAAGGATGATTTTTGAGCCTGGTTTAACTTGTAAGCCATCAGAGAGGCTCATGGTTTGCAGGCTGAGGTTCAATGTGCTGAAGACACAGGACACCACAGGACACACCATGGTCCATGTGCCCATTTTTGCACAGCATTTTTCCATTGTCATTAAAGTCCCATTCATGGCAGTGGAACTGGGGGATAAGGATGGGAAAGTAAATCACTGGTGGTTCCTGACAAAGCCACTGCCACTGTCAGTAATGAGCAACCAGCCACACATGGTGCCTTGTCTTCATGGCTGCCTTCTGAGGGCAACCTCATCCTGCCCAACACTCCTGAACCGTTTGTTCAGCAGGAACCAAACATTTCCAAACCCTTTCAGTGCAGTCAGGTACCCTGTCACAGCCCTGGCCTGGAGCACCCAGACCTGCAAGGAGAAGAGAGACAGTCAGATGAGAAGACCACATTATGTCTCCTCAGATCTGCAGAGATTCGTCCTCTTTTTTTTTCCTTTTTGCATTTCCACTTCCCATTAAACCTCCTCAGCCCTTTTATTAAGATTTATTTTTACCTCAGTGCAGGAGGTTAGGAGCACACAGCTCCAACTTTGGCTGCTTGGCATTTTGTGAAGATTGTGTCACGTGGCACTTCACGCCTCGCCCAAAATAACTCCCTGTGCTCAGGAGCCACTCATCTACCTGCAGAGACCACTTATTCCCAACCATTTGGGTTTGGTTTAGGGGGATTGGTGGGAATGATGGGATGGGAGACAGGGGAAGAGCTGCTGAGTTTGAAGCCTGAGGGATGGAGAAAGGCAGCATGATGTGTACAGCCTGGAGGAGACTGAGGGGAGACCTCAGTGCAGCTTTAACTTCCTCAGGAGGGGAAGAGGAGGGGCAGGCATTGATCTTTTCTCTGTGAGCAAGTGGCAGGACCCCAGAGAATGGTCTGAAGTTGTGTCAGGGCAGGGTTAGATTGGATATTCAAAAAAAGGTTCTTCCCCCAGAGGGTGGTTGGGCACTGAACAGGCTCCCCAGGGCAGTGGGCACAGCACCAAGACTGCCAGAGCTCCAGGAGGGTTTGGATGATCCTCTGGGGCACAGGGTGTGACTCTTGGGGATGGACCTGTGCAGAGTTAAGGGCTGGACTTGATGATCCTTGTGGGTACCTTCCAACTCAGCATATGCTGTGATTCTGTTTCTGCTGTTTAAACACACAGTCCTCACATTTATCTCACTCCCTCCTTGCCATAGGAGAGGAGAAGAATCTCTCAGCACCAGCTGGGCCTGGTGTCCGAAAAGAAAAAGTCTGGGAGGTGCTGGAGGAAAGAAAAGATTTGTTTTAGCACTGAGCAATTGTTGAAGGGCACTAGGAGTGCCCTGGAGAAAACCAAATCGATTTTCTCCAAGACACTGAGCTGAGTGAGGCCCCCACTGAGCCCAGAGTGAGGTCCTTGTGCCCTCGGCAGGAGGGATGGGACCGATGGCTCCCAGCAGTGGGTTTGTCACAGAGCAGGAGCAGAAAATGTGGAGCTGTAAGATGTCTTTGGTGCCTGTGGAATGATGCGTGGGGAGGGCTCAGACCTGCCACAGACATTCCACCCTTCCCTCCTCTCCTTCTCCAGCGCAGGTGCATTTTGGTGGTAACTCCTGTCCCTGGGCTCTGCACAGGGACACGAGGGCTCAGAGCAGGAGTCAGCCATTCCACAAAAAATCAAGGGAAAGAAATTATTCCATTGTGCCTGCTAAGTCCCAGCTCATCCAGGATCACCAGCACAAGGAAACCTGGCTGTTCCTTGGAGCCCTCACGAGAACCAGCTGTGCTGTTCCACTGTGTGCTGGATGACTTATGTTGCAGTTTTCACCCCAAACCAAGCTGTCCAGGGTAACAAACCCAAAACACAGCTGAAATGAATTGGTTTGAATACGTTATTTTCAAAGTATTTTCTTCTGAATCTTGACTTTTCGTGGAAATGAATGACATCTCAAACCTGCTTTTTCTCCCGTGAACGTCAAAATAAACACTGACAGCCTTATTTTCTGCAAACCATCTCCATTTGTGTTTCGTGTTGATTTTTATTTATTTTCAAACTGGAAAAAAATACAGTAAAGTGCTTCTCCTCTATGTTTTGAGAGTTCTTTGCCTTGCAATCAGATATGGGAAGGAAAAGGTTACTAACTGGGAAAATTCCCTGTTAGCCACATTTCACTTAGTAACAGGTGGCATCCAAATTCCACCCTTTTGGTTATTCAAAATCTATGTTGCTGAAGCTCAGAGGAGGGACCAAACTCCTTGCTGAAAGTGCTGTGATGCCTTTCCATACACATCCTGCTCCCTACTCTGCCTGAGCAAGGGGATCCCATCCTGCTGGGTCAACTCAAGTGCCAGTTTCTTGGAGAGTAGTGAAGAGAACAGCAGAGGAGACATAGCTGGAGGTAGTACTGCTCTAAATAGATATCTGGGGGACTCGTTTTCTATATTAAAGTATTGATTTTTCAAATACTAAGAGCACAAAAGGCTATGGAAAACAGTCAAGTCTCAGTGCAGGAAGCTGAAAAATTAAGACAGCACTCCAAGCCCTCTTGGTTGTGTTTTGTGCCGAGGGTTTCAGCTAAAAAAGCCTTATTTATAGGCAGTGAACTTCAAAAATATCAGAGGCGTGGCTCTAACATGCTGGAAGTTTGTTTTCTCCCAAATGGGTTGTGAGTCTCCCATTCAGGCAGGAGACGTCAGCGGAATCAGCCTCATGGAATGTCTGGTGTGATGTGCTCGTGGCTGTGCTGAATAGATCCTCAACACAGTCTTTCATTACCATTTCAGCTGGTGAAATTATCATCCTGTGATGGGAAATGAGATATGCAAAAGGAGAGACAACACACTGTTTCCTTTCCTTTCTGTCTGCCTCTCCACAGAAACTCGAACTTCAATCAGGAGAGGAGCTAGAGATGTTCAAACCTGAATTAAGGTGTCGCCTGGTTTTCAGTGAAAGAGATGAATCACTGGAAAATCGTTTTCAGGGGATGTGGTTAGATTCCTCATCCTGATACCGGTGTTAAAGTCTCCATGTCCCTGCTTAAACCATAATTCAATTGAGGTTCATGCAGAAACCAGTAACTGGAAGAAATCTATGGCCTTGGTTATACAAAACAGCAGAGCCATAAATCACAGTTGTCTCATGTTTGCAATTTATGAAGCCATTACATTCAGAATTTGTTAGATTTCAAGTTTTGGTTCCAGATCGTTTTTATTTCAGTGGAAGAAAAGACAACAGTAAGGACTTTGGTGTTGTGTTTAAATGTAGATGAAGACACTGTCAAATTGGGGTGGAAATCATATCTGGACCTAGACTTCAGAGCTCTTTAGCCTTGCTATCAGTGTGGGACTGGAGCCTGGATCCATTTCTGGAAGGTATTTGTGTAAGAATTAGCTTTTTATGCTTTTACTCCACGAAGGGTCCAAATCCAAATCCCCAACCAAATGTAAAGACTCTCCAGACCAACATCACTGACATATGGAATAGGATGATCTTCACAGTTTCTTTGTAAGTGAACAAGACACACCACCAAGGAACAAAGGAACAAGGAAAAATTGTGTGAGTTTCTTCTGCAAATCTCTGTGTCGTTGATCATTTCAATCCCCACAGGTCTCTGCATCCAACAGGGAATTCTCCAGCAGCAGCAAAGGGACACGTGTAGTCATGTGGACATCTTGAATATGCCAGGAACATCTCCACCACACACATGTGTGCACTTGAAGGCCCTGAAGGTGCCTGAGAAGGCAGCCAGTGCCCAGCCATGCCCATTTTACTGGAACAACTCACACAATAAACCTGAGAAGCCCCAGGCACATCAGGCTCCCTGTGCCAGGGCGTGTCTGGTTTACCCACACGTGCACAGCAACCATCTGTTCAGGCCTGATCAATATTTGGTACCCCTGTTAAAATCTATTTATTTTTGCTTATTTCTTATCTTTGAATACAACTTCCAAGGAGGAAGGAAAAAAAAAAAGGGACACTTTTAGCAAAATTAAGATGCTTGTCAGCCTGAAATACTGCTGCCCACCACACACAAGGATTGCTTTCTTGGGGCAGGGGAGATACCTGAGGGAGAAAGCCTGTGCTTCTGTAACCAGGATCCCATTTGTATAGAAGCTGTTTGCTTGGTTTGGGAACACAGACCAGAAGGAATAGTTCAGGTGGCAGAACCAGTGACCCTGGTAAACTTTCACTCTTGAGCCTTATGGCTGTGTCTTTTCCTATTAGATGTGATTTTAAATAAACATGAAGGGACCAGCCAGGCCACAGATGCAGGTTTCTAAGCAACACAAATAAATCCACATCTGTGTTTATAGGTGCAGACAGGACATCTCAGGACAGTTTTCAGTAAGATTTTTTTTTCAGTTCTTCTTCCTTTCAGAGACATAAAGTACAAAAAAATAATAAGCAAATAGCCTCCTTTTCTGGGAACAGATAATTACAGGGGACTGTGAGACGAGGGGCAGCAGGAAAGGTCTCTCATTCTGAGGCCTGATGTGATGTTAGTGCTGATCTGTCAGTTCTCATCACATCTGGACATTTTGGCACCTGTCATTGACTGCCCAGGCCAGAAAGTCACCACGAGGAGGGTGATGAAAGGCAGAGAGGTGCATGTTGTGAACATGCACAGGGATAAGGCAGGTGGGGAGAAAAAGAAGAGTAGTCCCAACGTGGCAGAGCCTCAAGGCAGATGATAAACAGCTGCAGAGGGTAGAACCCAGTGCAGAAACAGTGCCTCACACACTGAGAAGGCACCTTTATGTTTGTTTGCTTCTCCCCTGTTCAGAGAGACGCTCGCTCGGAAGTGTTGGGAAGATTTAACTCTGTGCAGATGGGAGGAAATGATTTTCAAACTGCCTGTTTGTAAGCCAGCTCGAAAATGACAGCACTGCCACTGCTGCTTTTGTTCTAAACACCCAATTAAACTGGCTGTTTACACCTTCCTGCCAGATTCCTGTCTCCCAGCCCAAGAGGGCTGAGCAGCTAATGAGGCACAGCACTGAGAGCGACAGGGAAGGTGGGAAGTTTCCAAGGAATTGCAGACTCAGCCCACTCCTGTGGAGAGGCAGGGGAGGGCTGTGCCAGGGTGGGATCCTTCCCAGCCCCTTGGGGAAAGAGGGGCACAGCACATGCCACCGAGCAGGCTGTGGGCAACAGGCAAACAAGCCCAGACTCCTGCTCTAGGAGACTAAAATAGGAACAGCCACGTCTACACCATTCCCAGCCTATGGAGCAGCCAGGTTCTGGCTACAGGACATTACTGTTGCAGGATGGAGCTTATTTTCACATGTTGGAAGAGTAAGGATTAAAAAATAAGAGGAAGATGAGCGATGATGGAATCAAAGTGAAGGTGGTTATCAGAGTGCTGTGGCTGGAATAAGCAACCTTTAATAAAGGTTCTCTCAATTCTCAGAGTGGCCTCTGGAAATCTGTGACCTGGGGATTTCTCAGAGTCTTTATTTCCTCAGGAAAAGATGCAGGTCAGCAAGTAAGGGAGGAGGGGAAATCAGGGACAGATTTCCTTAATGTGTTTCAGATTTTGTTTGTTTTCTGCTGAGAGAAGCAGGTTTTGCTCTCGCAGTAGAGTTGGGCATCAGAGCAGCCAAACTGCCCAGGCAAACCTGTGTCCGTGCTGCAGACAGAGGAATGCTGTCCAGGAATGCCTGAGTTCAGACTGAAAGAGGGGAAATTTAGATGAGATATTAGGAAGAAATTCTTCCCTGTGAGGGTGGGGAGGCCCTGGCACAGGTTGCCCAGAGAAGCTGTGGCTGCCCCATCCCTGCAAGTGTCCAAGTCCAGGTTGGACGGGGCTTGGAGCAACCTGGGCTAGTGGAAGGTGTCCCTGCCTTGTGGGTTGGAACTGGCTGATCTTTACGGTCCATTCCAACCCAAACCATTCTATGATTCTCTGATTGATGATGAGTTTTCCTATGCCCCAAGACCTGTGTGAATGGAGGCAGGTTGTCTGTCTCCTGCAACTGCAGGACTTGGTGACTGTGGCAAACACTTGAGAAAAAGCTGTGCTCACCAAGCCCTGAAGACACACTGCTGGTGGGGGCCAGAAATAACATGTTCCAAATGTGTGAATCTCTGAACTAGGAAGCCTAGAACTCCTCCTTTGTTGAGAATGATGTGCTAAGGTTGTCTTCTCCTGTTGTTTTGAGCAGGACAACCTATATTTTCATGGTACTGATTTAAACTACTGCCACTTGCAGCACAGCAGACTGTGTGTTGTACTCAGATCCATACTTGTTTGTTGGCTTCCTTAGCATCCAATGGATAAGGTAGAATTTATGTTGATATTTTCATAACATCCTGTTAAAGGCAGAGGTAAGAGGTATGTTGTGGTATGAACTGCAGTGCCCACTGGCCTTGTGGTTTACTGGGAGTGAATGTCACTGTTGCATCCCCTTTCTTAAGGACTGGGTTATAACTTCGGTGTGATGATCTAAGATGTATTTGCTTCTCTTTTAGAGAGAGTTGGAGACGCTTGCAAACAACCCCAAAGGGAAAATTCAGCTCAGCAAACTTTCAGATGAGCCCTTGGAGCTCCAGCCTCTGTGTGTGGTGAGTATCTCAGATGTTCTCTCACCCGAGGCAATGTGAGGCTGATTAGGTTTGATTGCGTGTACTGCAGGGTTATTGATCAGCCAGATGATTGATGTGCTGGTCGCTGTCAGTGCCTCATCTTTGATGTAATTGCATGAATGATTTGCCAAGGCCAAGCACTTTGTCCTCAGAAGTGTTAACTATATATAATATATACATGTGTCTGTATTTATAAAATTTCTCTCCCAACAGAGCTTAAATTCTTTCCCAACGTTCTGCACACACAGAAAAGCTCAGATCCATAAATCAGTGGATTGACAGAGATGGAAGCTTGAGAGCTTGGGTGGTATGTGATGAACCCATTCCACTTTGACACATCCCCTCTGAGGCTGAGCGGCAGAAGCTTTGGTGACATTGGCTTTGCCCTGGTGGTTTGGAACCCGGGGATCAAAGGAGTCCCTAACAGGGAGGAATGTGACCCTCCTCTGAGCAACTCAGCACAATGTTTACCCTTGCAAACCGTGGCAGTACGTATATAAATATATAGATATTATAGCTGAAGTGGCACCAGATGGATAATTGCAGCCCCTGAGTGCCTAATCTACTCTCCAGGACATGGGCAGTTTTCTGAGCCAACAAAACTTAATTGAACTTTCCGTTCCAGCTGGAAAAGGTTATGGATCCAGCGAGTGCAAGCGGAAGGCAGGATGAAAAGGTCAGATGTTCTGTTCTCTTTGTAATGGATTGACCGGGGACATGTTTTTATCTTTCTCACAACCGCTGGATTGTAAAACTTAATTAGCAAGTCACTTCTCCCCCCTTGTCTGAAGGCGTGTGTGTGATGATTACACATAGATCACATTTTATGGACATGTCATGTTTTCATTCCAGAGAAACAGCCTGAGTGAGGGACGCTTTTGTCACATATTTACATCAATAGTTCAGGGAAGGGCCAGTAGGACAAACTGAGAGCTCTCCCTGACGTCAGCTCTGCCAGTTCAGCCACCAGCAAATCAGCTGATGGAGCTGCAGCTGCTTGAACTGGGATCTCACCTGCTGGGCTGGGAGGTGGCAAAGGAAGTGTTGAAAACAGGGGCAAACCCAAGAGATGTGGAGAAGAACGGACGAGCAGTAATACGTCATGTGGAAAAGAAAATACGAATAAACAGGGAGAAAAATTAAAAATGGGTTTGTGGATGGTAAATAAAGTGCATAAGCATACATTGACAAACCCAGGAATATCTGCATCCAAAGGGCAGACCTGCTGCCAAGTCAACCTGATTGGAGAATGGTGCTTTCTCAGTTGGAAAGTGTAGCCTCAACATCTGAAAGCAAATCTTTTGTGTCTCCAAAGAGGTGAAAAAATAGAGATAATTGTTTATGTTATATTAGGCTTGAAGGAAACACATCCAACAGTAAGGGCGGTAAGGACTGGAATAGATTGTTGTGAGATTGGAACCACCAGAGGTTTTTAAGAGCAGGTTAAACAAACCTCTGTCAGGAAAGATTTAGAAGTGGTTGGTGGAGCCTTGAGGCAGGGCTGGACTGGGTGACCTCCTGAGGTCACTTATTTTCAGATTTATTTTCTGTGATTTTATGTAGTTCCACTCTCTTTGTAGTGAAGCTTTGTCTCCAGAGCATCAAAAATGGTCTCAGTGAGTCAAGAACTCCATGTAGGATGAGGTTTGAATTAATCACACACACACAGAGTCACAATTCAATCGATGGAACCTCTTTTCATTTATATTTCAAATGGGAAAGGGAGGAAAAGTTTTAAATGACATTTCAATTTTTTAGTGGGGTACTTCTGAAGTCTTGAATTTCCCTCTCCATACAGTAATACTTTTCCTTATTGGCATTTTACCTAGACACACAAGGCCATGGTTTCTTCAAGTTTTAGCCCACTTTGTAAGACATTCTGAAAAGCTTGGGAAATTAAATGGATGTGAAAGAGCTGCACTTAAAACTAAGTGAGAGAACAGAATACAGCAGGACTGAAGGGAACTTTTTAGTGTCCATCAGGTCTTGGGGATTAGGATCCTGATGAAACATACCTTATTTTATCTCTGGAACCATCATATGTTTCAATTCCAAACGTTGCTACAGCCGAATTCTTCTTTTTCTTTTTCTCTTTCTGCATTTAAGTCTTTTCTAGAGGTCAACCATTGTCCTCCTCTGATGTGCCAAGATTCACATCCCTCAAGCTCCTACTACCCTCTTCACACCTCCAGCATCTCTCACACTCACAAGCTTGGGAAAAGAGCCCAAAGAACTGTTCTATGTCTTGGACTTCACATTTTCACAGAGCCACACATGAAATGGAACCTTGGTGGAAAGCTCAGGCTCTGCCTGGCAGCTTTGAGTGAGAATTTCTCCACTGTGTGAGCAAAGGGGCTGTAGGAAACCATTTCCACTCCTGTGGCTCACGTCAGTGTTCCAGCACACCAGCAAATGCACAGGAGAGACATCTTTGGCAGCAGCAGTCAGAGTGAATTCTGATTTTTCACAGCAGCAGTTTAGCTTTTTCCCTTTTAAAGCTTTGGGCCCCTTCCTTACAGAAAGAAGATGGATTTCTGTATGGATGGCTGGGAGAATCCAGGAAGCAAAGGCAAAAATTCCTGCTGAGAAACTCTGGTGCTGTAAAGCCAGGAGGGAACTGGGGAAACTGTCAACAGAACTGCACAGGGAAGATAAAGAGACAGGAGACACAGACTGAGCATATCTACAACACATCAAACAACAGCAAGTCACTCAAAGCATCATTAATCCATTGGACTATGACCCTTCCCCTCGGATGCTGCCAGATCCATCAGTGCAGGATGAGCAGGAGAAAAGCAGCAGCACAGCAGGTACTGGCCACCAGGGAGAACAAAACAATAAACCCTTCCAGCTTCCTGCTCTGCCTGGGAATCCGGACAGGGAGCTCAGAGGATTCAGGTCACCAAAGAGAATTGCTTGAAGGGGATTTTAAGGAGTGATGACTTTGTCACTGCATGAATCAAGGCACAAATAGATGCTGTGTTAATCTAAAAGCCTCCTGCACTGCCCTCCCTTCTCTTGCCTTCTCCATTCCAGCAATATTCCATGGTTAGGAATGTGATTCCTGGGGAAATAAAAACAACAACTAAACCACCACCAAAACAAAACAACACAGCGCCAACATTCAGCTTTACATGAAATTGGAGAGAAACAACTAAAATTCAGACACGCAAGTCCTAAGGAAATGAGCAAATATCAGTGATTTTTCTCTGAATCCTCTCCCTTGGGATCACTTTCTTCAATAACTTCAGCTGAGAACTGTGGTCTGTGCAAGCCACAGCAGAAAGGCAGCTCGTGCCTCAGACAGCTGCATTCCAGCCCTCGATGTGGGAGCTGAACTGACAGTTTCCAACAGAAGACTTGGTTGTATCACATGCAGCGGGAGCAGTGATGACATGATCATCATCATCCTTCAGCACTTACAAGGGGAAGAGATTTGTAAACAAAATGCTCTTAAATTGAAATGAAAACCTTCCAACAAAGCCCAGTGGATGCAAACTTCAAAGGCCTGTTCAAACTTAGATGGAGATTTGGCTCTAAATAGCAGTGGTAATTGATGCCTGCAACAGCTAAATGTTGTGAATTCCCTGCCACTTAGAGCCCTTCAAAAGGCACCCCTGCTTGATTTAAAGAGGTGTTACATGTAAATGGAAAGAAAGGGATTGATATAAATTAATGGGTGAGAGACAAGACATTAGATTAAATGTGAAGCTCCCAGACAGCAATACCTACATCAGTGGTGATGTGAAAACCGCTTCCAAATGGCATCTGAGTGTTTCCAGGACAGTGTAATTCCACCCCCTGCACATGCTCAGGTTGCAACTCAGAAACAGAACCTACTGTATCAAAAAGGCCAGTGATGGTGACAGGTAAAATAAGTTTAAAAATCCACAAATTTAATCATTATTAGCATCATCATCATCCTCATCTTCATTACTAAGCCACTAAAATTTCTTAATCACTGTAGATGCACTTTAGCCATTAATTGCTTGGAGATTGTCTGGGCCAATAATCTTGATCAGTTAAAGACATGTCATAAAAATAACCAAAAGAAAAGAGGGGAAAAAGAACAAAAAAAAAAAATCCAAACCCACAAAAGGACTGAATCTAAGAAAGGAAACCTCCAAAGTGCCTGAGGTAGTTTGTGATACTGGTGGAGAATATTTTGAAGACCAGGTTCAGGCAGGGGAAGGCCCAAGTCTTCTGTTCCATATTTTGTGATAATGGAAAAAATTTCGTTTTACTCAGAGGAAACAGTCTACTTTTTATTTTTTTAAACTGGTAAAATTTGATGAAAACACATGTTCTGTTCAGCCTATATTTATCTTTGGTTTGATTTCTTATATTTATGACAGAATTTCTTTTTAAAACAGGATCAAATTTCATTAAAAAGTCTTGTAGAGGAGAAGTTTTGACAACCTTTAAAACATCATTTGGGCTGTTGTTGATGCTGTTGTTGTTGTTATTGTGGCTGCTGCTGCTGCTGTTGGGAACATTTTTTAAATTGACCTTATCCATAAAAGTGACATTTACATGGCATGATTCAGTGCTAAGCAGAGATAGCTCAACTAACTGAATCCATGAGGCCACAGAGCTATTTAGCACACAACTCTGAGTTGATCTAACCTTTATTTAATTCATACAATATTGATGCTGATCTGCAAGAATAAGTTACTCTCATTTATTATCACCTCCAACACAAACAGAAGGTTGGTAAGAAGTGACTGACTTGCTCCAAGTTCAGCCCATCGGTTCCTGCAGTAACTTTTGTTCCTCTAACCATGTTTTTAAACCGGTGAAGTCCCTCAGATGGAGAATAATTTCTGCAATCACAGCTCCCAGACTTTGCCACAGCACTGCCATGTTCTCAGCCTTCACTCCTGGACAAAATTCCTTGATCTTTTTGTGCAAACATTTCTCAATTTATAAACTGGGAATAATAATTCATTACTTCCTCTATAAGAGCTCTGTGAAGCTTCATCCAGCCAATGTTGGTAAAGTGCTTGGAGATCTCTGGATGAAAGCTGCTGCATAAATGCATAGTATTATTGCTGGGCTAGCAAATGTTATTACTCTTTTAAAAAAAAAGGTATGTAGGTAGAAAATAGCCAATCTCAATATTTATAAAATTTCTGCTCCCTCATAAATACCAGAGTTCCATAATCCTCACTGGAGCTGTTGCTTATTTATCTGCATTTGAATTTTAATGAATAAAAAAGCCTTTTTTTTTTGGTCACAATTCTTTCAGACCTGGCTCCCTACAAAATTCTGCTTTCCATTTCAAAGAGCTCATATTTTGTTGCCTTTTAGCACTTTGACAAGATTGACTGACAACTCTGCACCCCAAAAATCCCTGATTTTGACCCACAAACTGAAGTGGCAACACAAACTGGTCCTTCCAACGTCACCACAGTGCTTGAAATGTTCCACCAAGGGCAGGTCCATGGCTCACTCTGGCTGAGAATCTGCATTGTGGCTTTGTTGTTGCAGATGAGGATGGTGGTTTCTGACAGAATGGAGGATGGGATGCCTGAACTCTTGGCTGAATGTTGAGGTTGTCAGGGCTCAGCTCCTGGTTCTCCTGTGGAATTCACTGTCGTCTCTCCTGGTGCTTCCAATCCCACCCAGATTTTCTGGTGCATCTTCCTTGTCCACCCTGCAGTTTTGACAGGGCAAACACCTGGGTAGGAGCTCTCTGTGTCCACCAGGCACAAGAGATCAGCTCATACCAAAACCAGTGATTTTGGGGGAGTTTTGTGCCTTGCTGTGAGCAGGAGCTGCAGCTGATGTGTGTGCCAGCAAAGGCAGGGGTCTCACTGTGCCTGTTGTGTGCCCCCCATGCTCATCCATGTGCATGGAATAACTCCCACACAGACCAGTGACAACCCCTACACTTCATTTGCATCCACCCATCTGTAAACAGCAGGATTGACATTTTCCTATGGCAGGAGATATTATCTGATTATCCCCCTGGTGTGCTAATGCTGGGCATCCTACAGTCAGCAAGGGATGCATAAATACCTACACAGACAACACAAGAGGTATCAGACATCCATAAAGAAAAAATAATTGGGGATGAGACTGTACCTGGCTTCCAGTAAATCTCCTCAGAAGATTTTAGAAGCACATTCCTGATTCTGGCAACTAGCAGTGCAATGCATGCTGATGTTGCTACCCATAAGAGAAAGTGGGAGCAGCACATATTTTTAGGCAAGTATTTCGAGGCCCAAACAGGTCCAAACAATACTCACATACTGTCTTTTCTCTGGAGTAAATAACAACATGGCCAGAAATTAGGCCTGTCTAGGTTTGTATGCAAGGTGAATCCTCAGAGGCTAATCTTTCACTGGAGTGGAGAGATATAATGTCTTCAAAGTCAGAGGACTCTTGCAAGGCTTAATGGCCACCACTCAGATGTGAAAATCACTCAGGCTTCCATTATCTCTCCTCGTAACACTCTGTAGTTACAAAGAGCAACAATAATTTCAGCAGATGAAGCTTTCCAGTGTCCCAGTACATATGATAAGTATTGTCCTCAGTCTGCAGAGGAGAGGAGCAGAGAGAGATTAAATGACTTGCTGCAAAGTACACGGGGAGCCATTGTTCAAGTTGGTTTAAACACCATGTGCCCTGATAGCTCATTCTGTGTTTCAATAACCAAAGCACTCTCCTGGCTACAGAGCGGAACTGTGTGACCCGGGTGAGATTTGAAGTGATGGCCCTGAGATGAGGACTCTGGAATTATCCATTCCTGGGGAGTTCCAGCCTCTCCTGTTCTCTCTGAGTCCAGTGCTGCAGGGTGCTCTTCTGTCAAGCACAGGATCTGTGACATCAGATACACCTTTCCCAAGGATTTCTGTTCCATTTTCTCTTTAAGAGTCTTTATATGCTCAGTGCCAAACTGCTCCTCCTTTTCCTTCTCTCTTGTGTTCAAGGAAGGAGACAGTTTCCCCAGCAAAGCTACAGGTGTGTTAGGAAATGAGTCCTCAAACTGAGGGTGAAACAGAGAAAGAAAGTTGCTGCCTTTTGAGTTTTGCTGATGATTGAAAGCAGTTTTAATGTGTGACAGTTCCACCTACACAGCAGCTCAACTGCGAGTAAGACAAAATTCTGGGCAATTGATTTCTTTTTCCTAATGGAAGATGACTATCTAAGAGGAGAGAAAATATCATGATGCTTTGGGTTTTAGTGTGGAAAGTAGATCAGGATTTAACCCTTCAAGCTGTGGTGTCACCAAGAACTCAGATCTTCAAAGAGTGAAGGTGTTTGCTGGTGCAACTTGTGGCCTCTTCCTTCTTGCCATCCCCTTGCTGCTGTTTTTGGAAGTGCTCTGTGGGTTATCAATACAAACATACAAACACCAAGAGTTGATGGTTATTGTCTGATGGCATCAGTTGCTCTACACGCCTGTGAAGTTGATACCAGTCCAGAAGACTGAAGCCATGCAACAAGGAGGAGATCTTGGCACTCCCAGGAGACTGCTGAGTTGGTGCAGCTGTACAGACCGTTTTTAAAAATAGTCTTCCCATTCTCAGTAGGCAAATACAGAAATTCACATGGATTTTATTGATTGGGACCATAAAATAGCACTTGAGCTCCCTTCTTGACACCCTGCCTGTGTTCACAAAGCTGGTAGAAATAACTGTCAGCATTTGCCAAGTGTGGTCACATTGGCCAACAGGATCCAAAGCTGGAATGGAGGGACAATCCAAATGCATAAACCTGTTTTCTTAGGCACCATATTTAAAAATAAGAAAGGAAAAAAGTCTCATTTTCCTTCAGATATGAATGAATTTGGATCCTCAGTAGCTTTTCACCCAATACAGTTTTTATTTGTCCAGCAAGTTTGAAGCTCCTTCCTAACTGTGGTTGAAGATGGAGTTGAGCAGATTTGGGCCCCAGTCACAGGTGCTGTGTGGCCCCATGGTGGGGATTGGAGCACAGCTCTGGAAGGCTGGGATGGTTCCGAGTTCTGCCACTGATAGAATGCCCAACAGAAGGGATGTTACTTCATCTCTGTCCTTTGCCTGTACTTGGTACCTTTTCTTCTCTGTCCAGAAGCTCAACCAGGCTCAGCCAAGGTTCCTAAGGGCTCCAGAACTAGAACTAACAGCAGAAAGTGACTTTGAACACGAAGGGCTTCCAGCGCCTCGCAACAGCTCTTGATCCAGACTTGCAGGAATCCGTGATGAATAGCAGATGATTGCTCTTTTGGAAGGCCTGGGCTTGCTTCAAGTTTAATCAGTAAACAGCCTCTGATTATTTTTTTCTGTTCTGTAAATATCCCTGAGTGTTTTTGAGGTGACCGTGGCCTGGTGCCTCTCTCCCACCGTGAACTCGGCCAAACGTGTGACACCTCCTCCGCTCGCACCCGCCCCCCGAATTACTGGGGAAATAAATGCAGCAAACATTGCCCTGCAATTCAGAGCTGTCAGCCCGGGGTGACCAATGATTCCCAGAGTTTGTTGGACAGAGAGGCGGAATTTGTCCTTCAGAGGCAGCGACCTTTCCTTCCCATGCAAATAATTTCCAAACAAGCTGCCACACAAAGCTCTCGCAAGCAGATGGGCACGTGCAGGCAGGTTTTACATGCCCTGAGATCCTCCCTCACTCTCTCGCAAGAAAGGGGATTAAATTGAATTGTAATCTGGCTATTTTGGCTGCTTTAACAAACAACCACTAAGTCAGATATAAAATCACATAGTCACAGTGCTGGATATGACTTTTTTTCATGCCCCAAAACAAGGCTGAATTTACGTTATACTGCTTGGAAAAATTTCTTGATAAATGTTTCTTTATATCAGACAATTTATACATTCCAGACAATTTATACATTCCAGCTGTTAACACTCAGGCTGAGAATGGTCATGTGTGTCTGGGTCCAGTAGTAACATGTGGAATATAAAATCCCAAATGGGATCAAACGCAAGTGCAGGCATGAACACTCCTACCAGGCAGTGGCCACTGATAGGTCTGCATCTCCCCCAACACGTGCTACTGCAAATTCAAGTAGTCATGCTGGGAGAATAAATATCTAATAAAAAACCATAAAACACCAAAGGCTCAGTGTCTGAACCTCAGGGTCTTGTGCTGCATGAATGATGCCTGAGATTTTGCCCGAAAGGAAGCCTAAGGGCAGGTTCTCTAGATAGTGAGGTTGTAGAATATTTAAGCAATTTGAGATATTTTCCAGCCTTATTTTTTCTGATATTCACAGAGGAAGAATTCCAGCTGGGGAGTATGGATTTCCTGATAATCCACAGTCACTCTGCCAACTTTCCAAGATCACCACAAGATGCAACCTCTCAGCAGTGCTTTTGCAGGCATTTGACCCATTCCTGAGCCCCCTCTGCCCGTGGTGGCAGCAGGAGGAGGAGGAGGCCTGTTTCTGCAGCCTGTGTAGGCAGTTTGATTTAATGTCTGATTGCATTTAATTTGTGGCAGCAGCCCAGATGCTCTGGCCATAGGTGCCTAGGAAATCATTAAGCAAATGCAGTAAGACACATGGAAACCTAAATCAGAGCCCAAGGACACCTGCATCCTGAGATATTGTCTCATAGCTCCGGGACACTTGACCTTAGCCTTTATTCCATGGTCATGAGCTTTTAGCAAGCGATTGGAGAGGGACCAAAAATTTGCAGGAGGGATGTTTTTCTGCAGAAAATGGACTGACCTATTTTTTATGCTAACAGTGAGCTTCTGCCTCGAGTTGAAGCTTAAGCTGTGGGTTTTCACACAGCTGTGAGGTGACAGCCTTTACTCCTCGGGTAAAACTTAACAATGGAAGAATGGTGCTTTTTGGGTCATAGAGGTGGGATCGACCTAAAGGTGAAAGGCAAGGTCTTTACACATGTTGAGCAGCATTTTGCCCCATTGGATAACATTTTAGAAGGCCTGAAGGCAGAAAAGCACAGCTCAGTGTGAATAGACCAGGGCCTGAAAGAAAGAGCTGCTCTTATTGCGAAGATCTGGGAAACATGGTTGCAAAAATCTCCCCCGGAAAGACATGGACAAACTAAAATTAGTTGCAAGCAAGCAAATAGAAACATTCCATTTTGAAAGAAACCCTGCACATTTCAGGTTTGAAACATTTCTTTCATCCAGTTTACTTCAAACTGAACCATAGAGCAGAGCAGCAAGACATTTTTAAAACACACTTTTATTGCCCATTTTTATTTTTTTCCCCTAAAAGTGTCACCTGGTTAGAGCTGGAATCTCTGTATCTGTAGGAATATGGTGCTAGATTTGAACACTGGCAATCCTGTAAGGTTGAAAAATAGGCCTCATTTGATCAGTCTGGACCATAGTTGTGATATGAAATTGTACAAAAAAAAAAATCAAGAGGCAGGGGGAGAGTATCCAACATCTGTTTCCTTGGATTAATCAGACTGCTGGGGTCTGCCATAGGGGTTTGGAGGTGTTCCTGAGAATTGGTCTCATTATAGTATCGATTCCTTTCCACTTTTAATCTGTTTGCCACAAATCCAAATCTCCAGTGAAGTTAGCTCTGATTCAGTGTTCATCTTTCCTCAGTGCCAAACAAATTTGTTTCCAAATGGGAATGAAGACTGGACAGGGTTTGTTCCTTTCTCCAGTTTTCCCATTTCCAGAAACAAAAACTTGTGTCTTTCTCAGTCAGCGGTGAAGGGTTCCTGAGGGAGAAGCAGGTTTTGATGTGTCTACAGTTCCACATTCACTCTGTAACTCAGCATCTCACTCAAAAAAAGACTTTTGGGGGACTTGAAGGGCTTGTGCTGTGAATCAGTTCTGGACTGACCAAATTAATTCTCGGGGTGGATAAATCAGCATTTCTTATGGATGGACATAAGGATGAACCTGTTGGAATTCGATGTTTTCTTTACAGAGAGCGTGAATGTTTCTGGCTCACGTGGTAAAACACACTGAGGCACAAACCCAGGAGTGAGCCAGGTACTCCCTGGAGGTCAGACAATATCTAAGTGTAAATACATAACTCCAGCAATTTTTGATGTTTGCAACTTCCACAGTATTGGAAGCACATCTGAAAATGTAGAAATGTGGGGTTTTTCATGTGTATGGAAGAGGACCAAGCAGAGCAGGGAGCTGCCTGTTCCCACACAGCCCTTTTCCATTGCAGGAATCCCAGCCAGGAGCCCACAAGCAGATGAGATCTCAGCACACCAGAAGGAGTCAGAAGCAGATATAAAGGTGTAAAGCAACTCTGAAAGGCTCCATGTCTCCTGTGAAGGCAATTTATCTGAGGTCTCACCTGCAGAACCCCTTTGCATGTGATATTTCTGGTTAATGACCTGGGTCCTGTCCCCCAGCAGGTTAAGGCAGCCAGGTCTGTGCTGGGAGAACATCCTGAATGGCTTCACTACAGGGATGGTAAAACAGCTGCTGCCACCAGCTCCCCATCTCTCTTTAATGCAACCAGAGACTTAAATACGACTGATTTAATCTTTGAGGAAAACAGAAAATACTGTAACAATAGAGGCTGTAACATGGTTACAAATGAGAGCTACTGCTCCCCTCTGCATTTTGAATTCCTGGGATAATTCTGCGGAGCTTCATTACCGGAGTATAATTGTGTTACAGAACTCTAAATCACCCTGCTACACTTAACTGGCAATAACATTAAGATAGCTCAGATATTCATTTTAATTAAAACATAGCCTCAAACTATTTCCCTGCTCTAAGAGGCAAAACTTTTTCCTCCTTTTCTTTTTTTTTTTCTTTTTTTTTTTTCCCCAACACCAGAAACTTTCATTTGTTCCCCATGTGTCTCTGTTCACCAGAGGGTCCGGAATGAAAATGCAATTAAGAAACACCTTTCTGCAAGCCATGTCTTCCCTGGGAGCACCTTTCTCTCCATATGGATGACTCTGCTGCAGGGAGGGGGATGGCTTTAGCTGGTTCTCGGTGTGACCTGCATCTGTCTAATTCCAGCAGAGCACAGATGATCTAAACTCAGGATTTTGTCTGATCTGGGCTAGTTCTAGTCAGCTCTTAAATACTGGCCAGCCCTTGAAGCCCACAGAGGCCAGTACACCTGGAAAAATCCAGCTAAAGAGAAGATAGGATAAGCTGGTAGTCCTATTTTAATAAATTTAAAGCCCCTATTAATAAATTTTGTTCTCCATATCAATGCAGTCTGTCAAGCACCCTAACAGAGATGACCAGAGATGCAGCCCGAGGCTGCCCAGTCTGTATTTAGACTAGTCCAGCCCAGTGCAATCTAGAAATCAGGAACTGGAGATATGTAATTTTGGAAGAGACAACCAGTCCTGAGATGAGCAAAGAAGATGCAAGTGAGCTGAAACACCTTCAGATATCAGGTGCTAAGGTCCCAAAAGCACAGTTGAAAAGCATATGCTAAGTTGACACGTGCATGTCTGCTTAACCAAACTGTCCAAATTCCTCCCAGATGTGCAACGGTTCTATTCCCAGCTCATTTCTGCATATAAACTTCAGCACAGCTCCTCTGACTCAGGTGGTAGAAGAACTTGGTCACCAAGATGTTGCAGTTGAAGCCAGTTTCAAACGAAACTCTTCTAGCACAACATCACCAAGGCTAAGGTAGAACCCAGTTGTGTTCTCCAAGATCAGATAAAAGGTATCCCAGCCTGGATCTGCCACCAAACCCTGCTGAGGGCTCAGTGGGACCATGACCCTGGTAAGCAGTGCAGATTTGCCCTTGGAGCTTGGAGTGGTTGCAAAGTGCCTGTGGTGCCAGAAGGTTCCTCTGTGCCCGTCATGACCACTTGCCCTCTTTCGGATCAGTGCCAGGGCTTCCACTCTGTATTTAAACTCCTCTTTATGGTTAAAGATCTTCACATTATAAATGGATCATCTATGCATCAAATTCCTCAATAAGAGACCAATAGAACTGAGAAAAAAGCCAGAGACACTTTTTCCATTGGTGAGGAAAAAATAATCATGTTGGCTTTGAGTTGGTTTCAAAATGTACAGAAAATAACAGTTTATAAGCCTTGGGAGAACCAGGACTATTTATGTTGCGTTCTCCATTACAGAATGAATGATGTTAGAGATGAGAAATGACAACCTTATGATGCCTCAAGGTTTCCATGCAGGGTTTTCAAACATTTTTAATTTTTCCAATTTAACTTAATTTAAATTTTACTTAGAGGTAATTGGGATGAATTAATATAGTTACAATTATACCGAAATCAATCCATTAATGTCTGGAAAATCTTGTTAATATGGTAGCAATTTCATGGATACAAACAAAAATCTACCCACTTAAAATAATGTACATAGTTCAATTTTAGATAGTAACAACAAAAAAATTCTAAATTTATATTAAAAAAATAATTTTACCTAATAATTATTCTGGCTGATTAGCATTGTTGTTGCAACCATAGTAACTAACAAACATCAGTAATCATTTTACCTTAGGGTCATTCTTTTCATGTTTTTTTATATCACCTCAGACTGTGGTATTCAGGTGTTGGACTTCAAAATGTTACTGCTACACAGATAAATTATCAAGTAACTTAACAACCATTTATATATTGGTCAATATTGCTAAATAATGTATCATTGGTATATTATTAATGTATTGCAACTAATTTATTAATTTTGAAGATGATTGGAATGAGTGAGGCGTAGAAATTACAGGAATAATTGGAAAAATGAGCTAAAATGCTAAGGGCTGTATTCTTTTTCATTTAGCCTCAGTTTGTCTCTTTGACATGTCCTCCAACTCAAGTTTACACCCTTCCCAGGCAGCTCCTGGCAATAGTGAGGAGGTTTATGGAGAAATAATCCATAGGGTGAAAGTTATTGTGCTGATTGGTGAGAAAACTGCAAAACTGAAAGAATATAGAGGAAATTTGCCTTATGGACTGGAAATGATTGGATATTGTCTGGTTATGAGGAGCCCATTTTTACGGAGATGAGAACTCGGTTGACCGCTCAAGGGTAAAGATGCCGCAATGTGTTAAAAAATATTAATGAGAATCTCAGAATATATGTTGGGTCCAATTAGGTTAATAATGCATGGAAATTTATCAGAAATGTGAGCCTGAACTACAGGGCTTCCAAGTTAGAAATTCTGGTCCAAAGAAACTTATGAAAAAGTGCTCAAAACTGCGGCTTGGTCTTCTTTGAAGTGCCCATCACTTGGATTTGAGTGACGTGCAGCGAGGGTTTGTGGATCGCCAAATATCTCAATCTAAATTCCACCTGGCATGTTTCAGATTTGATAAGAAATAATAGGCAAACCTGATAAGCTTTCATGTTGGATGACTATCTAAAACTTTTCCAGGCTATCTGAACACCTTATACTGAAAAAGAGGACAAGGACTAAATATCTTTGTGATACAGTGATTGTGGTCAGAACACAGGAAGGACATGGAGCTGTTGGAGAGAGTCCAGGGCCACCAAGATGATCAGAGGGATGGAGCAGCTCTGCTGGGAGGAAAGGGTGGGAGAACTGGGATTGTTCAGCCTGGAGAAGCTTTGGGGTGACCTAACTGGGTCTTCCAGTGCTTGAAGGGAACCTACAGGAAAGAGGGAGAGAGATTATTCACAAGAGCCTGGAGTGACAGGACAAGAGGGAACGGCTTCAAACTTACAGAGAGAAGGGTTAGATGGGATACCAGGATAAAATTCTTCCCTGTGAGGGTGGGGAGGACCTGGCACAGGTTGTCCAGAGAAGCTGTGGCTGCCCCTGGATCCCTGGAAGTGTCCAAGGCCAGGTTGGACGGGGCTTGGAGCAACCTGATCTAGTGGAAGGTGTCCCTGCCCATAGCAGGGGGTGGAACAAGATGATCTTTAAGGTCCCTTCCCACCCAAACCATTCCAAAGCTCATTTCAAGCTTCCAGAGCTGTTTGTAGCAGCTACTCAGACTGTTCCTCAAATCAACGCACAATAGAAGAGTTGCATTAGAGAGCCTCAAAAATCAGAATTTCAGTTCCAGCAAAATTATTTCATTCCTCAAAACAAACCCTCATACAGACAAAACCAATCTATTTAGTTTACCACAATAAGCAGAATTTTTCCCACAGAAGCAAAAACACAAATAGATGGTATTTTATTCGTTTGAAAGCAATTGAGTCGAGGGACTAATCAGCTGAGGATGGAACAGAAAAGTAATCATTCTGAGACAATTGTAGTGGAGGAACAATATTAGAACTATGCCATTTGCTGGGCCAGGCTCCTCTGAGAACTGAAATTTCAGGGAAGTATGTGGGTTTTTTTCCCTGCCAGACATCTTGATTTCAGTAAGTAGATATTTCTATGGGAAAAGCCACTATATTTTGGAAAAAACTTCTGGTCAGCTCAACCCACAAATGAAAGCTGACTGGCAACGACCTCAGAGTGAAATGGAACCCAAAGTGCACTTGGAAATTTTTGAGATTCTGACAAATGCAACTTCTGTGGAAGGGAGAGGATTACAAAATGCATTATGGTTTTAAACATACAGAGGTATAACACTGTGGTAAATCAGTCATTTCACCTTGTTGACCACCCCAATGTTAAAAACCCAGTCTTTCCGGTTAGTGTGGCTCCAAGCATTGTTTCACTGCTCTCTTTTTTATTCACCCCTACATCATTTTCCTTCTTCTCCATTCAGAGACTGAGGGACTAGGGAGGCTGAATGGTACAAAAGTGCAGACACACATCTCTTGACCTGTCTGGGTGACCATGGAAATCATCCTGACGGAGATGGACCATTGCTCACAGACCGTTTGCGCTCCCATTCGCTCTGATACTGCCCCTCTGGCCCTTAATAACACTTGATATGACTGTTATTTCCTGGCTTTATTCGCAGATCATGGGCCTTTCAGCCACTTTTAGGAGGCCTCTGTTCTCTTTCTAGCTGTGCTTCACAGCCTGGGAGGTGACAAACTCCCTGTGACTCACGGTAGGACTAGTTCTGCTCATTTTAGTGCAGCTTCTTCCAGGAGAAGCTGATCTCTGCAGCTGAGCAAGGGCACATCAAGATGAGATCAGCCAAGATGTTTACAGTGATCAACAACTTTTTCTAAGTGCAAGACCCCTGTGGAGCTCCAAATGGAAAAAAAAGTGAGTGTGTCTGAACACAGAAGTACAGACATGTATGACCTCAGGATCTTAAATGTTTTGCATATTTCAATAACCACTTTCATGAAGAAATATGAATACTGGAATCCTTTTTTTTTTTAAATGAACAATATGGCTGTCTGGAAGCAATATTAATCAATAACTAATTTCATAGTTGGACAACTGTTTTTAATGACTTTGTACTTTTGATGCATTGTTACGAAAGGCTTCGGATCATTCCCATAAGAACTTGTCAAGGAAAGGGCAAATTCATTTACTTGTCATCATGTGAGAGCCAAAAGGCTCATTAGGCTAATTAGGAAGAGAATCATTTGGGTTTTCGCTCACTCAAACACAGCAAAAACCTCTTGTTCCTGAGTCCATAAAAGGGATTTGCTGCACCTATGGAAATAAGGTGCTGGGAGTGGGTACAGGGCAGGTTCCAGCTGACACAAGCTGAGATTCAATTCCTCATCCCTCATGTCCAAAGTGACACCTGCCACAGGAGTTGTCAGGCTTTGGTAAGGGTTATCTGGCCCTCAGCCAGGGTAGTCTGAGTTTATTTTGTACCAAATCTCCCAGCTTTCAAACTGCAGAGTTTTCTTTTCTTGGTATAACCTCTGTTTTCTCTCTCCATCCTTCATTCATACAGTTAGAATTCTAGAGCTCTGTCCTGTTCATGTCCAGGGGTTGCTGCGTTTCAGTGCTGGTGAAGCACCACCAGCACAGCCCTGGCACTGCCTTTGCTCCTCTTAGCCAAAAGTGACCAACACAGCCATTCATCCAGCACAGACAGGACACATTGGAGGGTGCAAAAGGTCACTATCAAGTCATATCCCTCCAATGCTGTGCTTAGTTGAAGTAATTTTTTATTGCCATGGGTGTCCCTTAGGCCATTTGCTTCCTTTTTCTTTCATTTCAGAATTTGGATTCCCTTGTAATTCATTAAGTTGCATCTTTGTAGAGAAGGTGATTCAATCATGCTGTGACACATGCCAAGGTTTTCAAACAAGATCACAAGATAAGGAGGTGGAGAGAAACACAAATAACCAGTGCCTCAATTTTTTGGGTGAAGGGGATCTATATGAGAAGGTTCCCTGTCAGGGTCTATTAGCAAGTTACCAATGCCAGCTTACAGCTTCTCAACCAAAATTCTGCTAGAGTGAGGTAAATAGCCCATTTTTAATTCCAAGAGGAGGGAGGCTGGTAATAATAATGTTTGATAGGGTTTTGTTTCTTGCTTTCACTACTCTCACATCTGTTGGGCTTTGTTCTCTGCTTTCCACCTGGCATCACCCTCTAGTGACCCGTGGTTATGCTTTTGTTCCACACCCTTCAATTTTCCTGGAGCACAGAGGACCATCCTCCCTCCCAAGCAGAGTGTTCATAAATAGGCACAGGCAGGCAGCCTCTAAGCTGGAGAAAAAACAATTTTATGGAAAGGGGAGAAAGAAAGGATGCTCCATGTTTGTTCCTCTTCCAATTCCACTCTTAAAAAGTGATGATTCTGTCACAGCTGACACTTCTCTGTTCTCTGCTGCAACAGTTTTTGCTTGTATGTCACTGGGCAAAACCAGGACCAAAGGAAGAGATGAAGGCAACATTCTTTGTGAAAATATCAAATTCACCAATATATGGCATCTGGGGGAAGTGAGTAGTGGTACTGTTCAGTTCAGACTCAGCGTGTGAAGGATTTAATCCAGGACAAAAATACAGAGTTAAAATTAGGAAACAAAAAGAGAGGTCAAAACATTTCCCCACATTTCTGTTTCCTAGCAGGATGTTTCCACTTTTCCCTCTGAAATAGCACGTTCTTTCGGAAAATGACACCTCTTTTGCTTGGAAAATAGAAAAAAAAAAGGCAACAAAACCAAAAACAGCCAGAAATAAATACCTTAAAAAAAAAAAGTAAACTTTCAGTTTTGGGTCAAAACATTTTGTAGAATAACCTTGAAGTGCTTTTTTTTTTCACTCCATGATTTTGCTTCAGTTTGACCAGTGAACCAAGTGAGTCATTATTTGCAAAGCTGGGGATGCTGGTGAGTGCTGACACTGCTGACTGTGGCAGGGATGTGAGCACAGCATCCTGGATCCATCAGACTAAAAGAAAATGCAGTCAGCCTATTTTTCACCCCCACCCCCTCCCCACTGGTTAAATGAATGGAATTAACTCCACAGCTTTATTGTCTGAGGCCAAGGAAAGTTAATGGAACCGCAAGAACCGAGACTGATAAATGTCCTTGTGATGCTTTGCAGGGAAATCCAGCAGCTAAAGCAGCTCGGAAGGAGGGCTGGGCTCTGCAGAGTCCCCACCATGGACACACCAGTGGGGACCCCACAGCCCTTTGCCAGCACCATGGGCTTGGTACCGTGCCCTAACAGGGCCCTGGGTGGGTCTGGGTCAGTCATCAAACCCTCCTTTATCCCCTTTATTTATTTCCACACCTATTTATTGGTGAGGGCAGTTCCAGTGTTTAAGGAGCAGACTGGGTGGAACTCAGGCTGCCAGAAAAGGGGAGCATCCCCCTTTTCAAACAGTATCATTATTTAGCCTCATTTCATTTCTCATCCTACTGGAGGCCATAATATACCACATCTGGCCATGGAAATTAAATTATTTTAAGCCCAGAAGCCTCTGAGAAGGAGAGAGAAGTGCTGGTAATTACACCCACCACATCACCTGTATGAAACCCAGCCCTAAAGACTGTCATGCCAATTCTGTTTCCTGCTGTAAATCCTCATTCTTTCCTTTTCCTTTCCTTTTAAATGAAGCAAAAAAACTTGCACTCCTTTTCATATGCAAATTTAGCACCTTCACTTGGTTTTCCCTTTCTCTCCTGTTACTTTATTTCCCTAAGAAAACTTGAACATGAGCACGTAATAAAGCAAAAAAAACCAAACCAAACCCTTCCTTCAGAGGCTTTAAAACAGGGTGACGAAAAATAAATCCCTGCTGCTAAAATTTGGGCAGAGGATACCTGTGTGGAAATAAAAGCAGCATTTACCCCCTGTGTGCATTCCCACTCTCCAGCTCACTTGCTTCCTTCAGCTCTTGTTTTACATAAACTTTTTATTGGTGATGGACTGAACAATAAAGCTGGTAACAAAGCGATCAATACACATTACTCAGCATGAGTTAGACACAATATTGGAGACTCCACAGCCAGGAAAGGCAGGGAATAATCTTGTCCCTTATCCTTTTAATCAGGAAAAGGAAAAGCAGAACTAGATTTTACATCAATTCCCATCTTTCTCTTTGCTTGTTTCAGTGACTGTTTATACTCTGCAACCTCTTTTTGCAGGCTCAGAGCATGTCAGGGTGAGATGGGTCCCCACTAAAGGACTTTTCAAACCCTCTGTTGAGACATCTGTCATATTTTACAGGCTTCCAGGAATAGATTAGAGTAGTTTTAGGTATCTGGGTAAACTTCTGTGTTGGTTTTGTTTAGTTTTTTTACAATAAAACTGGGCCATTGAGGGGAGTTGTGTTGTTTAGTTGCAAAAACAGTGATAGCTACACTAAGGATGATGTGAGCTGTCCTCTTAGTTTAGGACTTCTTCAGACTGAAATAAAGGCTGAACATGTATTGCTGTGCACGTCCTGATTTTGGCTAGTAACAACCAAACTCCAGCTTCCACTAAAAAAAAAAAAAAAAAAGGAAAAAAAAAAAGAAATGTTATCTCTAAGCCCAAAACTGAGAGGAATACCATGAAAATGTGGTGATGTTTGGAGCCTGCAGAGAGCCCAGAGCAAGAGCTCTAAGTCAGCTGAGCTGCCCCACTGAGAAGGTTTGTCACCTCTGGGACCAACTCCTGGGAATGTCCCAGCCAGCACCTGGGATACAGACTGACAGGGATGGTATTGCCAGGAAAATACTGTGTTGCAGTGAAGTGAATTCTCCTTCCCAACATTTGCCCAGACACAGGGAACAGTGCTTTTGTGAGCTTGGAGCACCTCGGGGTCCAGAAAGGGCAGAAACACAGTGAGAACCTGTCTCCTTCCTGTCTTTTCCTGTCCTGCTCTTTTCTGCCACAGCCCTTTGACACAACAGCAGTCTCCAGTTGGGTATTTGAGTAGCATTTCACCCAAACGGGACTGTAGGACAGAGGAAAAATTGAAGTTCTTATTGTCCCTGACACTTCACTGACAAATCTGGAACGTTCCAGTGCAGACAGTGCCATTTGGAGATCCCTGAATCCCAAGAAAAGCCAGGTGCTTCCCAGAACATACATTGCTCTGAGCAGGACCAGCAAGGGGAGCATGTGTATGTGTGGGGAGGATGTTGCTGTCCATGTGAAATAACTGTGTCAACAGCATTTCCAAAGGATATTTTTAGCTGATAGATTCGGTGTCTTTTGTGGGCTACAGTCAGACTGGCACAATAGACTCTTAATGACTTCTTGGGGACTTCATTGTCTTTTTCTATACACAGCTTATTAATGTGCCCTCTGTGCTACTCATGGATGCAAGAGCCAATAATGACTTCAAAGAGGTCATTGTGGTCCAGAGCATCTGTACACAGGAATAAAAAATAAGCTGAATAAATACTCACCCACTAATCCATGGCACAATAGATTGTAATCAGTCTATCAGGGTAAAGATTATTTTTTTTACAGCATCTTTTCATCCAAGGCATTTTCAGAACATCTTTTCATCCTAGCACTCTGTAGACATTATAAATTGATCATCTTAAGTCCTTTGACAGAGCAGAGAGTGCCTTTAGTGGTTAGAAGCTGGGACTAGCTTGTGGCAAGCAGAAAAGCAGATAAAAAGTCTGATTTGTCTTTTCCCCAGGAGGTTCTGTAATAATCCCAGAAAAGCAGTTTTCCCTGGATGTTTGAGAGAGTGGGCACATCCCTAAGAAAACCACATGTAAGAGGGACAATGCCCTGCACAGTAGGCAGACAACATCCCTGGAAACTTCCAGAGCAGTCCCTTGATCCACATGGAGCCACCGGCACAGGGATGGACCAAAGTTACGTGAATAAATTACATTTGCCTGGATTTATATCATTTCTGTAGTGCCTTGGGGTTTCCCACAGACAGAGGAGTTTTGATCTGCTGGAATTCCCTCATCTCCTCCTAAAGTCTAATTAACACCCTGGTGACCAAAGTCAGTGGTCCCCAAAGTGGTGGAAGATGGTGGTTTTGACACCTCCCTTCAACACTTCTCTGCTCTTACAGTGTGTGCTGTATTTAAGCTGTGAAGGCCACCCAAGGAATTATGTGCTGCTGCTCAGTTCTGTACACATCTCTTGGGTTTTATGTTATAGGATTAATGAAATATTGGAATGGCAAATCCTTCCTGAGTAAATGACCAGAAAAGGTTATTATTCAGTGAGTATATAAAAGATTAAGGTGAGGAGGAGTCACCCCCCCCCTTAAGGTGAAGAAGGAAGAGGAACAGGGAGAATCTGTCACTCCCTGTAAGAGCAGAAAGGACAATTTTTAGGTGTCAGTTTAGAAAGTCATTATAAATAATTAACACATGCAAAAAAAGAGAAGAAAGTCCAACAAAGGTGTTGCAGAAACCTTCGTTTCTGCAAAGCCCATGTGAAGAAGAAGAAGAAGCCTATGCATCCCCTGTTGTAGAAACAGGGACAGATACCAAGAGCTCTGGATTTCCTGGGAAGGCAAAGCTTCCTAAATTCCAGCCCATGGGAAACAAGGATCTCCTGCTCCTGTGGAGCTTCAGCTTCTGCCACAACACCCCACTGGAGGGATTTTGCAGAACATACCAGCAACTGTTGGGCAATAGGGAGCCAATCTCTCCTGGCAGTCAGAACAAGGAGCTTATTTGTTTTCCATTTTTTATAAACTTTCCAATCTGGGTTTGATCTCTGATGTGGTTGGATGAAGTAGTTTTTATTCATCTGCAGCTTTGTGTCTGGCTGTAAATTCTGGAGCAATCTGACTCACAGAAGGCATCCAGTTCCCATTGGAGATCTTGATACTATGTGTTAAAATTCCTTGATTTTAAGTTGCCTGGCACAAGAGGGAAATTTTTTTTTTAAGTCAAATACACAGTAGATATTTCCTTGGAAAGCCATTTCAGAGAAGAGAGAAAGTTCTTAACTTTTACCATCACCCTGTCCTTGTTTCACCCTGATTTTTGATATATCGGAGCCACTTCCCCCAGGAAAGGATTCCTCATGGTCTGTAACAATGGGAATTCACCACGGGCATCTCTATCCAGGGAGACTTGATTATCTCTGCAGGTGAATTTCTGGAAAGCTCCCAAACATTGAATTTAGGCTGTTTGTCTCTCCCTGAGAAGATCCACTTGCTGCTGACAGAAGTCTTTGCACAAAATGGTCTATTTGACTCTTACCTTGATCATCCTGATTACTGCTGCTCCTACTGCAGCAGCAACTAATCCCAGTTACTCCATCATTTCAGCCCAGGGAAAGTGCTTGGAATTTGCAGGATGGGGACTCCAGCAAGCCCTGAGCTGTAAGAAGAATTTGCTGCATTTGGTTGCTCAGGTTTATTATGGAGATTATCCTTGTCTGATTTTCTTTTTAAGCTAAAATACCCAACTTCTGTTTTATTCCTGCTCCCCAGAGGGTAGGTCAGATTCAAAGCCTGCTGAAAGAAGAAGGAGGTTTGCCAGCAACTTTGGGACTTTTATGTTCTCACTCCAATTTACAGTTTTTCTGACAGAGCAATTGTACAAAGGACTCAAGTGTATTAGGAAAATCTTCCCATCTGCCTTTTCTAATCCTACTCCCTAATTTTGGCTTGGCATCATCCCTACCCATGATCAATGATGTATTTATCCCTCCCATCATGCCATTATGCACCAGGTAGCTAAACCTCAGCAGATTCTCCAGCCTTGCCTGACTCCTTCATAAAGCCACCTTTGCTTGTGGGGAGAAAAAAAAAACAAAGAAAGAAAAAAGCTCAAACCTAATCTGAAGGAAAAGGTAAAGGAGGGAGCAGCACTCAAAAGCATGGAACGCCCTGCCCTCCCTTCCTGCACCCATTGCCTAAACCACAGCACAACTTGCAAGATTGTAGTGTCCAAACTACCTCTGTAAAAATAGCAGACAATTCTGTAAAAATAGAGCAAACTTCACCCCTGCTGAGTGCATCAGGAGAGACCACATCACAAAAAAAGTCAATGTTTTTGCTTTAGCAATGGTTTTCTCCAGGCTACTGTATTGCAGAAGAGCACAGCAGTATCCTCCAGCTCCTGTCTTAAATACCATTGCAAATCAATTACTTTTCAGGCCATAAACTTCATTTAAAGAGACAGAACACAACGAGACATCTCCTGGTAACACAATTATATTGATGCTTGAGCATCTTAAGTCTCTTCCGTGTGTGTGTGAAAGAGAAAGAGTTGTGATGGGGAGGAGGAGGGAAAGTGGCAGAAGGAAGTTGTTTTAAACTGCTTGATTTGTAAACAAAACACAAACATATTGATAGCAAAGTTAATCTCCAGAGCACGGGCAGCCAGGAACCGTGGGGAAAAGGATGTCTGAAGGACAGGCAATAAGCACTTCCACCAAAAAGCCAGGAGTGAAAAACCAGCTGCCCCCAAGCACCTCCCTCTGGAAACCAGACATTTCCGATTCTGAGACAATTCATAAAAAACAAATACAAATCATCCAATTCATTCCCTCATGTGAATTAATATTTAATGCCCAAATAATGAATCTTCCAATAAATATTTAATATCCAGACACCAACATATATGGCAGTGCAGACCAGGGCCTTTAGTAATTCAAAGCAATTGAGTTTGTGCAGCAGTGGCTGGTGAGGGGACCAGAAAATGCAAATTGCAGAAAGATAAGGAGTCACTGTGAGGGTGTTTGGGGCCTTTTAGGCTCTTTGCAGAGCAAGCTGGAGAGTGGCTTCTGTGGGAAAAAAAAAGCCTAACACAGCTTCCAGCAACTTTGGGCTGTTTGTCTCATGCCAGAGAGCTGCTACTTGTGGGCCAGTTGTTGGTGATGGACACATTTGTCACGTCCCAGCAGCAGTGCTGGGCTGGCAGTGGACACTTCTGGAAGCATCTGTCCATGAACAGAAATTTAACACTCTACTCTCTGCATTTGTCTTTCCAGTCCTCAAAGAAAACCTTCTTCCATGGATCACATCTCTGTATTCCAGCTGCTGGAATGTCCACACTTTCTTTACCATCCCTCTTGGCCCAGCAAGCACATCCTGCAGATCCTTCTCCTGGACAGAGCATCCGGCCATTCCAGCTATTCCTCTGAAAGCTACAACTGTGCTACTCAAGTGCCCATTTTCCTTGATGCTGCATTAACCTTGGGTGAAATCCTCCAGCCCAGGAGTGCACTCTGATGGCTGGGCTAAGTGTGGATGCTGAAGCAGCACAGCTACCGTGGGGCACTTGGAAAATGGGGAAACACTGTTATTTCTCCATCTTTCAGTAAAGAAGGTCTGTTTTTTACTCTGAACAAGCCTCACTGGCACTCCTGACTGGCTTCTTTAAAACCGGTTCTTAAGACATTTCTAAATAGCTCAGTGTTTCTCGCTAAGTGGGATCTTGAGTTGAAAATAGCCCTTGAAAAGGTCATTTTTGGAAGAAATTTTGTCTTGGACAGAATGGAGCAATCTACCTTCTTCTTAGGATGGGGTGAGGCATCACCTAAGGTGATGTCATTTGAAGAGAAATCATTCCCACAGCCTCAATTTGCAAATAATTCATGTTAGAAGCAGCAGGCACCTGGAGGACAGGGAGTTGTCACCGTGCTTTATTCTCCTCCTTTGCCAAGGTGGATCTCCTAAGAAATTCACAGATTTAAAAGCTGCCAAACCCCAAATCCCCTGAATTAGCTGACTCACACCACAGCACCTGCTTTTGGGTCAGAACAAGCCCTTACACCTCAATGGCAGATCAAGACAGGCACACAGACTCATCCAGCGATCCGGGGTTTCCGCTTCCTTAGCAGCAATCCCACATTTCTGTGCAGTCTGGTGCTCGAGGACGCTTCAGTTCCCCGAACACAGCACCACACATCATGCACAGTGGGGTGCAGCTGACATGTGCCCCCATTTCTGTGAGAATCTTCATTGTTCTGCTAATGCATCTCCACTCACTTCCCTCACTATGTTCTCCCCCGTGGAGAATTTACTTTCTATCCAGGCGAGGTGGTTTTCTTGGCGTTTCATTACGGAATGCTCCGGGTGGTAAAGAGACACCTTTGCCTGATTGAGTCCCTGGCTGCTGAAGTGGGAATATTGAGTTCTCTGAGGATGTTGAGGCTTCTCTGTGATTCACAGGACGGATTTCGCTTGCAGGGCAGTTTGTGTTTCCCTGAGCAGATTTGAGCCTCAGTAGAAAGATGAGCGAGGGGGCCAGGGATATGAGTGCTATTTTTGGGTAGGGCTGGCTGGTGAGAGCAGAAAGGATAAATGTTGCATTGGGATGCTGGTTTAGGCTTCTTCTTTAGTGCTCACAGTGTGCAATTAAACATGAGATTGTGCACCAGACACCACACATTATGAGTTATCACTTTACAGCTGCGGCTCCGGTCCTGACGTCACACGGGCTCCTTCACCACGGCAGATGTGAGGTGATTCAACCAGCTTAGCCCCTAATACAGGAGCTGGGTTTCACTGCATTTGCAGTGGGCTCTCAAGTCCCACAGAATTCCTGCTGAAGAGTTAACATGATAACTTAGTGGCCAAAACTTGACCCAGTGTCTGAGCCTCTTTCTCTTCCTACCTGGGGAAGAAACACAAATTGAAAAGTAAAATCCATAGCTGCCTGGGAGCCCAAACAGGAAAGCTCATTAGGCAGCTGTGATGTGCTGTTGTGAGTTGGGTAGGAAAGTCCTGGAGCCCACAGTCCTTCCTTAAACCCCAGAAGTTGCCAAAGATCCTCACCATGATCATCTGCACAGCTGATGCTTTCTGATTTAAACAGGCTCTTCTTCTGCAGCATAAAGGTCTGCAGCCCTCACCCAGGACAGTCAAATGGAAAAAGAGAGAAACAGCAGATTAATAGGACTGAGTTCGTATCTCACCCCACCCCATATTGCAGTAAATTGGTGTGAACCATGACCACAGCACTGGAGCTGACAGCACTGGGATGTTGGGGAGCACCCAAGGACCATCAGACATAATCAAAACTGGCAACAGTGGGGCTGGGTGAAACAGGGAAAGACAGTCACTGGGGAAAATCAAATTGTGTCATCTATCTGGGGGGGGTGAACTGGAACATGCTAAATGAAACCTGAGAGGAATTTGCTGCCTGAATACCGGGAAGCCTTTTGCAGCCATTTGGAAATTAGCTGAAGCAAGCCAGCTCCATGTACAGCTTCAGGGAAGCAAGGAAAGCACGTGCAAGGTTCCTCCTTGACTCAGAGTCCACTAGAGATCAATTAAACCAATTCCCTGCTTTCTAAGCAATGGAGGCCATTTGTTCCCTGTAGCAGACAAGCACTGCCCTGGCAGCAGATAACTAAGTGGATTTAGTGCATGCTTTCCCTCCTGATTCTTTCACCAGCCCTGCACTATCCCTGCACCTTGGCCAGACAGAGTTTCAGTCTTTAGTACTATCAGCTCATCCCCCCTTTATTAGCCTGTATCAGACTGTTCCATCTATTCTTGACCATTGAGAATACCTGCACCTGTGCCTGCTCCAGGCTCTGACCCTCACAGAGCTCTAGTGCCATCCACTCCTCCCCTTTTAGCCAGCTCCATGCATGCTCCATCCTTCTGAGTTTTCCAGCTATGGAGAGTCCCTCAGAACATTCCTCAAAACCCAGTCAAAATACTTGGGAATCAGACATTTTCAGATGCTGTAAACTGGTGTTACAGGGGGGCTTTGCTGGTCTCCATCAATTGTGGATGTGATGATGAGTTTGGATCCTGCTACAACAGTTTCAAACCCCTGCCATCTGTCTATTCACTGGGGTTTGTTTCATCCCACCACGTGGGGCCCAGTGTACAAATGTCAGTTTGGGATCCAGATCCAAAGGGAATGAGAGTGAAAAGAGGCATCTCTGCATGTGGCACGGGCCATTTTGCATCTGTCCCAGCTCCGGCGAGTCAGTCCATCACAGGAACATGAGACACAAACGGCTCTATTTGCCGGCTTCCCAAAGCCATGCAACAGCCTCAGTGGGAATTATCTTCAGTGGTGGAAGGGGACAATTACCCAGCTAATGAAGCACATTTTCCTTTTTCTTCTCCACCATAAAGCTGCATGGAACCTGCCTCTCCATCCAGGCGAGCACAGAAAGTGCCGAGCGCTTGCAGAATGGGCCCCCAATCAGTAGTGGCAAATGCACTTAACATGCCTGCTGGAAAATGAAATGACTGATACCATGTAATTAGGCCTTAATTATTTATCATTTTTGTTTAATTATTGCCACTTGGAAGTTAACAGGTTATAAAACTCTTGGGCTGTGTTTATTAAATGTCGGTGGATTATTAGCGAGGAAGTGCCGTTTCTGAGCGTTAATGAAATACCTGGGAAAAACTCATGGCCAGAGGCACTGCAGCACAACACAGGGCAGCTCCAGGGACTCAAGGTTAATTGTGCCTCACAGACAGAGCCATGGGCAGCAAGAGAAGGGCAAAAGTCAAAAGTACCATCAGGGTAAAAGTCCAAAGTACCACCACAAGTCTGCCCCCAGATCGAGATCTCCCTCATTTGCCTTTGCCTGGTGTCATCTTGATGATCTTAGAGGTCTTCTCCAACCTTAATGATTCTGATTCTCTGATCTATTGTGGAAGATGGAAAATGCTCCTGCTGCTGAACATGGCTGTGCTTGAATCTATCCTGAGCTTCTTTGCTGTCACTGTAGTAGTGGGACAGGGTTGTGCCATCACTACTATACAAAAAAGCTAGTTTGGGGTTAGGCATCCCACACCTCTCTCTGTGTGCTCTGAGCAGGTTCAGAAAATGACAAGGCAAAATAAATGTCCTCAAAATGTAGCATTAAATTTGGCAAGGGAGAGCTTACGTGGGATGAAACCTGAATGCTTCTGATTGTTACTAGTTTTAAGATTTAGAAAATTGAACTCAAAACACAGTGATAATGCTCAGGAGCAATAAAACACCTGCTGTATTTCAAAATGTGGCTCTAAAAAAAGGAAGTAATTATTTCTCCCTGTTTAAAGCACTAAAGCAAGGAGCAGTTTTTCCTGTTCTGTGGACACAAAGATGCAAAGCCCCAGTCTGTGAAAGCTGAGGCTTACTTGAACTTAAGCACAATCTATAATTATAGGCATGTTTGCTGCTCTGAGCTCACAGTGCTGACCAAAGCCACAAAGGAATTCTGTGGTAGACCAAGGCTTTGACCTTATTTCCCCTTCCTTAGGCTCGTGTCTCAACCAAGGATCCCGTCTGCCTCTGCTGAACATAAACCTGAGCCCTTCTGCTCGCTTTGAAGTCCCTTCAAGCTGCACCAGAGCTGGTTTCCCAGTTGTTCCTCCCCCTTTCAGGACACACAGGCTTGGCAGGGGTGTCTCCACACTGATCCTGTCCTGAATTCTTCCTGCTCTGTCCCCTCCTGTGGCCTGGGATGTGCCAAGGGATTTGCCTGCAAACGGCAGCACTACACCTGCCCTGCAACTACCAGCTGCCAGTTCCTAAATTATAAATGGAAGGATATTTCATCAGAGCATTAAAGGGTAAGAAGTGTCATTTTGTTACTAACCAAAACTTTCAGAAAGAAGACAGGCTGTAAATTATTTAGGGAAAAAGTCACATTTTATTCTGCTGGAGAGTCTGACGGGGAAAAGAAGGTTCATTTTCTTCCCTCTCTCTGTGGGGAGAAAAACTGCGGAAGAAGAAGAGTTTTTTGTTTACCTAAGTGGCTGCCAGTGACCTCCCAGTCTTTCCCAGTATTATGGTACCACCAAGCATTAATTCTCAGCATAATGAAAAATGGATATCTGGTCTTCCTGTCCTTTGGAAGGATGGACACACGAAGTTGTAGAGAGGTTTTCTTGTCCCTATTATAAAAACAGGCTTTGGAACAAGAAAACACTTCTAAATGCCTGACCTGGAGTGCTTCTGCCAGGGGAAAGCTCAGCCTTTCCTCTCTGGAGGGTCTTGGCCTTTTTCAAGCTGGTTTATTCCCTTTGCACTTGGGTAGCCACGAATATTCTTCCTTCTCGGAGATTCACTAAAATGCACTTCAAGGCAGCTCCTAAGTCCAAATATCCCACCTGGCTCCAAACAGTGTCATTTCTGAGGAAGAAACTGCAACATTTCTGCTCTAGTTGATTCCACAAACAGGGATGAGATTTCTCTTTTACCTCTTCCTCCCCTCTACCTTCCCCCCAGTCTGTGTGAAGGGACAGTCCCACTTTCCACTTCTGCAGGACCCTCCGAGGGCCCTTTCTCTCCTGCCTGGGAAACACCTGCACAGCCCAGGAAGGTGCCAACCTCGGAAACATGACAACCCTGCCCTGATTTCCCACCACACCCCCCGAGGAGAGTTAAACACAGAGATTATTTTTAAACCCAACGAGCAGATTAGTATCTAATTTCACCACTTCCATGCCGTCGATGAAAGATGAGCTGGGGGAGAAAACCATTCCGTTCTTTCCTCCCATTCCAACCCTGCACCGGGCTAATTAAGAAGCCGAGGTTAAAAAGCTCATCACAAACTGAACAAGTTCCAACCCAATTTCATTAGGATGCCAGGGCTTCATTGATTTGGGCAGGATTAGCTATTGTGAGATGGAAATGATGCCATCAGAGGCATCTCCCCCTGCCTCCTGCTCCCTCCCTGCCTCCCCACGCATCCACCCCTCGCCGAGCCCGGCTGGCGCTGGGAGCCGAGGCACAAAGCTGAGCCGAGGCACACAAAGCTCGGCTCGTTAGGGAGAGTTTAAGCAGAAGAGCCAATCAGCGTTTATTCGTCTGGCTGCAGCTGGAGTCAGCACATCAAACAAATTAACAGGATTTTCATGGAGGGTTTTGGCCAACGCACCACACTGCACTTGAGTTGACTAAACAAACCTGGGCTGTGTTTCACCAGAGGAGGAGAGAGCTGGGAGGGTGGGGAGGGAGGGTGGCAGGGATAAGTAGGGAGAGGGCATCTTCTTCATCCTGCTGGACACGGGGTGGGGAGGTGCTGTTCTTGGCCTGGGGAGGGAAGGGTTTGGGGCCAAGATCAAGGGGAAGGGACCAGTTCTCCTCTGGAGCAAGAGGGTCTGCTTGAAAGCCACAGGGAGGGATTCGACTGCTGCACTGAGATCTCAGTACTGCATTCTGTAGCTCCCTGGTTTTCACCCTTCTCCTGCCCTTCTGTCCACTCCATCCTCTCCTTTCTCCCCTTGTATTTTAATCCTGGAGGGGATGCAGCTTTCCCACAGTGTGACCTCTCCTGTCTTGTTTCCTCCCTGCAAACACAGGAGGCAGCTGCAGGAGTTAGAGCAGGCAGGGATGGGGCAGATTCTCTGGGAGAGACCCCAGTGTGGAAGGATCAGGATCCACCATTGTCCATGTCTGCTGAGACTGGAGGCAAGGGAAAACCAATTTGTTGAGGTGGCAGAAGGGGGAAAGCAGAGAAGAATGGGGCAGCAGTGTGAGGGAGGGAAAAGGAGAAAAGTCAACTTGTATGCAGAATTTCCCAAATCCATGAGAAAGTGAGTGTAAAGTATTCCTGGAAAATGCAAATGAGGTCTTGGCCCAGGGGTTAGCAGTGCTCCTACACAGAGGAGCACAAAACTGTGCTATCACAGTTATGTTTGTACACAGACTTTGGGCTGCAGTTTGTGCATTTATTGAATAAGGCAGAATGAAATTGGTTCATGTCCTGCCAGGTCAGCTTCAGTTCCAGAAAAGGGGTAAAACACCACAACAACATCATCCTGTTCAACTTAATTTTTACTGCTGGGCTGTTGACTCCAATCCAGCAAAGAAAATACGAACACTGAGGGATGCACTGCAGCTCAGACCTGCAGCTGTGGCTGAGCAGCTGGGAGAGTGCCACCACGATCTCTCAGACCTAACCAGATCTAACAAGTCTATCTGTTTTAAAACTGCTCTCAATATTCTTTGGAAAAGTCAGAGTTCCAGCCCTCCAAAAAATGATTTATCATTCATTTATTGTGCCTAAAATTGCTGGAGAGGTTGATAACTATAGTATCTAGGTCTATTACTAAAATATACTCTCAGGTTTTCACTCAGATAGTCCCCAAGAGAAACAAATGGCCACAGTTCCTTGTGTTAATTGGCTTCTGGGACAATATTAGAAAATTATTTTGGGGAGGGTGTCCATTTTTATCCAAATCCTGGAAAATCGATCCCTCCTGACCAGAAAGGACTTAACGAAAGTGAACACTAGCAATTACGTCAATTATTCTCCACCAATTATCTCAGGAGACCCATTTCTCACAAGCCCTTCCAGATTAATCTTAGCAGACCTGTTCTTTTTCCATCAGGCAGTGCAAGAACACGGGCACAATTAGTGAAACCAAAAAGGCAGCTCAGGGAAACACCCCCAGCACATGGGTGACATTCACAGTTCAGTGCCTCGGGGTGGTATCGACACGAGTCCACCAGGCTCCCTTTTTTTTATTTCCCCATGCAACAGAAGCATTGATTGCCATGTAACCCAGAGAATGAGATCTCAGCTCAGTCAGCCAGGCCTGAAAAGCTTTTTTTTTTCTTTCTGCAATGCAAGCTGTGCACCTCTGGTTACATATCTAATGCAATATTTAGGAATCAGGTGCAGGTGAACGACTGACACCATTTCTCCAAATCATTTTATCCTCGTGCAGGATATCAGAATAAATGAGTTGGTATAAATGGCCAATCTGGCAGGGCAGACCAAACCTTTGCTAACTGATAGATACAGAGGAGCTTTGATCAGGAACAACAATTATCTGCACATCAAAGGAGCAGCATGTTCCCTGCAGAGCCTCCTGCCCTCCCTTGCAGAGACATGGAGCAGTCACCTTCTCCCATGTGTAAAACATGAGTCTTCAGAGGTTTTATTTCCAGAGCTCCAGGAATGCACCCTCTGTTGCTGTGCAGCTGTACTCTCCAATAAAATACCTTGAAAGGTGTTTTCTTGTGTCTCATTTTCTATTCTGATTGTCTTCAGTTGTTTGTCAGTATAATAACATTAAACTTGTTAGAGAATCCGAGCCCTGTGTTTCCTTTCCTAGCCGGGGTTTCTAGACCTCTTTGCCACTTTTCTCTTTCTATAAAGTTGTCTCAACACAACATTTCTGTGTAATTTCTCAAATTTCCCAGGACTCTTCTAGACAGAAATGCAGAGTATCAGGGGAAGGTGGTGTCAAATTTACTGGATTTCTGTTGCTGGCTTTCCCATTGATCTCTGCTTTGCAGCTGGATCTCTTTTCCTTCTCTCCTTGCTCAGCCTCCTGTTTAATTTATAGCTTGGACTCTCTGGGTCAGGAATTCTACCTAACTAGGTGTTTTATACATGGCCCAGCCCAACAAGGCCTCAACCTTGGATGTGGCCTCCAGACACTCTGACACTACAGATACTAAATACTAAGTACTTTCATGCATGCTGCTGGGTGTTGAATAGGACATCTGTCTTGGCTCATTAAATGCAGCACTCCTCTGGTTTTCCAGGGAAAGTTTCACCTTGAAAGAGACCTCCCCACTCCCACAGTGAGGCAGAAAACTTAGCCAAGGCTGAGCCACAGACACGTCCCATGTGGAGGAAAAGCTGTGATGTGGCATCTCGATCCATTTTGCCCTTCCCCTTTCTCTAAACAGCCGGGCTTCTGAAGGGGAATTATCTCCTTCAAATCAAAGCAGAGGGTAACCTGACTATTTCTTGCAGAGAAGTAATAATTAAGGCACTAGAAGGATGCAATCTGCATACATTATTGCAAGTTATGCCAACAGAATGTCAACATTTGTGTCATAAGTAATCTCGAGCAGCAATTACTCTGCGCACTGGCCTGGAATCCAGCGACAGAGCCAGGGGTACTAATTATAGGAGAGCTCCTCCTCCACTGGAGGGTGGACAGAGCATCACAAAACAAAATCCATGTGCAAAAGAGATCACCTAAACAGACCACTGAGAGTATGTGGCTGAGAGAGCTGCTGGAGAGATGAATATGAGGTAAAATAAGCCAGGGATGTGCTTGCTCTCGGCTTGGTCCACTGGTGATGTTTTCCTAGCAGGATGCAAACCAGGAGGGAAGATCCTGGAAAAAAGCCACTAAAAATACTAAAAGTCATGACTGAGAGGTCCTGATTCCTCATCAGTAGGAGAAAACACTTTGACAAAGGGGAAACAATGCATTTATTGAATCCTGTGGGATTTCTCCATTCTGGAAGAGCAAGCATCAGGCTCAGGATGTTTTAGCAGTACAGTCTAAGACTTCACTGTAAATAAAGCTGCAAAAGAGTCAGATTTGAGTCTTCCTTTAATTTCATTGCTTATTGACACTAAGTTTTGATGCCACTCACTTAAAACAGTGCCTGGCAACACTCTCAACACAATTCTATATTGATATCATTGAAAGCAAGATGCTCAGAGAACTCATAACAAAACATTTCCCTCTTTAATTCACCCTGCCACACTTCCTTCGGGGAAGGGGGAAGAGAGAAAAATCCTGTGAAATTTACTGGGGAATGTCTTATACCAACTCCATTTTAGAAGTGGTGTTGTTAGCCTGACAAGTGCAGAGCTCTGCAATGTAGGAGCTGTTCCTTTCCCAAGGAAAAGGAATGTCATTTCAGCTCCTCAAGGCTAACCCTGAGCTATGTGCATCTCCATCCTGCCTCCAGTCACTCATAACTGTACATGCTCACACTCACCTGCAGCAAAGGAGACAGGGATTGCACCAAAATTTTCCATATTGCCCTTTTCCCAGCCTAGAAGCTTGAAGTTTGATCTTAAGTTTTGCCTCAAGAGCAATTCCTGAAAAGCTGACATCAGGGAAGACCAGCTGGTGTGAAATAAAGCAAGCCTTTATCATCATCATTTCTGAGGGACAGTTGAAAAAATGCAAGCTGGGGTGTTTGAAATGTAACTTTTGATAACTTTGGAGACAATAATAGTCAATGTCTAGCAATTTTGGAAGATTTTTTTTCAATTTTCCCTTTACTGTGAGAAGAAAAAGCATAAGGAAGTTCTTCTCCTCATATTACCAACTTCCCAGATCCTAAAAAATTATATGAAGAATGCCCAGGATTTTTATTTTCAGAAAGAACATTCATGTATTTTGTACTTTCCACATTTTGCTTCCATATGCTGCTCTTCCTTATTTATTATCTAAATATGAGGGATATATAAGCTACAGCCAACATTTTGGTCAGAACCAGTCCTTTCTCTGCCCACTCTGAGATGACTTCAACCACTTTGTGGACCTGCCCTGCCTTGCCTAAGGCTTTCTGCTCTGATTAAACAGAAAGCGTGATTTTTTTGCCTATTTTCAGTCCAGTTCTTGCAGATATGCAGAAATCTTCAAGATATCCCCACTGCTCTCATTCACTTCCCTCATCCACTTCTGGAATCTTTACATCCCTGGTCTCTCTCTGTCCCTGTGGCGTTTGCCCACCTCCTCCCTCTGAGGGTGCCGGCAGAGATAATCTCATTTATAGTGAAACCCCACAGGTTTACTGAGCAGGATGAGGGCTGTGAAGAGCATCTCCTTGAGTTACCACCCCGGAATGTGTGCCAGGCAGTCTCCACAGCCCGAATGGTCTCCGATCCCAGGCACACTGAGCTCCCTGTGTTCCACACACGCCTCCAAACCGGAGCTCCCGTGCCAGGTACGGCTCTGCTCCCTGGCCCTCTCTCCTCCCCAAGGCCTGGAGCTCACAGAAGTTGCATTTTGTCTTAATACTCTGTCATTAAGTGGAGTTAAAAATAAAGCCTGTCAGAGCCTCACAGCCTGCAGGGAAAAGGATATTAATTACAGCAGGCAGAGAGTGGAGAGGAGCCGCCTTGAGTGAGAAGTCCTCCCGCTGAGCTGTCACCTTCCCCTTGTCACCAGCAGAGCTCTGCTGCGGCTCTCACACAGAGCACAGGCTGGCCCAGATACCTGTGAAATGGCAGGACAGGAGGAGCCAGCACAGGGATCTCACTGCTGGCTCTGACATCCTCCCTGGCAGCGGCTTCCCTGCAACCCAGAGCCCTGCAGAGCTCAGCACAGGGACAGGGGCTGAGGGATGAGCAAAGGGCAGCAGTGGCAGCTACAAGGGAAGAGGCAATTCAGGCATCCAAAATAAGATCCACTGCTGAAGCCTCCCGTGCTTGGGGTTTCAGTTATAGGGAAAAAGTGGGTCATTAAGGACCAAGCAGACAGTGGACTCAGCAGAAAGTGGCACCCAATTTTCCTCCAAGATGTATGAAAAGAAGATTGAGCTGCCAAGGGAAGAAAAAGTTCAGAATATTAATGTCATCTCCATCCCATAGCTTACTAGTAAAGGAAATATATAGTGTTACATTTCCTTTTCTTCTAATCAATAAATAGACATGAAAATATCCCTTCACAAGTTAGGTTTAGACCTGACTGCTCAACTCTTTGAATAAAGTATATTTAGAACCGATATATTCAGTAGTGAAGTATATATTTAAACGTCTGTATTCATGTCTACTTCATGATTAGAGGGAAGATGCCCTCTGTAAATATGATATTATTTATTGGGAGTCATAAAACGGACCAGCTGGACCTTCAGTTGGTATTGTGGGTTTGTAGGACAGAGGGTACAGCTGATGGGGAATGGCTCAGCCAGGCAGAGCACCCTGTGTCTCTGAGAACGTGCCTCCATGATTTATATAACCCCTAAACTCTGCCAGAGGGGACGACAGAGGGAGAAAAATAATAAAATTAAAGCAAGGCAACACCGGGAGCCAAATATTGTGCACTGCTGTTTGAATCTTTAGCTGGGTGAATCAATCAGGCTGACAGCACAAACCCTTCTAATGGGAAGGCTCCCAAGGCCATCAGCTGAAGGGTAACGGCAGGGGGACGGTGCCATTCCGACGCTGCCGTGCCAGGATGTGCTGGCATCCACTTCTTCTTTGTCAAAGCCTGACTTTGCCCAACAAACCCATTGACAGAGAGCAGTTCTGTGAGCCAGTGTCTGACAAACTTGGCAAGGGCTCTCCCTCCGCCAGAGAAGACTTGAGAGTTCACTTAGAGGGCACTACAGCATCCCATCCCCATCTGCAAAAGAGCCCTCCACTGCTCTTTTCAGAGCCCTGTTGAGGAGAGAGGGAAATGAAAGAAAAGAAAAGAGTTAAGGCACACAGGCTGGTCCTTGAAACCAGCGGGAAAGAGGCACTGAAAGAGCTTAATTAATGGCACATCAGAGTTCCCCAAGATGTGTGTCTAACGAGGCCTTTGCTTGGCACTTTAGCTTTGCTCGTGAAAAGTTAATGCAGGCAAAATATAAGCAGAAGGCTGTGTGAGAACAGGAGCCAGCAGGATCAGATACATCCTGATTTAATTCTCTCCTTTGGATGACAGCCCTCTGTGCCTCCTCCCCACTACCCCCTTCTCAGGGACATGCTTATTATGGCTATTTCAGAGAGAAGAAACAACCAGCCAAAAATATAGGGAGAGATCCACTTTTGTCACGAACAGCAAACGAATAAAGCAGGGTCAGAGTGTTGACTTAGAAAATTACAGTCTTCCCATCTCCTGAATAAATCCAGACACCGTACCCTCTGCCACTCAGCTTTTACAGAATTTAATTTAGAGCAATTGATTTATTTGCTGCGGACAGGTGGACTCTATAAAGAATTTTTAGGGCAGAATTTACGGTGGGTTTAATCGTGCAGTGAGCAAAAGAGCAACGGGAGCCTGACAGGCTCTCCCTGATTCCCACGGGAAGCCCCTCCAGAGCAAGCAAGAAACGAGGCTGGCAGTGGAGGGGAGCCAAGGGATCCTCCAGGTGAGGAGGGTTTGTAGGACGTGTCTGGGATTACACACAACACCAGTGTTACAGGATCTCTGGGCCAGGTGGGTGCAGTTGTTCCACTGGCCCTGCCCTGAGGGTCTGGGTTGAGAGAACAGGAGTCAGCATGATCAGATGCCCCCGAGGGTCTGGGCTGCCTCTGCAAAAACCCCACATTTCTGCAGGGTTGGTGGTATCTGGTTAAAATTGGTGCTTGTGTGAATGCAGAACTAGAGCTGGGCCAGTGGTTGTCAGCTGGGTGGGATACACCTTTAGGAATTTCATCAAAAATTCTTCTTTCCTTGCCACCTTCTCTTAAGCTCTGGATTTTTACCTTCCAGTTCTGGGAGATTTTCCCTGTCCTTGTGCTGCAGGTAGGAGGATCAGGAGATGCCTCCAAGCTATGAAAGAAAGATGCTGCAAACAGGAAGGTGCCCTTAGGACTTCAGGAGTTTGACAGCTGCTGATTTCAAGGACAAATTACTGGTCATGTCTGAGAGGCTTTTGGTTTCAGAGAGCTCAGAGTGCTTCAGCTTCTGTATCCTGTCTGGGTCTCCCAGGAACACAGCAGCGAGACTGGTCCCTTTCCTACATGTTTTACTTCCTCTGGGAAGCGGATAACTGAGACAAACAACTTGGGGAATTCTTCCCAGATGAAAGGGTTAATTGGAGCAATCAACAAGGAACAATACCCCGATTTCTGGGCTTGGTTGGCTTTGAACAGCACAGCAGTGTTTGGATGTGACACAGGCACAGCTGTGAAAGGCAATTGCTTTGTGAATCAGAGAGAACCAGTGTCCCAGCACGTAGAGGTGGGTGCTGACTGCTCGTGAAACCTGAGGCTGAGAACCTGGTTTTGTTGTGCAGTTTAAGTTTAGTTTAACCTGCTCCTCTGAGCTCTCCACTCAGTGGCATCAAAGCAGGTTCCTTAAAGGACTGGGGCTAAGGGGAGCATTCCCCTCCTGCCCTGAGATCTCCCAGCACTTTACCAAGAAAGTCCCTGTCACTTTGCTCTTGCCAAAGACACTGAGGCACAGAGAAGCTAATTAGGCTGCTAAATGATATTTAGCAGTTTGAGAAGGAACAAAAATAAGATTCTGGATATTTCAGACCTCTCATTTTTGATACCATAGAGTATATCCAGAACTAGAAACCTGAAACTATGAAAGCTAGCTAGAGACACAACATTGATACTAATTCTAAGGTTTAACAAACAGGAAAAACAAACAAACAATCAAACAAAACAAACACAAACATGCCAAGGACTGAAACATAAGGAGGCTCAGACAGCATCTATCTTTCTTCAAGGCCTCCAAGGAGCTGAAGGTGCTACTGAGGGAATCTCTGTGCAGAGATTGATAGAGTGAAAACTAAGGAGAAACACAGCTGCTAAACACTTCCTTTCTTCTGGGGACATTACCAGCTTTCCTGGTAATTTCTTCAGGTAAATATACTTGTAATACTGGAAATAAACCTAAATATACAGGTAAAGACCAAGCTGTTCCCACCCCAGTGAAGTAAACCCTGAAACGTGAGCCTGCTCTTACACCTGAGCATAAATTGTGAGCAAGTCTCTGACATCCCTCAGGTAACCAGGGTGGAGGATGTGTCTTTCATTACCCAAGGGAAATCACCCCTAAATGTGGGTGCCTGCAGCTCCCAGAACTTTCATCTTATCCTGAGGACCCTTAAAGAGCTGCCTGTTTCCCTGCATCTGGCAGTTTTAAGCATTACTAAAGTTTCCAGGCCAGGTTTTGACCTCCTTTAGCCTGAGGGTCTTGGCCTCGTTTAGTTTAGACAAGACTTACCCAGAGCAGTAATTTTGGCTGCAAAACACCGGTATTTGTGGCTCAGCAGCTTGCAGGGAGAGTGAATGTGACACACAGAGCCCAGGCGGGTACAGGAGACACAAAACATCTGTGTGAACCCTTCAGGAGAGCAGCAAATGGGAAGCAAAGCATTAATGTGACCCAAGAGCAGACTACTCCTGGGTGATTTTTCAATTACAATAGGCTGTTATAAAGGGATGTTGTTCTCTTATTTACAATAAATTTCATCAATTTATAAATCTTTCCCTTATTTAAGAAAAACACACAATACACTACAAGCTCCATCTGGCTCTATTTAGATTCCAGGTTTTATGTTTGTACAGCCAGAAGCCATCAATTACTGTGTCGAGCCCAAGGATTTCAAGGCCCTGGACACAGGAAATGAAGAGGAGGGAGAGGGCACAAATGGGAGCCTTGAAAAACATCTAATTAGTTGTGTGGTAAATGATCAACCTGGGGGTTATTAAGCATCCAGGTTTACAGAGTCCACAGTGCTTCAGTGGCTCTTCTGCAAAGCCACAGATGCACAGGGAGAGTGCAGAAAAGGGGCACAACAGGGTTTTCCTCTTTGCTTCTGTGAGATTCACTCAAATCCAAACATATCCTGCTCCAAAGGGCAGTGCTAAAGCCTCAGATGTTTGCCTGGCACATATTTTTCATTCAGGGGACCAATTTTTACTTCAGCCCCTTCCTACTGCACCCAAACGGCACCTCACAAGTGTGGGTGAGGAGAAGGCAGATGTTCCTCAAACAGCAGGTATCCACCAGCTCCAGACCCATCTATTCATGTCTGAGCAGGGCAGTTTCAGCCCTTCTTCAGCCAAAAAGTGGGATCTAGGAGAGATTTGACACAAGAACCTGCAGAGCAGGACTTACAGGGCACCAGCCAGCACTTTGAGCAGAGGACTGAGGAGGAGGTGGCTGAAGGAAGAGACACTAGGTGTCCTCTCTCTTCCTTACCAAAAAGGTGCTCACAGGACCCAAACTTCTGTTTTACCCCTTTCTCTTGTGATCAATCCAGTAAGAGATATCAGACTAATACATCTAATCTCAAACATAAAACCAAATAAACCCTAATTCTTGTGTTGGAGGTCTAGACATTGAACACAAGCCATCAAGACATGCAAAACCACATCACACCAACAAGCAGCAAAACCAGCTGGTGGACAGGTTCTGGTTAACCCTCACTATCAGCTGGAGGAGGATGGGATGAAGTTCATGTTCCCTGGACCCTGAGGTGAGGCAGGGCTGTGTTTCAAATCTTCCTCCTGACTTCCTCAAGCTGCACAGTGACTGTGCCTGTTCTCTCAGGTGCATATTAAAGGCAGCTGAGCTTTGAAGAGGGTGTTATTAGCATGGTCAGCCATGCAGTTCTCTCATTTTAATAACAATCTGGTGACTCATCCAGCCCATTAATTTAACATTAAAAAAAAGTATGGGTCAGATCTTCTTCATTTATTTAAGTTAAATTAAAAAAAAAAGGAGAGAGAAAAAAGAATAAGAAAAGAAAAGGAAAGAGTATTTTGCTTGGCTCTAACCTGAAAAATCCTCCTACCATACAAAAAACGCATTTGCACCCACAGCTATCATTTTGCCAGTTTGTAATATTATGATAATTGCATTCCATGTTCAAAACTGGGACACTTAGAAGCATGAAATTGAATACTAAAGACCTTCTTCCCACCATTGATCTGTATTCCAGCAACACAGAGGGACCCTCAGCCCTGGACCAAGACCCTGTTGTGCTGGGAATGCCTAAGCATGGAACAAAAAGACAATGCCTGTTTCGAGGAGTTACAGGCTCCACATTCCAGCCCAGCAATGAGATCACATTATCTAAGTAACTGCAGGCATTGCCCATATAATAAGCACATTCCCATACTTTTCTAAATGCATATTTCTTCAGAAGCAAAGAGCATAAAAACTCCATTACGAGTGGTGTCATTTTGCAAAGTATTTTTGTTCTGCTCGAATTTGATTCCCAAATTCTTTGCTCGAAGAGAAAGCTGCAGCATTGGAAATACTTGCAGGTGTATTTTTGAATGAGAATAAGAATATTTGGGTGAAATGTTTTGAACTGCAGGCCTAGAAGCTCTGAAGCCTCAGGGCTTGGTTAATCCAAGCTGTGGTTTCATCCCTTGTTCAGATGTGCAGGGTGGCTTAAGTCACCCCAAATTATTACAGCCCTGGACTTGGCACTAAAGGAAGTTAAACATCTGGATTATGTTTTACATAGTGATAGGAGAGTGTCTCCTTTGAGCTGCCAGTGTCACTGGGGAGATTCCCTGTCATTGCAACACTGGAAAGTCCCTTCCTCAGTTTCTGCAGCCAGAGCAAAAGAGAGAAGGTGAAAGGAAAGCTGTAGAGTGTCCCTGTTCCCAGCTGCTCCCTTCTCTCTCCAGGAGAATATCCCACCTCCAGCCAAGAGCCTTTCCAAGACCACCAGCAAGGATTGAACAGCAATAACTCAACCTGAGCAGAAGTAGCTTCTAAGAGCAAAGCACACTCTGGAGTCTCATGAAAAACTAAAAAAGTGGCACTTCTGTAGGACCAGCTGTGACCAAGGCTTCATGCCAGAATAAACCCTTCCTCCCTTCAGCTCTCTCAGTCCCAGGACATACCTGGCTGCTGCATCACATCTCCAAACAGGAGGCAGGTCAGGTCGGAAGAGGGCGAGTTTCACTCATGAGCAGTAAAACCAAACCACGAGCTGATCTATGCCAGGAAGTGCCCAACCCCTCGATCAATCTCTGCATTACAAAACCCCCTGTGATCAGCCAAAGTCAGACTCTCTCCCCTTTCATGTGGTTTGGTGTGGGATCTGGGTCTGCAGGGCTGCACCCAAGCAAGACCCACAGCTCAAAACCTACCCGGGGAAGGATGTTTTGTAAACATTTCCTGCAAACAAAAGTGTCTAAGCCCATTCCCATCCCTGTGTTGTTTTTCTCTTCTGTTATCTGAATTAGAGCTGCTGTGGATCGTGTCCAGTGTGAGCAGGTAAAAAAGAAAAGCAAATAATGCAACAGCCACATTAGGTCAGGAAATCAGGGTAATTCCAGAAAATGTCAGAGAGAGGGGAGGCATCTCAGGTCAGAGATACTCCCATAAATGTCTGGGTGCACACAGCCTGTGTCCCTGGCTCTGTGGCCAAGTTTCCTTGCTTTATCTGCCCACGTTGAGTCTGGAGGGGTCAGAGGTGCTCAGAGAATGCTGGACAGCCGTGGGGATCTGTCTCCAGCTTTCTGCAATAGAATGGAGGGGTTTACTGGAAGAAAAATCGAGTTGATTGATTTTTGAAATGTATTTTCTGCTAAAGGGTTTAATTTTTTTTCAAATCAGACATTCAGGAATATTCTGTGGTTGGTAGGGACTTTTCCTTACCGTGCCTGCCTGCAGTCAGGGAGATTAGTCCTGAGGTTGGTCCCTTTTTCATTTTTACCTTCCAGTAAGGCAGAATGGAAGAGCGGCGAGAGAAAAACATGACTTTGGTTTAAGTCTTATTTCTGCCTCAGGTGAACTCTGTTCCTTTCTTAGCATGCATGATTTAACTTTTTAATGCCTTTGTCTCTCCATTCTAGAGAATGATGGAAATAACTCTTGCAAAATGCACCAGAGTTTTCAAACAGAGAACTCAAAGCTGCCTTTGTCTGGGTAAGAACAGCTATTTTCCACAGTGATACTGGAAGCCAGCATGTAGTTCTGGTGCCCTGCTCCAGTATTGTTTTGCCTCTTCATGTGTTGATGTGCCGTGACAGCTTGTTTCATGTTTATAGGGCAGGTGTTTTGTTACTACATGACTCAATCAGCGTGTGGTTATAGCGAACAATGCACTGAGACACCGTTCTCCGGTGACAAAAACAGCTCCTCTTCTTCTGTCTGAGCTCAAGGGACTTTGCTTGGGGCTCTGACACTGTGCAGCACGGTGGTGAAGCCCTGAGAGACACAGGGAAATGGCAAGAGACAAAGCCAGTGGTCAAGCATGGCATGGGCAGGTCCACGTGGGCCATCCCATCACCAGGGGATCTCCTGACAGACTTTCCCGACCAAACAACAGTCCCAGAGCAGGGATTCTGGCTGTGCCCTGAATTTTGATGAACTCAAGCACTGGTGTCTGACGCCCTGTGCTAGTGGACAAAAATTCCTGGTGCCAGTCAGCTTGTCCCAGTAAGGACAAATTGGATGGGAACAACACAGGAGCAGAGGTGATGCCGTGGATGGGGAGGAGCAGAGTGAATTGGAGAAAACTGAAAGCTCTGGAGCATTGGTATAGGTAATTCCAGTGACATCACAACTGGATGATACCTTACTGGGAAGACACTTTGATATTCAGATTTACAGGATTTGGTGGTTCTGTAAAGGAGACCCTTTTGGAGAGGTTTTGCTTTCTGAGAAGTGAAATTTCCCTACCAGACCTCTTTGAGGCACATTCTGTTCCCATCTATGCCTGCTGAACTCCTTAAATTCCATACATTTAGCTCAGAGTTGTTTGAATGTAACAAAGGGCACATCTTGGCCTGGTGACTAACACAAAGACAGGTCGGTGAGAGGTAAAACCCACCTACCAAGTCGCTGTTAGAAATGTTGATTTAGAGCCTGCTTTGCTACATAGCACTTGGATCCCGCCTCATTTGCTTCCCACTTGTAAATGGGGTTCCACATATTGTCCTTTAATTTTTACCTCTAGAGCATTTCCTTTTATTACTCATGCTCCTGGGGATTCTCGCTGACCATGAGAAAGGAGACTTAGAGGGAACATGGAGCTTCTCTGCTTCAGTGTTTAAACTCCCCTGGACATCCCCCCAGCCACCACTTCCCTCTCCTTTTCTTCTGAGCTCAGGCTTTTGAGCCAGAGAAGTGATCAATTGCTTAAATTATTGTAATGGTTGGCAGAGGGAAGGGGGAGGGGGCACGAGGGGATGGAATTAAAAAGTGTCCCTCCAAGCTGGGAACTTGGTATTAAAAATCTCAGTCAAATCCATTCTGAAACCACTGAGCTAATAAATCTCACAAGCACAGCCTTGCAGTGGGAAGTGTAACTCGGTTGTAAGTGTGTACTGCAGGTATTACTGTAACATGACTAATGGGGAGTGAATATTGCAGAAAGATGTCTGTCTATATTCATTTGAAGTCCTGAACAAATTTGCTTTGAATCTCCTGGTCTGTTTCTATGGCTGCTTTCCACAAATATTCCAGCAAATGAGCTTTACCAGTGCGAATACTCATCAAAAGTCAATTTGGAACTCAAATAGCTTAATATTTTCCAAAAGCGTATTCCAAATTCCACACAGGAACATGCAGTTCAAAATGGATGCTGGTTCTGATGTGATTAGTTACACAACTTGCCCAACCAGAGATCAGAAATAACACAATAAGTGCTCGTGTAGCCACCCATGGAGCCTGGAATTCAAACTTGGAATGTTGGATATTTTCAATGAACAGCGCAGTGGCCTTGACTCCCATCCTCTGAAGACATCTGTAAATAGACAATTTTAGCAATGAAGAACAGTTGGGAATTTTGCAATCAGCAAGTGGCCAACTTGCAGGAGGAGGGGGAGACTGGATTTTTCTAATGAATCACTGGATATCTGTCTGGCTCTGAGTGGCAGGAAGCTCAGTACTGCAGCTCTATAGACAGAAAACCAGTAGTAAGTCACTATAGACAGAAAACCAGTAGTAAGTCACATTTTCCACTGAAGTCAGCTGAAAATGCATGTTCATTGTGTGCTGTGGATTGGCATGTGCAGAGATTTACCCCATCTCCAGTGGGAACATGAAGGACTCGCCTTGCAACCTTTCCTTGAGAGAAACAGCCGCCCATGAATCACTTCACTAAGCAGACACTTCACTGCCCACGGGGCTGTTGTGCCTGCAGCCCAAGGCTGCTGCCCTGTGGGGACACTGGTACACAGGAATGCGTGGTGGTAAATAGTTTTTAATGCTGGCACATCTCAAATCACCTCCCCATCACTTGCTCTGCAGATGCTGTTATGTCCTGGACTATCCCACCTAGAAATTATAATACGAATCTAATCGGTGGAAGTAAAATATCAGTGATCACAGATTTACCCGCTGACTTTTCAGCTGCAGAAGATGGTTCCAGGATCCTTGCGGAGAAAGACACGAGGGAAGGTTGGGCTCCCGCACATTTTACAGTGATACCTGCAGAGAGAGCTTTGAAACATTATTGCTGCCGTTAATAGATGACAATTAATCCCAGTTCTCGGTGTTTCTGCTGTGGATTTCCCATCCCACGAGGGAAATCCTTACCTGCCCTTCAGGATGGGTTGACCGAGGCTGGTGGCTGCCTCCCACCATCCACGTGTGCTCTCGCTCAGAACAGGCCGAGACTCTCTGAGAATGGTGTATTTGTAAGGCAAGAGAGAGAAAGCTGCCACCAAACCCAGACAGCCACAATCCTGACTGGATGGAACTCATGGAGAAATGATGTCATTACCGGTCCCGACAGCTTTCCAAGAGGAAACTTCCATCGTTTACCCTGAGCTGCAGCTCCAGCTGCATTAAACACTGTTTTCCAGCTAATAAAATGAGGCACAATTTTTTACATGCTGTTTGTGGTGACAGTGTAATCAGTCTTGCTGGGAGCCAGGCTCCAACCAGCCAGGAGCTGCAGAGCGCCCTCCGTGAGGCACCCAGCCTCCCAAGTTTTAGGTTTATTTCTTTGAGGTTTTACATTTTCTCCGCCAAACTCTCTCTGGTTCTCCCCCTTTTATCAATTCATTTATTTATTTACTCGTCGAATGTAGATTTGTTTTGTTCCCCAGCCATTTCAGGTAAACAAAAGGAGACTCGCTTCTGGGAAAAGGCTGTTAATGGCCTCGCTGAGGGAGAAGCAAATGTAACTTTCCTAAACAAAGCTGCAGGGAGCATCGCTCACACCCAGCAGGGCCTCTGGGGCAAACTGGGTTTGTTAGCAAAAGAGCACGCACAGAATTTGGGAGGTTGGGGTTTATTCTCATTTTTCTTCTGTTTCGTTCCAAGAAATACTTGCAGAAAACAACTCGATGGGAATGTGAAAATAAACCAGAAGTTCTGCTTCTGCCGAGTTTAAACTGAGAGGAGAGGGAGTGATTCTGCTCTCATGTGGAGTAGCCCCACTGTAAATCAAAACTGAGGGGGTTTCTTGTTTTCTTTTCTAATTTTTTCCCTCCTCTATCACTCTGAGCCTCTGCTTATTTTACCTCCTTTCCCCGCCTTCTGGATTTGCATCCTTTCTCCATTGCAGCTCCAATATTTTCTAAGAAATGAGAAATTAAACCTGGGGTGTGTTGTACTGTCCTTACACAGCCTCAAAACAGAGGAAGAAGGGCTGAAATCCACAGCAGAAATCTGGGAAGCAGCTGTACCTTACAGTTGAATTAAGTTTGTTGTGTTTTCATGCATCGGGTGAAGTCTGATCCAAAGATCACTGATGCCAGCAGAAAGATTTCCATTGACTTACAAGGACTGTGGATGAGGGCTTTGGATTATGGTTGTGATAATGACCAGTCACCTTATCTGGTAAAGAAAACATCAATAAAACCCAGAGCAGTCCAAGTTTGTCATTATCACCTCCAGTCTCCCACCTGGGTTGCCACTTGCCCTCTCCCAGACACAGTGGCAGGCTTAGGAAAATGCAGATATTGCTCCCTCCAAGAACCTTGTGCTAGGATCCATGAGACATTATTTTCTCTTCTTGAAATTCAATTTCTGAGCCCCTTACTGTCTCAAATGACCAAATGGAAAAGACAGTAATTGCTGAGAAACTTATTGACTTTTCCTTTTTAATTAATCCTAAGTGGAAGAAAACCTGCAGTTCCCTGTCCAGACAGCGTATGTGAGAGAGGAGGAGGGAGAAGAGAGAGAGGGGAGAGAATCATAATTAAAATAACTCAAATTAATCTTAGTGAGTGCTCCTGCCACTTCAGTGCTCTGAATATAAGGGGGAAGTGTTGTTTCACTCTGGTCTCTTTTGTTTCAAAGTCAGCTCGAATGAGGACCACCAGGCAACAGTCCTGTCCCACCTGAAGGGAGGCTTGGCTGGTCACTGCAGCACCTCCATCCTTCCAGCCATGGCAAGACATCAAAATGCCTCACATTTCCTCTCTGTGAGGCCTGAATGTGCTTCATATTCAGCAAGATGAATAAAAACCTGCTGTCTAAGGGAGGGGGTGATACCAGACCTGCTCCCAACCCATGGATGAGCTTCCTGGGTGATCCTGGGCAAGAGAGGAGGGATGAACCCTCTTGGCTCATCTCATCAGTGTGAGCAGATTCCCGTGAGCACCACACCCAGACATCTTAGCCAAGTGATGTTTATAAAACCTTCAGGTTTTCAGGTAGGCAGGGATTTAGATGTGCTCTGTTTCTCCAACCAAAATAGCCAGGGGTGGCTCAGCTGTCACAGACCCACGTGCCTGCAGTCACTGTGCCACACATTCCCAGCACACCTGAGCAAGGCCTGGACCTGTAAGGTTTGACTGGCAAACTAAGTGGGGAGGATGACAGTGGAGAAAAGGGGTGGACAAGAAACTTCTGCAGGTGCTGCACGCACTGGGTCGTCTGGCAGGGTGATGAACTGGGTCAGCTTTTCAGGAGAGCGGTAAGCTCTGAATTTTGGCCTGCAAAATAGGCAAATTGGGCTAAACTGCTTGTCTTGGAAGGATATCTTATTGATGGCAATGGAAGCTGACCTCAGAAAAAAACAAGTTCAGTGGGGAAGAGAAACTCCTGCACAGAAACAGCACTGATCCAATTGATCCACAGAGAGGAAAGCTCCTTCTTTCTAACAGTCACTCCACTGCAGACAACAACTAAATGCCCTCACACCACCACAAACCTGACCTGAGTGCATTTGAGAGCACAGTTTAATCATAGAATCACAAAATGGTTTGGATTGGAAGGGACCTTAAAGATGATCTCATTCCACCCCCTGCCATGAGCAGGGACACCTTCCACTAGCCCAGGTTGCTCCAAGCCCTGTCCAACCTGGCCTTGGACACTCCCACGGATGGGGCAGCCACAGCTTCTCTGGGCAACCTGTGCCAGGGCCTCACCACCCTCACAGGGGAGAATTCCTTCCTAATATCCAATCCAAACCTGTTCTCTCTCAAAGTCATTCCCCATTTGTTTTGTCACTCCATGCCCGTGTAAAATGACAAGCAGAGTCCAGCTGACAATTGATCCTTTCTGCTGGAGAAGAGGCCTCTTGCTATGCTTAGGCTCCTCCAAAGAAAGAGCAGCCTCTTAGAGAGAGAGAAGAAAACCCAGAGACCACATCCTGCTGCCTGCCTGGCCCTGTGCAGTGCTGGGAAAGAGCAGGACTCTGCGGGAATTCTCAAGCATCGCTTTGCCAGTTTGTTTTATAAACCCCGGCCCCGCTCTGCGGCCACAGAGCTCCCCACGCCAATTAGATGACACGACCAAATGAAGACAATTGCAGACGAGCACAGAAAGCTGCCTTTTGATCTGGGTTCAGAGAAACACCCTCCGTGTAGTGCTAGAAGCTAATGAGGGCCGACAGCTCAGGAGGAAGGAGCACCGGGGCTGTGCAGGGCTGGGACTTCAAGGCCACCCCCAGCTTGGCGCGAGCAAGAGCGTGACCAGACCCCGAATCTGCAGCACCAGCTGTGCCGAGCACCTGGGTCTTCAGAGAGCCCTTCCAGACAATCCTTTCCATCCCTGTGCCCCCTCCCCTGCAGCCTCCCCCAGCACGGGCGTCTCAGCTCTCTCCGAGCTACTTTGTTTTGTTTTAGTTTTCTTCCTTCTCGCTGAGTAGTTGCTGCTGGGATTAAAAAGGCATCGGGCAAATCATCAGTATGAAAGAGACACGCTGAGAAGAGAGCAGATTAACCCACTCTGCAGAGAAAACTCCTCATTTCTGGAGTGTTTGTTTTGAAAATGTCACTTCAACGGGTCACAGAATTCATGAATAAAATCCCATCCTTATTTCCATTCAAAAAGGAATAAAGATTTATTACCCAGCCTCACCAGGAAAGCAGTATTGACCCACCGATGAGTCAAGGTCTACAGTATTGCATGCAGAAATATTTATTGCTTTTAATTACCATAAACTAGCAAGGAACTTGTTTTAATAATTTTTATTATTATTGTTTTATTGTACTGTGGAAAATATAAGCGCAGGGGGAAGAAAGACTGAATTGCCAGCAAAGCCTCCTGAGAATACATAGTGATGGAATGAAAGACAGTTTGATGCTGATGGGTTAAATAAAAGGTCACTGCCACTCAAGAGATCTTGGCAGCACATTGGTAAAGCTGCTTTGAAGCATCATTAACCCTGTTTTCCATAGGAAAAAAATAGAGGCAGGGAGTAACCCTAAAGATCTCCAAAGACAGTACCTGGGATCCCTGGTGGGGGAAAAATTCAGTACCTAAATATCACAAAATTTTCTCTCAGACAGTTGCTTCTAGTTTGCAAACTGGGAGTGGTGAATTCAGGTGGTGGATGCTTAGGGGGAGGTGGCTGATGCCACTCTCTGTCACGACCCATGGGATCTGGAGACATGTGAGGTCCACTGGGTGACCCAGGTGTCACCCCTTGCCCAGAGGAAGGTGCAGACCCCCCGCCTTCCTCTCAGCATTCCGTTCATTACACCTGGGCATTTCCCAGCTAAAGCCTTTCCTGGCAGGCTGTGTTTGACTGCACATGTGCTGCAGGGTACGAGAGGAGCCGGCAGAGTAGTGCCACTCATCATGTTCCCTGCTCTGTCTCCTTCCACACATCCAGCTACCCTTCCCGGCCAGTGGTGATGGGAACCTTTCGCTCGGAGAAACGCGAGGCAGTCCTGGTGCCCCAGCGGGTGATTGACAGGCAGGCAGTGATAATGAAGTCCATTTTTATTTTTTATCTCTTGTCAAGGTACAAGGACTCGGGCCAGTGTCCCAGGTAATGAGTGTTCCCTCGCCCTCTCCCTCACTTGGGTGTGAAAGTGTGTGTAGCCATGTGTAGCTGTGTTAACACTACATTACTAAAACCAATCCCGGGAGCCTGTTCCTGCCGCAACACCTCGCTGGCTCCGGCACTTCCTCACGTTGATTTGCATTCATGCAGTTTGTGTAAACAAGGCTGTTGGGGGAATATAAATAACTGCAGCCAGGAATGCAGCTCTGCTGCTCGGCCCTGGCAGCTCAGCACCATCCCCAGCTCCTGCTGCGGGGCTGGGGCACAACCTGCTCCCATTCCCCAAAAATGGAGGATGCTGCTGTAGCCCAATGTTTTCTCAGCTCAGGAAGCCAAGAATGTCCTGCTGGAGGCTGGTTTTCAAGGAGCCTTTCCATTCTGACCTGAAAAACTGATGAAAAAGCCTTAAAAAACAGCTCAATTTTTGTGCATCCATGATGCTGGGTCCTCTTGGGAGGGGCTGGGATTTGGGTTTCAATTGTCAGAGCTCTCTCCAGGTGTTGACAGAGAAAGGCTGACACTTAGAATGATTGAATCCCAGAATTGTTTGGATTGGAAGGGACCGTAAAGATCATTTTGTTCCACCCCCTACCATGGGCAGGGACACCTTCCACTAGCCCAGGTCGCTCCAAGCCCCGTCCAGCCTGGCCTTGAACACTTCCAGGGATGGGGCAGCCACAGCTTCTCTAGGAAACCTGTGCCAGGGCCTCGCCATCCTCACCCTAATATCTCACCTAAATTTCCCTTCTCTGAGAAAGTGATTCAAATTTTGCATTTACCTGTGAGATGGTTGACTCCCCCTTGTGCACAGGATGTGTGGGTTGAGCTGTGATCACCCCGTTAGGTGAGACAGACTCGTGTCCCTCAAGCTCATCACACCCCTCTCCTCCAAAGGCAGGCTCAGGATTTATAACCTTTCACCCAAACTGAGTTAAACAAGAACCACAGTGCACACCCTGCTCAGAGATACCACTAAAAAAAAGAAGGTTTTTGGTATGAAATCAGGTAAAACTGCCTGTTTCAAGTCTGCTTTGACCCAAGCTCGGGGATCTGAAGCCCCAAGAAAGGCTGGCATGTGTTTGAAGTGGAGCTGCTATTGGTCCCCGAGCTGCAGGGAGAGCAGGCTCCTGCTTGACCACCATAATTTCCTCACGATGCATTTGCTTCATCTCTCCTTGACTTCTGCAGGCAGGGGCAATGTCTTCAGAAGCACCACCTGGGAACTTCATGTTAATTAGTCATAAGCTTACATAAAACTCTCAGGTGGAGGCAACCAAACCAGATCAAGTGTTTTTTATTTCATTCGGAGTAAGAACAAAAACAGCTAAGAGCACTAAATATTAAAGGGAATAAAATTGAAATTTTCTGATTTTTTCAGGATTCACACAAAGCCTGGTCTGGAGTTGCAGTCTTACATCTAGATTTGGATCCATCTCTGCTCCTAAACTTAGACTGGAAAATAACATTTTTAAAAATTTTTTCTCCTGAAATTTAAAATTCCAGGAAAATGTTTTCTGAATCTCCACAGATTTCTGAATTCTGCATCTTTGCTTTACAATCTCAATCCTTTTATTTTTTTTCCCTTTTTCTCTAGCTGAGCTGAAGTAACTCAGATTAACAACACACACTCTATTTAATTGACTTCATATGGTTCTATTTTAACATTTGGATTAGAATAATATTTCAGAAAATGACTGCTATTATTTTTTTAACAGATGGTGAGAGATCCACCAACATAGGAAGTGAGTCACAAGTTGTACTGTAAATAATAAATAATAATAATAATAATAGTTCTGCTGACAGTGTAACAAGGGCTCCGATTTGCTATCACACAGGAAAACTAATAAACCAAAGTGCAAAGCGCCTCAGAAATCTTTTGTTTTAATTAGCAATGAACAAATTCATTCTGCCAAATGCTGAACCCACTGGAACACTGGTGGCTTCGCATTTTGCTTAGGAGACAGTTTGAAGCAGTAAGGAGGAGTTGGAGGGGACAGCCAAACTCTAATGAGAAAATACAGTATATGCATCTCCAGCTGGGCTCCTTTCAGGGCCATTTCACAAGTGGGGAAGGAAAAAAAATATGCTGGGAAAAATAGTAGTGATTACAATTTGAATTCATGCATGTCTCCAGCGTGGTGGCCTTTGCTCAGTGCCAGCCTCCAGTGCTGCCCATTCCCCTTAAAAAGCCCCTGTGTGGGTGTCTTTTCATGTCATATTTCCTCATGGCTGGATGCTGCTCTCCATGGATTTGCACAGGCTGTGTGCTGTGCATGTTCGGCCACAAAATCCTGAACACTCCCAAAGGTCTGAGGAGGATTGAGATGGCAAGAAGAGGAGAGACCCCAATGGAAAAATCCAGCCTGCTCACAGATGGATTCTCCTGAGGCTCCCCATGGTGTGGGTGGAGATATCAGGTGTTGAGATCTTAGGTCCAAGCCCAAATTCCTGCCAGATGGAAGATGGTTTTTTGTGGACACTGTCTGCTATGGCTCTGATGTATCTTGGGGCATGTAGGTGAAGGACAACAGGTTTGGGTAAAGAAGACTCTAATCATGGCCCTGCTGCAGGTAAACAGGGCTGCCATGCAGTGAGCTGTGCTCTGCCCGAGTAACACCTGCACAACACAGCTGGCTCCAGAGGTGTTCAGTAATATATTTGAAGACCATCTATTGCATCAAGTGAGGGTGGTGAGGCCCTGGCACAGGTTGCCCAGAGAAGCTGTGGCTGCCCCATCCCTGGAAGTGTCCAAGACCAGGTTGGATGGGACTTGGAGCGACTGGGCTAGTGGAAGGTGTCCCTGCCCATGGCAGGGGGTGGAATGAGATCATCTTTAAGGTCCCTTCCAACTCACACCATTCTGTGATTTAGACATAATGCTCTGTATAATACCTTTGGTAGCTGGGCACCACAGTGGTTGATTCTCAACAAAGAGGGGAAAGAAGTGAGAGTGAAAGGGTGAGAGTTTTTGTTGACTCCTGTTAGCAGAGAAGGAACCAAACATACACAGCACTGCCCACTCTTGTTGTTGGTTCACAGTCACATTATGGCTTTCTGACTGTGGACTCACAAAATAAATTCTCTCTTTTTTAAAAAAACAATGGATTTTCTTTCTGGACTCACGTAAGAGAGCAAGGAAATACAGGTCCAGATTTTACCAGCCCTACCACTGAGTTTTCTTGGCAAAGGAAAGGCCTCATCTTCAATCCATGAGGGATTTTTTGATAATGTGACCCTCCCCTCCCCAAGTTCTTGCAACTTCAGAAATTACTTTGGGGATGAAGTTAACATGAAAAGGGTTTCATCACTTTAGATCTCTCCAGGCTTGCTTAGCTGCCACTGGTAGGAGTCACCAGCAGCTTCTAACCCACCTCTGCTCATCAGAGCTCACTCCACCATCCTTTATTGTGCTGAGAAACTGCAACAGAATGGAGACAGTGGAGATGCTCAGTGTCCATGAGGAGTTGTAGGGCTGAATTATTGCAAGCAGCCAAGGAAACTGTGACCAATGTGTCACAAATATCTGCAGCTTCCCTTTCCCAGAGTGTGGGGAGAGCCACCAAGGAACATTTCCTGTATTAGAAATGACTTATGTCCCTCACATTGCCAGAGACCTTCTCTGAGCCAGGCTGTCTGATGTTTAGTGGCTGCCTTCTCACAACCTCTTGTAGACTGAGAAATAAGAGTGATTTGTTGTCTCAGCTGCACACAGAAACATGTGGAGCTATTCCACCATTTGTCTGTCTGTCCAGCTGCTAAAGCTCCCTATTGCCACAGTGCCTGAGTGACACCTGTAAAGAACTGACAGGAGAAAAGAGTCCCAGCAGACTTGAGAGATAAAGGGAAGGAGGAACAGAGGGAGACTGGATAAGTTTGGTTGCAATACAATACCAAGCTCTGAAACCTCTCTATCACACAGGTATTCCAGGCACTGATTTGCTCTGTCTGTGGAGTACAACTCAACACCTGAACTCTAACAAATTCTCTGCAATTTACTCTGCAAACTCAGGTTTGATGGGACATCAAGGTCTTCATCCCACAATGAGCTTGTTATCTCCTTCAGTCGTTGAGTGTTTTACATTTCCCCGGTGGGGACTCATTCTGAGGAGATGTAGGTGCCATTCTCTGCATCTGAGCTAATCAGTGGACTCCCTTCCTCACCAAGGGACAGAAATAACACACCTAGGGCTTCACTCATCTGCCTTGCCAGCTGTGTCCCTTCTGCACATCTGGGGTGCAAGGAATCACCTGTCCTGTAGAGCTGCTGAGATGAGGAACCCACACGTGGAGCAATTCACCCCAGGCTAAGCCTGTGCCACATTTTGACACTTCCCCTATTCTTGCCCCAGAGTCTATCTCGGGAAGCATCTGAATTTTCTGAATTCCTCTCATAATTAATTCATAGTTAATCTTGAATAGGTGTGATTTTAATAATCATTCAGTAGATATAATACTGCAGAATTGCTGCACCATTGAACTCGAAATTACATGGAATGAGACAGCTATTTAAATAATGGCCTCTCCTGAGCTTGGCTGTTTGGGCTTTTTGCTCCAGAGATGTCCAGGAGCAGTAAGTCCCTGTCAGGATGTTGCACCATTTCTGCAGCCATGTAGCCAAGCCATTAATATATTTTACTGAGTTATGATCTACCTGGGAAGCTTCTTGCCTATTTATCTGCAGTTTCACAAATGATAATGAGAAAGCTTCTATTCATTGCTTAGAGCTTTCTAATGTAGAATTAAAATGTTTTAGTGGCTGCTCTTTGTATTTATTAATCAACTATAATGAAGTAAAATGTTGAGTTTCAAATGGCTTTGTACATTACGTAGTTAATGGTCATCTCACTGAGCTGTCCCTCCCCTAGAAATCTTTTTAATGGAACTAATGTCTGAAGTTGGGGACAACATGCAAACAGTGTTCACTAATTCAGTCATTGTGCATGTCATATAAAATACTTCTGGTGTTGCTTTACTCGTTTAACTGAAGCCAACTCTGGAATAAACCTTCTGGTCTCCAAAATTTTTTTTTTTAACTTCTCACTGTCAAAATGACTGATGGATTGCAATGAGTAAATAAGTGGAGATTTAATACAATCTGTGATTGAGGAAAGATCTTTAAAGTGACTTAACAACTGAGAAAATGACTAATCGTGACTAATAACCAAGCAGTGATACATCTGGGGACACAGAGATATTCAGGTTTCTTTACAGCATCTTATGTTGCAGCCATACCTGAGGCCCCCCTGGAAATAAGAAAGCTGAGATTTGTTTTTTCAAGTTTATTTTTGCCCATACAAGTCATATAAATGTCCACAAGAACTGGAGGATGAGCAAAGGCACAAAATTTAGGAGTGTCCTTAGGATGATTTTGCCTAGGTTGCCTATAGGATTTCAGTGCCATTTATCAATGGAGATAGATGGCCTAATCAATTTTAATTTAAAAGCCTCCTATATTGCATGTTCCAGACATCTATTTGCTACAATGCCAGGCAGTAGAACCACTTTTTCTTATGGCACTGGTGATATATTCCAGCCTCCTATCCCATGGGATTTATACATCAGTGTTTTCATCCACCTAATTAAATTCACCCTCTTGCCTTTTTATTTTCTCTTTCAGATTGTTTTCTGCCATCAAGTCCATCCATTGGCCTGTGTCTCACTGCAGGCTTTGGGTTCTTCTTTTGAAGGCTTGGTGGGAAAAAGGTGAAAACCAGCACAAAACACCAGCTCTACAACCAGAAATGTCGTGGACGCAGGGAGAAGGATTAACAGGATTATCCAGATGGACCAAGCAATTTCTAGCCCAGCCATATGTACAACCCACAGTGTGTGTGTGGAAGTGAAAAGAGTTTCCAGCTGTGTTGGACAAGGTTATATATCATTGCAAAGAGGTTGTAATTAAGGAGGGAGCCTCACAGTCCTACATCGTTACAAAAAGCCCTGTGCTTCAGTTTGCAAGTGGACACAAAAAGGGTCAGTCCAGAACACTCTGAAGATGAACTGGAGAAAGATACTGGATGGGGAAAACCCTGGGTCTGGGTTGGGAAAAGTAACTACAGAACCCACAGTGGGTTGGTGGCTGAGAGGTCCACATTGCAAAAAATTACCAGCCTGGCCTATATTTGATGGTTGGTGCCATCTGGGGCACTGATTCTCAGGAGCACCCATTCTTTTGGCAGTTAATTGCTATGTCATTTAAAATATGCTTTCTGGGAGGACCTGCCATTCTCAGGACACTTAAAAGTTATGCTATCCAGCCAAGGAAGAGAAATTGTGGTGTTCTTCAGGAAAGCAGCACGGCTCAGTCACTGGGATTTGCACACCCCACAATTCAAAAGGTGTTTTGTTTTATTTTATTTTAACTTCAGATACCAGGTGGGTTAGAAAACATTGGTATCTTCATGGCAGGATCAGGATTTATTACACAGAAGACTTGAAGAGGTAGAGTTTCTCTCCGTGCTCCACAGGTGTCCTGTGCTTGGCAGCAGGAATAGCCCCATCCCCAAAGCCCAGCTAACAAGATAATCACCTTGCAGAGGCTCTGCAGACCTCAGGGCAAACAAAAGAATCAATGATTCTCTTCAGGACTTTTGTTTTATTCCCACTGGCCATGACCCAGCTCCAGACCAGTTTCCTTCACAGGTCTGCTTTGTACTTAAGGGGAAAAAAAGAAGAAGAAAAAAAAAGACGGCATTTCTCAGATCTCCATCTGGGTCTGACTCCAGTGGGACTTACGGGATCTTTCCCCCTGCCAGGTCTCTGGTGCCCATCTATGCTCTGGGTGCTTGTGTGGTTTTAGCTGAGTGATGTCTCCCTGTGGGAAAGGCATGGGAATATGGCAGCAGGAGGAGAAACAGCACAGGAGAGAGCCCTGACTTAGCTTTTCATCACCACATGCATGACCCCTTCTGTGACGAGCCAAGGGGCTTTTCTGATTCCAACCCTGATTTGATGAGCAGAGGGAAGCATTGGTTTTTATAGCCCTGTTGAACATAAACATTGATTTTTAAGGCCTAATCGTCTGCTGCAGCTGAACAACGTCCAAGATTTTTTCTTTATTATTATTATTATTTTTGTAGCCGCAGTTGATCAGCTGGAGAAGGGAGGAATAAAGAGGAAGCAGAGAAACAGCTGCAACTTAGTTTTTTTGTGTTGCCCAGGCAAGGATGCTGCTGCTCTGTCACTCACACAGCCCCCACTCTGCCGGGGTGCTGCCAGCAGCCAAGGATGTGCTGCTGAATGAGCCCTTGTCAGCTGCCATCCTCGCTGCCTGGCTCCCTCACAGCTCCTATTTAGCTTCCTTGCTGGCTCCCTCATAAATATTCACACCACACAGCCAGCGGAAGACTTTGTTTTTTCCTTAATTTCCATATTCAGCATGACATCAAAAATGATTCAGAGATGGGTTCAGCAGGGGCTGTGCATCCAAGGAAGAGGACAAGAGGGAGCAGGGTATGTGTGTTGGGTGGAGGTGGGGGAGAGAAGACAAGACAGGCAGCGGCGAGGGAAACAGGGAACAGGGTGAGGAGCAGGATGGAGGTAAAGAGAAGAGCTGGGGATTAACTTGGTCCAACAATCACAGCAAAATGAAGCTGTTCCCATTCATAACCCAGGCGATCCATGTCCTCATCAGGAGGTTTTCATAAGTGATTAATGGTTAATTTGTTAAAATTCAATGAAATCTTGTTTCCTCTCTTTAAATTAGAATTCAGGGAGAGAGGGAGCGAGAGACGGTCCCAGCCATCCCCTGCTGCTTCTCGACAGAATATAATTCATCTGCCAGAACTGGCTATTGCTTTCAAAGGATTACAAATAAAATAGAAACATACCCTGGGGCAACAGCCACGGAGCTCTGGAAGGCTCAGCTGAGTCAAAGGGGCAGAGGGGAGACCTGGAACCCCAGAGTGCCTTGGTAGGCAGTCCTTGGAATAAAGCCAGAATCATGGACAGTGCAGTCCTACTCTGAATCCCAATCTCCTGACATGGGACATGATTTCTCATGCTCACATTACAATAAGGCAGGCCCTAGATGTGCCACCAGCACTGAAAATCCATGGAGAGTGATTTCTATACTGGGAAGACAGGGGGTCTAGTCTGTGAAGCAGAAGACATGGGGAACACACACACATTAAAGAGTGGGCTACTTTTTGTTCTTTCCTGCTTTATTTCATTAGTGAGACATTTTACTGATGGCATGTAACCACTGCTTATACAGAGAAAAATATATATAATTGGTTGTGAGCCATTACGGCGACAACCCTCCTTCAGCTGTCAGACTAATTTGCTTCCATATAAAATCATTATCCTCATGAGATATTTCAGTGCATCTCAAGCCACTGAATCTGACATCAGATGTTATGCTCCAAACCACAGACTTTGCCCTTATTTGCCTGAGATGGAGAACGTCAAAGATTCGTAGTTGCCATTGATAGGAAGGGATTGAGTAAACAGTACTCCAGTGGTAGGTATTGAAACACACAGTTCAGTACATCAGACATCCACACTGGAGAGAAAGTCATTGAAAACCAGTAAATTCTCCACATCCCATGGTAGATGTTCTAGTAATTAATTAATACTTTAAAAAAAAATCCACTCAATTTAGTTCTATGTCAGTTACCAAATATCTGATGTTTTTTCTGCTAGACTGAAAAAGACTCTTTTACTGATTTTTTTTTTTAAAGCATAAATTGAAGGGCTTTTGCCACTTAAGGCTTTGAAATATTTTGAAAATATCTTTGTTCTAATTTTAAAAGAAATGTTAGGGTGAGGTTTTTTTCAGGGTTTCTTCTGTGATTTTATTAAGTATACAGAAAAATTAATAGTTCTTTTTGATTCTTAACCTGAAACGCAGCAGTGGAAACTCCTAGGGATCTTTCAGGATTCTGCCTTTTTTCCAGGGAAGAAGTTCAGCTACTAATTTATACCAATTTCTTTTTCCTAAACTGAAATCTGCTTGTCTGAAAATTCTCAACCCACTCCATTAGAAGCTCTGTCTTACATATATTCTCCTAAGGGAAAAATCATGGAAAAACCTGTAAACCATTATTCCTTTTCACACTGCACCTCTAGCTGAGTTCCATGGCTGCTTCCCCCCGCCATGTAAATAATAAAAAACGCAATTACTTTCAACCAGTGTTGAAAGCATCAATGTAATGCACCTCTGTTGCTATGAAAAACACAGAAAGAGCATTAGTTCATTTGGTGAGCAACACAGAAGATTATTACAGTGACACCAAGGCCTATTTATGTGCTTTAGGGACATTATAGTGAACATCAGTATTGCAGTTTAAGTTTTTCTGCCAAGGAGAACCCAGCTTTTAATTATGGTGGAAGAATCATTCTCATTCTATTCCCTAGTTATAAAAGATTAAAACATTTTCTACGAGAATACTCTTATGAGCAAAATTTTTCAAGATTCCTTCCAGCAAATGATGAGATTTTCAGGTTTGATTTTTGTAGGGGAAGAAACACCCTTCTTAATAAGTTTGTGGGTCGTCTGCCATGTTGAGGTTAGCTGTGCATGAGATGAAAAGCTGAATTTATTGAGACATTGAAACATTCTTCTGATGTTTAGCAGGGTTTTTTGTTGGTGACTGAGAACACTGACTGCTTTTCATACACTTTAATGGCTTAAGATACACTTGTATTTTCTTTTATGCTGTGTTATCACTCTATGAAGGCCCAACACTCTGATTTAGCACAATTTTTGGACAGTGATGCACTTCCACTACAGGGAAAGGTGAAAAAATAGATCCCTTATTTCTAACTGCAGAAATACACCCTGAAAGTGTTGCTCTTCTAACCCGTGGATGTCGTGCTGTCTTGCATTAGGATTTCCTGTGCTGTTATAACCTGTAATCACATTTCCCCAATTTTTCCTGTCTGGATTTTTGCTGTTTCTGCTGAGACCTACGTCAAGAGGTTCCAATCAAGATTGAGACCCTGCTGTGCCAGACACAAAACAAAACCTTGTAAGACCCAGACCTTGTCCCCAGTAGGTTGGATGCTACAGAGGACAAGCAGACAGAGTCAGAAGGCAACCAGGAGGTGCAGAGGCTCAGTTATGGTCTTTTGTCAGGTCACTAGCAAACAATTAAATCTGGAACTTCTACCCTACCTCCCTCTGCTGCTGTATGACTCTGAATTACACATGTATGAGAAACAGCATAAGGACTAGAAAGGCAGAATAACAGATTTCATGTTGTTTGGTTTCTGAAGTGGGATTTAGACACCTAAAACTTCTAAGCTTGGAAATGTTGACCCTTCATCTTGTGAAACATTCTGGCTTTTGTGTGTTTACAGCATCCACCTCAACTCCTCATTTCAATAGGTGTTTGTGTTTAATGATTGCTCCTTATCTCTTCCTCACAGTGTTAATAAGAAATTGAAAATCCTTCTGCAGCGCCGCATGATCCATCGCACCTGGGCATCAGCTTCCAGCAAATGACATTCCCTGAATGCTGCTCCTTAGGATTCACAGGCACTTTGTGGTACCTGGAAACCTTGTGAGCCCTGGATTAAAGATGGGCACCTGAGCAAGAGGTATGTGCAGTGATTCTCCAGAAAGGAGCACTGCAAGAAAATGTCAGAGCAATGGATGGCACACAAACATTTTCTTTCCGTCTCCTTTTAGACAATATCCCCATTTAATCCAGTGAGGAGTGATTCACTATATCTAATACTTAGCTCACTCAAACTGTCATGGACCTTGTCAATTCATTTGAGTTATGTTGATTCACACCAACTCAGTAGCCAGTCCATCATACTTACTCAAATTTAAATATTTTTCCCCTTCTTTGACTTAATCAGAGTTGTTTTCTCCTTGGGGCATCAATAATGAAATATTTGAAGTATTTATTTATTGCAAATTCTCACTTTAATCAAGTGATTCTTCAGTGGACCTCATTTAGCCTTGAAGTAATTGTTTTACTGGTGCTTCAGCATAAAGAGATTGGACATTCCCTGATTAATAAGTTTCAAAACATATTGTCTGGAACATGCAAGCAGAGCATCGCTCTTAAAAATATGGTCACATAGATGACAAAGTATTCAGAGGCTGTGGAGCAGATATAAACTGTCCAGTGGAGCTGGAGTTAAAATCCTGATCATTTTTCTCCTGTTTGTAGCAGGATCCACCTGGCACTACAGCAGAGGTGGATTGTCAGTGAGAATGCTCCTGCTTCCCCTTAATGAGTTTTCCAGTCGTTAATATTTGCATTATTCACATCAATGACAACAAGGTTAGAGGCTTCCCACTGGTTGTTGCAACAATTTGGATTGATTGATGAGGTTTGGAGAAAAGTTAAAGGAGTGAGATAAGAAAAAGGAGTGTACAGTCCTGGGAAACAATGGTCAGGGGAGGTTGAGGCAAAGATCATCTTCAGTGTGGGAGACAAGTAAGGTTGAAAGGGATGAAAGGGGGGAGGTTAGAGGCTGGGACTGTTGTCACAATGTAACTCTGATTTATCCTGGCCAGGATTAGGAAATTTAAGTGAATCAAAAGACACAAAAGAGGACTTGGCCACTCTGGTGCCACACAGTTGCAACAGTGTGAGAATCACTAAAAGCTCCCTGAGGCTCCAGCTCATTGCATGGGTACATAAAACAGGGCCTTCCAAAAGCTGAGGTACTTCTCAGCCATCCCAGTGCCCAGCTGGTGAGTGAGACATTTGCACTCTGGCCCAACACTGTTTTCTACACACTCCTGCAAGGGTGCAGGTGTCCTTCAAAGGCAGCTCCATCCTTTGAGGTGGGAGGGAAGGGAAGCTGAATATTGCCATTCCTCAGTGATCCTCCCTTTGAGGTTCTGGGGACTCCTAAAATGGCCTTGTAGAGGAGAACATCAAAGGAGAGCCAAGTTTTGTCTTTACAGTTGACTTTTTGGACATTTCTTTTGGCAATTTGCTGATCTCCAAGAAAAAACTAATTAGAAGTTTCTTCTTCAGTCTGTTTCTGCTGCAAGTCCTGACCTTTTCTCATTTGCTACAAATTTAGCTTTGTGACAGGATCTGTAAAACAACAGTGAGTCATGGCCAAATGGCTTCACCACCAGTGCTACACAGCACTGGGGGGAACAAGGTGTAATAGCCACAAAGAGTGTATTAGCAGTGAACTGGCCACTTTAGCAATTTTGATAATGTCCCTGGACAGAGCCAGATCATCTGGCAGTGTCCAATAACTCTTACTGCCTTTGTGTGGGTAAGGGCACAAGGAAATCGTCAGCCCCATCTTTACTTAGCTGAATCACTGTCTTACCACAGCTCTTACAGCAGCCTGAGAAGGCAAAACTGATGTGTCACATGGCCAAACTTTGCATTGCAGCAGTAGTCCCATTCCCTGTTCCCATCTCTTCTCCCACTCAAGCAGAACACAGGGCGTGCATCACTAATTTATGTCACTTGTCATTCTTATCTGTCCCCAGGCATTTCAGACAGCAACAGGAACAAACAGTAAAACTGCAATCCCACAGAGGCGTGTTGGGAGACACCACCCTGCAGGGAGGGAGCTGAGTGTGCTGCCTCATTGAGGCTGGGGATTTTCCTGATGGGAGTTTCCTCCTCCTCTGCTTGCTTTTCCACCTGTCAGGATGGCATTTTAGCTGCTCCACACAGTCAGCCTGAGTTTGAAGGCACTCTTACAAGCTGCTTCATCGCTTTGTGGTGGCTGAAGAAATCAGTAAGGAATAATGAAATACTGCTAAAATCGTCACCTTCACTGTCCCACTGTTTCCTGGCTTCTTAGAAGGGATGGATTTGAGAGTGTTGGAAATGTTACAAGGCAGGAAAGTGAGAAACACGTGCTTGTTGCTGTCAGTGCTCTCATCTGAGGAAGCAGAACACACGGATAGAGGACAGACACACCACGAGCGGGCCTCAGATCTCGGAGAGCAAAGCAGAGAGTCCATCACTTCCTGGCAGTCTGCGAAGCAGCAGGGGAATAGAAAGGACACAGAGAGGTCAATCTTTGCTCAACTCAAGAAATAATATGTATAAGGATGAAGGAGATTGTTTCTGCCTTCAAACTGCAGACTGATGCCACCTGAGAAGAGAGTAGCAAAGGCCCAGCAATGCCAAGATAACACTCTGGCTGAGACAGAAGAGCCTTTGAGCACATTTCTTCTGCAAGTCTGGCCAAAGCTCGGGGAATGAAGATAAGAGCCCAACCAGCACAGAGGTGACCAGACTGCAGCCACAGCCAGTCCACAACAGCAGTTCACTGAGGAAAAGAGTAGTAGATAAAGGCCATAGAGATTTGAGATCATTATCTCTGCTACTCAGTGGCTATTACTAAACCAGAGCAGAGCTTTCTGCCAGGGCAAGAGCTTTTAAAAGCAGGAAAATACACCTCTAGCAGGAGGTTTTGCCTTGCATTTCTGCCTTGGCACTGTTATTCCAGAGAGTCAAAGATCACTGGCAAGTTTTGGGGGGTCAGGAAGAGAGACCTAGGGATCTCCTGAGCCTGTGTGATGGGTTACTGTGGGCATGAGCTGCTGTCCTGGTTCCTGCACCACAGAACTGGTACCACTGGAATCATGGAATTATAGGATGGCCTGAGTTAGAAGGGACCACAAGGATCCATGACTCCAGCTCCTGACTGGATGGGTACCGGCGCTGCTGGAATTAGAAATAGGCAGCACATGGGAGTTTTCATCAAGTTTCTTGATTCCATTTATCTTAAACTCTTTGGTTTAGTCCAAAAGCACCTGGAATTGCAGGTCTCCACCGGGACAGTTTACCCTGAGACCTCACAGCCTCACTTATTCCCAGCCTGTCTCTGCTTCACGGAGGGAGACGCAGCTGCCAAAAGGACATTCCCCATCTAACCTGCCTTCCCACCACAGAATGTGACTCCAGGGTGTTTGGGCTGCAATCACTCATTATTTTCAGCACATGGGGGGCACAGAGGTGACCAAGATCCCGCTGGCAGTGTCAGCCAGAGGCACAGGCACGGCATCATGTGAGGGAATTCACCCTGTTTGTGCCTCCCCGGCTGCTGTGGGAGCCCAGGCTGGAGGAAACCATCACCACATGTGTCCAAGCTAATGTGGGTTTTCATCCAGCAAGGAGAGAGACCTTTTAGGTACAGCTGCAAAATTCCCTGTGTGCCAGCAGATATAATAGATGAGGAAAGCATGGGGAGGGGCGGGGGGAAATAAGTGAGAGCATACAAATTAAAGAGCAGCATTTGAAATCTAATCAAATATTCCCTCAATTTACTCACCACCCCTGCAGTGCTCTGCTGCTTTATTAGGTTTCTATTCTGTATTCTCTTTTAAAGTGACATTTACATTAATTTACAGCACTAACATGAAACCCTATTGAAAAGCTGAGAGTTTTCCTAACTTTTTATTTTTCAGCAGCTGTCGCTGAGTTTCCAACTGACTAATAAGGAGTCTTTAGTCTTATTTCATGTCTGCAGGAGTGGATCTGGAGTTTCTTCAAGGTGAGTTCCTGCTGGTTTTGTTAAATGTGGAAGGGAGACCATCTTGGTGGGTTCAGGTGGTAATTGGCTGTGAAGCAGAAATGTTCCATCCATGAACCCTGCCATACTCCAAAGTACCTTCAGTGACTGTAATCAGCACTGGAACCTATTCCAGCTTCAAAACCAGGGACTAGCTGCATTTTGGGAGATACATTGTAATCAAAGTGTCACACAGAGAGGTCTAATTTTGCTTTGAACTGGTGGGATTTTACTACAGGTCAACAGAGAGGGACCTGGCTGGAAAAATGGGGTGAGCGCATGCACACAGAACTGGCTTTTGAAAATTAATTTCCCACAAATTTCTTGTCTTTCCTTCTTCTCCTTTTTTTTTTCTTTTTTTTTTTTTTAAATCTGGGGGTTTTAATGGGGTTTTTTGTTGTTTTTTTCCCCCAGGAAATGTTAAGTTAGAAGCAGTGCCCAGTGCATTCTCCTAGAGCAGGAAAGGTGCTGGCGGTACCTTCTTGCCTTGGCAGAAGTGAGAGCAGAGGATCCCTTGTGTAGTCCTTGGACAGGACAGATGTGCAGTTCTCAGATGCAGATTCTCTTTGTCCCCTTTTCCTACAATTTCTTTCCTTTCTTTTTTTGTAATTCCCTAATTAACGCAGGTAATGAATTGCATATGGCCATGGCATTCACTTCTCTGTGTGAAATCTGTAGCAGCTGCATTGTTTATCAGTTCAATATGCTTACTACAGATGCCATTTCTGTATCACAATTAAGTTGTTTAAAATCTCCTTTTCCCACCCGCTATGTCCCTCCCAGCCTTCCCATCTCCTTTCCAGCAGGCATTGTTGCAGCCTGTATCCTTTTCCAGGCTGGTGCCACACTCCAGCTAAAAGATCAAGAGGTTCAAACCTTGTGTGGCCATTTCAACTGATGGAAAATTCTGAATTATCACTGTGTTTTCTCTCCCACCAAACACGAGCTAAACTGACCATCAAGGGTGCAAAGGATGGAAAATCAGACTCAGAGCCTTTTGCACAAGACTAACAAAAATTGATTTGCCTCCTTCCATTTAACCATGAGTGGATCCTACACATCTTTGGAGAAATATTAGGCTCTTCAGACCTTTTCAAGTGTAATGACATCTGCAATGTACATACTCTACCAGTGCTATTGAACTGGGCTGGGAAAGAATCTTTGGAACACGTCAATATGGCAAAATACACGGAGGGGGCATGATCTGCTGAGGCCATAATTAAACATTGAATTTGCCTCTCCTCTGGGCTCTGCTGCATTCCCATCAGCTGCCTCTACAGCAAATTGTTGCAACCTAATGTCCTGCGTGTTTGGATTTTGTTAATTTATTTCCTGCACCTCATTTTCCTGGAACGAGAGTGGTTATTTATGGCCCAGCAGCAAACACTTTACATTTATGGGGGGTTATGAATTTCAGTAATGGGTTTTGTGGCAATTTAATCTGTCCCAACTATGAGGCATTTTACAATGACAATTAAATTATTATTAAAAAAATAAACCCCAAATGACTTTCTTATCACTTATCAACATATCAAAAGTTTCACCGCGTGGCATTTTTGGGCAAGGTTATAAATATCCCTCTGTACTTTTAAGAGAATCCTTGCCATAAACTCTGAGTGAACTTAATTAATTTCCACAGTTTATTTGAAAGGAAAACTCTTTACACACTCCGTTGTTAATGAATGAAACATATCTTCTTAAAGTCATAGAGTCATAAAATCATTTATATTGTAAAAGCCTTCTAAAATCATCAAGTCCAACCATCAACCCAGCATTGCCAAGTCCACCACTAAACCATCAGTTTATCATATGCAGAAGCCAACATTTAATATTTAAAGACTTACACTTGATGTACTACATTGACTCCTGAAGAGGAAAGGACCCCATGGGGTGGGAGTGGTAAATTTGTGAATTTTCTTGTCCTGACCTCATGGGAGAAAAGGCTTTTATTTCCATCGGTCAGCACTGTCTGTGAAAAATGATCAAAAAAGTGTCAACTACGTTAATTTACACTCCATTAAATTAATTTTAATGCTGGCCTGCTGAGTAGCTAATTTTCAAAGCTAAATATCTTGGCTCTTTCAAAACATAATTTTTTTTCTCCTCCAAAACACCCAGAATGCTCCACTTCTTTTGGGGGAGCTGGGGACTTACATCTTCTTCAAGATTCAATATAGATGTGCAGCTCTGTGTGAGAGAGAATGGAAATCCCCCCTCTCCACCTCCTCTCCAGAGAGCAGCAAACAAAAACTTTCATTAGAAAAGACTCCTCAAAGTTATTTTCAAATCTCTGTCTGAAAAAATGACCCCTAATGCACTGATTATGGTAATGCCCAGAGGCTCAGTGAGATTGGGGCTATATTTTGCTAAGTGCTGTATAAAATATCAGATGGTACCTCTTCTAAAGAGCCTGCTGTCTCAGAAGACAAGGCAGACAAAAAGCTGGGTAAAAAGAGTGGAATTACACCTATTTGCAGATAAAACCAGCTATTCTGATCATCCTGGTGCTATCAGGAGGCTCGTAATCAATTCCTTGTTCAGCTGCTGGCTCTTCCAGTGCCCTCCAAGCCACAGTTATGATTTTAGGTGTGTCAAGGAGCCTCTCCACGTGCCCATTCCCCTTTGGGAAGCAGTGGGATTAGCACTGCCCCATCCCATGGAGGAGTTTTGAGGAAGAAGTTTATAACTGAGTGAAGGCAGAAACACAGGTCATGTACAAAGCCTGCCCTCAGCTGACCACATTTCCAATCACAAGAGACCCCTGCCTTTCATCTCTGTCCGTGTTCACGTGTGTTACATGCCGTGCACACTCACACCCCTGGGCAACAGGGAAATCTCAGCTGTGAAGCCTCAGCAGGATCACAGGACTGAGTGAACCCTTGCTCTCCTCGAGGAAAGCACTCTGCACTGAATACAATTTTCTTCCTGCCTCTGAGTGCCCCACATCATCTAAAAGCAGCTCTATTCTCTGATTTTGGAATGTGTGAAAACTGCTTCCCGTATGCAACGCCTTGGATCCAAATTTTCCCCCACATAGTTGAGAGGCAGAAAGAGTTTTAGGTCCTCAGCTACTGGTGGCCAATGATTTGCATTGGTCTCTTTTTATTTCACTGAAATAGGAGAGATCCCAGACTCAGGATCACACTGGTGCAGCTTCAATATTGCAAAGGATCAGAGCTTTAATCTGACATTCCCACCCCAGTGAATATCCACACAACCTGTTTTTTTCAGGCAGTTGGACTTGGTAAAGTGTTGAGTCAGAACCTCATTTTTTGAGTTTCTGTCTTTTAACATCCATCAGAGCCATCCAGTACTAAATAATCTGCATGAACAGGCTGAGAAAATTGGGGTTGTTCAGGCTGGAGAAGTGAAGGTTGTGTGGAGACCTCACAGCACCTTCCAGTGTCTGAAGGAGCTACAGGGAAGCCAAAGAGGGACTGTTCATAAGGAACTGTAGTGACAGGACAAGAGGGAATGGCTTCAAACTTACAGAGAGGAAATTTAGATCAGATATCAGGAAGAAATTCTTCCCTGTGAGGGTGGTGAGGCCCTGGCACAGGTTGCCCAGAGAAGCTGTGGCTGCCCCATCCCTGGAAGTGTCCAAGGCCAGGTTGGATGGGGCTTGGAGCAACCTGGGCTGGTGGGAGGTGTCCCTGCCCATGGCAGGGGGTGGAATGAGATGAGCTTTAAAGTCCCTTCCAACCCAAACCATTCTATGATTCTGACAGAGGAACTAGAAAGTTAGCTTCCATTCACAAGGAATCAAAATCACATGTGCTGTCAGCCACAAAAAGTGCTGTTACCCAGGACACGTTCAGAGTCTGATGGAGACACTGCAAATCTTAGTGTGATTTTTAGCTCACCCTGATAATGCCACTCTCCTCTGGGATATGTAACAGAGTCTTCAACAGTTTGTCTTTAAGCAAAAAAACATTACCAGTAAAGAGAAAAATCCACCTGTAAGAAAATGAGGTTCCCTGGGGTGAGGGAATCATCCTCCTTGATAAATCAAACCACATTCCTTAACAGCTGAAAGTCAGGATGGTAACTAATAAATCTACTGAAAACATCCTGCAGGTGTTCCAAAAAAGCATCCCAGCATCTGCCCAGGACAAGAGGATTTTCCTGCTTAATTAACAAAGTTATTTTGTTTTCCCCTCTTCAATTCCAAAATGGTAAGAAATTGGGGAATCAGCTTACAGGGATCAAAAGGTCTTCATTGCCAGTGAGCAATTGGTTAAATCCAGCCATGGAAACCTTCCACTGATGGCAGGAAAAGAAATGTTTACTGGAAACTACAACCCCTATGGTTCAAGCTTATGTCTCTTTCCCACTGTGCCTTTGAATTTGGCTGCATGTTCTGCATTTAAAAACTTGTAAAAAAATTATAATTAAGATCTAAGGGATTTACAGCAAAACTTCGTGAATGTTTTGTTTCCAAACAAAAATGTGGAGGCATCTTCAGAAGTTTTATTCTCTTTTCACTTATGGGGTTTTTTTTATTCCTACCTTCAGAGAGAAAAAATTAGCAGGGGAGGGTTTCCTCCCTCCCTCAGGCTGCTTGGAGAACGGACCTTGTTTTCAAGACAGCCCCATGCAGTTCACTAGCAACAACTTCAATGCTCCTAAAATTTCAGTGGCACCACATGAGTCTGAAAACTTGGGGTAAAAAGACAAAAAAAGCCTGTGAAATATGGTTTGGAGCAATGCCCTTTTTTCACTCTCAGGATATGGAAAGAAGAGCTTGTGTTTTGTACATGATTTTCCTCTCCTAAGTGAATTTATTATTACTATTATTGTCAACACTCTGCATAGATTTCGAAAGTGAATTAACAGTTCTTCCAGTATGGTTCTTGGGGCAAGGCATGTTTGTGCTTTAGAGGATTTGGGAAGGTGATGTGTCACTTGCTATGAAGAATTTATGACAAGTTCTGAGGAACAGTCAGAAGACACAGGAATTCACACTCTGCAAAACACCACTGCAAGGAGGAAGCGACTGCCCAGAGATCTCCTTCCTCAAAAACAAGGGGTGAAGAAGGAAAAACTTTCTGAATTCACCATCAAACACTGAAAAATGGCCACAGCCTGGGCTGAACTTATTCTTTCTGAAATCCATTTGCACCAGGAGAACTGGTGCAGCTGTGGATCGAGTTGTATTTGGAAGGAGGAATCTTAGGTCCCAGACAGGTGATCTCAGGAGCCCAACAGGCTCCCCTGCAGCCATCACTACACTTAAATGGTCTGGAGATCATATAAAACTGCTTCTCCCACCAACTGCAAACCTGATAACAAATTAAATATGGATAAGAAAAGATGGGGGGGGTATTTGGGTTTTTTTGTTTGTTTTTTTTTTTTTAAAGAAGCATCACAGAATAAGGTTTAAATGAGCTTAAAACTCAGCCACTCAGAGAAAGTTGTAGCACATGGATCTGGTGACAGCAGATGCTGTAATTCTGCCTGTCCCTAGATGACAATTGCTACAGATAACATGCAACGTGTCTCACCTCAGTAATCTGAATTTATGTGACTTGCTAAAAGTAGCTTCCAGGCTCTTTTTGTTATTAACATAAAGATGGATAGACAACCCCAAAGTGTTGCTCATCTTATTTTATAAACCTTTCTCAGAGAAGCTACCTGCCCCTCCCTTGGCTACAGAGGCAGCTTAGGAAACTGGGCTGCGTAAAGCACCAAATTTTTACATCAGTAAAGCAAAAGCAGATGAATCTCATGGTTAGACAGTGTGTCATGTATGGCTTTGTTTTAAGTCTACTGTATGTTCATGTGTCTCACAGTTCTACAAGAAATTATATTTGTCATAGATCATAGAACAGCCTAGGTTGGAATGGTATTTCTTGCTTTAAAACACCCTTTTACTTTGGTGTCCTGCAAAATTACTTGCTACCTTATATTCTCCATATTCTTGAGTGTTCTAAAGCCCTGAGCTCTAACCCCTCTGCTACCCCACTTTCATCCTGCAATACGTACTTAGAGATAATTGAAAGTGTTTTCTCCACCTTGCAAGGAAACTGAAGGCGGATATTTATTCCATTAGTTCAATAAAAACTTGGAGAAAACATGAATTCCATTACAGCTGGCCTAGATTTCCATGATTAAATATCTGTGTCCACAGATATTGGCAATTTTTTCTGAATCCATATTCACAGCAACACCAAAGAATGATGGAGAAGGAGACCTGGATGGAAAACAGAGCACCCCTGCAAAAAACCTTCATCCAATTTTGGCATATAAGTAAAATCTGGGTTGCTTTAAGAGCTCAGTGTCCCACAGAGAACACTGAGGTTCTCATAACCAGATATTTGCAAAGATTCAGGACATAAAACCTCCTCCATGCTCCAGGTTTTTGCAGAGGTGTCTAAATAGGAGCTGAGCCCTTTTGAAAACACTGCCTGCATTTCATAAAGCAAAGTCTTCACAGCAGTTTAATACCAGAAATTTATTAAGACCTGCTACACCTTTGTAAAATAGGGTCATATTTTTACTCTTCTAATTTTACATACAGATAAAATGAGATACAGAGAGGTGAAGCTGATGTGCTCAGGATCATAAAAGAACTATAAATTAATACTGAGTTTGGATGGGAAAGGTCAAACATCACAACTCCCACTCCCTTCTTTAAACACTGGACCCCTAAAGTCCTGAAAGAATCTTCAAAGTGATTAGAAATCAGATTTTATTCAATTTCCCTTCTGTGATTCATCTCCCAGGCTGTGTGACCTAAGAGCTTCAGTCAGGTTTTGGAAGAGACAGAATGAAACATTTATTAATAAATAAAAAGAGTTTGGAATATTTAGCAGGACCAAAGTTTAAAGATTATAAAGATCTGAGGCTCTGTAATAAATATTAAATATACATTTTTCACCTCATTTTTGGCCAGGCACAAAGTGTGGTGCAGAACTGCAGGGACAACGAATTTTGAAGCCAAGAGACCTTTATCTTTGTTATGGGCTGGTTCTAATAAGAAATAATTCTATTCCCTTCAGTTCATGCAAATGTGCAGTTAGTCTGATTAGCGTGAAGAGCACCAAATGGCAATGGAAATCAAGGAACCTAATTATTTCCAGCAGTCACTTCAAAGATGCACCACTGAAATGAAAGACATGTCTCTCACCTCTTGGGCCCTATTATGTTCTAAACTTTGCCTGGCCCTGCTGACACGCCACCTCTGCTTCAGACGGATTTGATGAATCATGAAAACAGCATCATTTACAGTTCAAGGTACCAAAGCAATTTTCCATTGGTGCCTTTCTGCCCTTGCTGCTGCAAGAGGGAAGTGTAGGGAAAAAAAAAAACTCCGGTGACTTTTCAGCAGTCAAGTGATTTCTGCAGGGAAAAAAACACCCCAAGGTTGTAAATATTCTCACAGGGGTAGCACTGGTGTGCACCGGGTGCCCGTGTACACAGGCCTGTTTCTGTGTAAAGGAGGTGGCAAAGAGGGTTTACCTGTGACAAGGATGCACAGAAAGGCAGGAAAATACAGAGGAAGGGAGCATGTTAGTGGGGTTTGGTGGCAGAGGCTATAAGACATTACGTCTGACTGTTAATACTCAGGGGTTTGTAATCTTTATTTCCCTAGTGATGCCAATAGGTGAAAAGGTGAAAATCACAGAGGAGTAGGACTGTTTCCATCTGATTTTATGAGCTCTGACTTTACTGAGGAACTCAAGGCAGGTAAGTTCAAGCTTTGCTCTGAAATTCTGCTGAAGGCTGTCCTGAGATAACTCCCTGGTGACTGGGTACCAGCTCGGTTGGGCTGGTGCACTGGGAGCAGCTCAGCATGCTCAGCATCCCTACTGGGCTCTCCTGGCTGGGATCCAGCCTGCCTTGGCCATGCTGGCTCAACAGAGACATTTAATCCTGCTTTTATAATTACTGCACCCTAAACCCTGGTCCCATCTTGTCTACAAGTTTAGGCCACTTGCTTGCAGGCTACAACACCAGCTCAGGGATTGTTGGCAGACTGGAGCAACTCTCACCACAGGATGGACATTGGGGTGTTCCAGCACATCCAGAGAAGGACAGTGGAGCTGGGGAAGGGTCTGGAACACAAATCCTATGAGGAACCTCAGTGGTCTCTACAACTCCCTGAAAGGAGGTTGTAGCAAGCTGGGGGTGGGTCTCTTCTCCCTGGTAACAAGTGACAGGACAAGAGGGAAAGACCTCCAGCTGCACCAGGGGAAGTTCAGCTTGGATACAAGGAGTAATTCCCTCACTGATAGAATGGTCAAGCATTGGAATGGGCTGACCAGGGAAGTGGTAGAGTCACCATCCCTGGAATTGTTCAAAGACATAGCATTTCACAATATGGGTCAGTGGGTGTGGGGTGCTCAGTCCCTGATCCTGGACTTCAGGATCTGGGAGGTCTTTCTGAGCCTTAATGATCCTGTGATTCTGTGGCTGTTCATTGTTTCTGCCATCACAGGAGGTGTGAAGGTCTCCATGACCACACAGGAGGTTTCTGTGGCCTCTTCCATCCCTCCCTTTATTTCCCCTGTCTCCAGAACAGAAGATGCCTATTAAAATCACACTAACCCTCATTGTTATTTCAGTCTTTCTGTGGCAGACAGTTGTTCTCATTACTTAGTCTAAGGAGGCTGCCATTTTATGTAGAATTAATTTCCTTTCTGGAACTCTGTGAGCAGAGCTGAATATATATTTCTCCCCAAAATGTCACGAAGGTGGTTTTTTTTTCCTTAATTATACCCCAGGACATTTCAGTATTGCTTGAGAAATGCTGCAAAAGCTTTATTGAATTTCTTTTTTTTTTCCTTGCTCGGGTAAAATCTTCACAAGATGGTGGTTTAATATTGACAGGTGTGAAATAAAGGGAGTTTCACAGTTTTATATGAGAAGTGATTTCCATCAATGTGAATGCTAAATCTCAGATTTTTTTTAACTATCATTTTAACAAGGGTTGGTATTTTCTAGTAAAAATACATAAAATTTCACAACAGTTTAATGTAGTACATCTTCAACAAAATTTTCTGTGAAACACCTCCTGGCCTGACACCCTTGCTTTGACCATTGAATATCAGCTTTCTCAGCAAGGCACTGAATTCAAAGCCAGAATGAGTCCAGACAGAAACTGATGGGAGTTCAGAGACCTCTTCTCTCTGCCTCCAAGTTCCCACCTCTCTTGGAAGGTGCTCCTGGCTGAGGTGAGGTGAAATTTTCCTAATTTTAGAAAGTGCATGAAGTTTTTCATCAGCAATCCAATTTTCAACAAAAGACCTGGATTCTCTTCCTGATCCTGTCACAGACTGTGCTGTAACTTCAAATGAAACCATTAATCTCCCTGTGCTCCTGTTCCCCCTATAAAGTGACATAGTCGAGCTTCCTTTCTCCTCTTTCTTTGTCTTTATGATTTATTTGTTTTACTTCCCTGCCATGTTTTCTCTGCGTGTTTGAGCTGGAGGCTGTAAATACTTTTCATAACAGCAATATGTTCGGTCTCAGATTTGAAGATCACATTAACAGATCCTGAAGGAGCACAGGGACAATCCTGGTGCTGGGTTTGACTGGGGAAAGTTAATTTGCTTCAGAGGAGCTGGTGTGGGGCTGTGTTTTGGATTTGGGCTGGAGACAATGGTGACAGCACAGGGGTGTTTTAGGACAACACTGTCCCTGAGCAGTGATTGCACTGAGCCAAGGTCTTTCCTGCTTCTCACCCCACCAGAGCAGAGGCTGGGGGTGCACAAGGAGTTGGGGGGGACACCACAGACCCCAGCTGACCCCAGGGATATCCCACACCCTGGGGCCTCATGCTCAGCACATAAAACTGGGCAAGAAGGAAGAAAGGGGGACAGGCAGAGCGATGGTGTTTGTCTTCCCCGGTTACACCTGACGGAGCCCCACTGTCCTGGGGATGGCTGAACACCACACTGTGGGAAGTGGGGAATGAATTCCTTGTTTTCTTTGCCTGGATTTTGCTCCTGTCTGTGTGTCAGCCCACGAGTGTTCTCACTGTTGCCCTTCCAACCCTCTCCCCATCCCAGCAGGGGCTGTGAGTGAGCAGGGCTGAGTTGCTGACTGGGGTTAAACCACAACATCCCATTAGGATGATCTGACTCAGATCATCTGCAATCAGGTAACTCATTTTCTCATTTAAGTAATTTGCTTTCATTATATTAATAAAGTCGCTTTAAAATGCATCCAAAGGGAAATACATGCAGGAGCTAGATTCAAATCCCAGGATCACTTAGAAACTTTGTGTGACATTTTTGTACAGGACCCAGCCCAAAAGAGCTGATTCCTTGATTAGAGCTGCCAGAAGTCTTTCTATTACTTTTGAGTTTTAATCCTCATCTCTCCAGACAGCTGATTTTTCTCCTATTCACTGCCTTTAAATCCAATCTAATTCCAGAATACATCAAACCCTGGGGTGGGTTTTTCTGAAACTCAGCTGAATGTATTTTCTTATGTTGTTAATTTCCTCCCCCCTTTTTCCCATCCCTATTTGCTTAAAAATAAATAGTATCTTTTCTGTAATTCCGGATAGAACACAGAGCACTTGCCCTATTACAATGCAGCTGAATTCTAAGTATACAATTATACAGGGAGGATCTTTAGATAAACCAGCTTGAGGACTTTTGAACATTAAACTCAAATCAGATAACAGCTTTCATCCTGTGCACTGCATTACACAGGGTGCTGCAACTAAGTGGAAGGCTCAGGGAAAAAAAATACACCTTCCACAAGTATAAAGATGTCAAGGTAACAAAAAAAGCAGATGCAAAATCCTCCAAATACAAGAGGAAAGGAAAAGATGAAACAGAGAGACTGTGCTGCTTGTTACCAACAGCTTGTTGGAATCTCAGAGCTGGCCTGGCAGAGTCTACACCTGTCTTTTCATGTGCTGCTGAGGGCTAAAAAAAAAAAATGGAAAAGACCAAATATTCTGGGTGAATGTTGAGTCCCAGATCAAACTGCTAATAGAGTATTCTGTGTAAAACAAGCCAGGCAATTATTCCACTCAGCTGTGCTCTGGTAGGGCCTTAATTGGAAGAGAGTGTTCAGTTTGGGCTCAGTGCTTTATTATACACATATATATTTAAACATAAAATAAAAAATATATAAAAAAAAGATCAAAATGGGGTGTGGGAACAGAGAAGCAGCTCATAGGAACTCATATGTAAAAAGGTTTAGGAGACTAATGCTGATGAGGAGAGCCTAAGGACACTTGAAGTAAAACCCTGAGTAGAAATAATTATTATACACACACTCAAATATGAAATGCAGAGGTGAGGCAGAGCAGTTGATCTCCTGGGGATGACATTTAGCCCAGGGAAGAGCAAGCAGCCTACATCTTGTGCATCAGATAAAGATCTCTCAAGCCTTATTCTGACCATGTAAGACACACACAGCCTTTTTGCTGGTCGTCTTTTACTGGCAGCGCAGAGAAAACCACATCACTTCGTGTCAAAATGGGACATTTCTGTGCTGTTTTGCTACTGCTGCCCTTAGACTTAAGGGCTTTGGGACCCATCCAGCATTTACTGACACCTGTGCCAGGCAAAGTCAGTAATGGCCTCTTCAAAACTGCCTCAAAATGCATCCTCCAGGGCTGCCTGCTCGTCCTCCCCACGAGGACCAGACAGGGCGTGAACTCTCAGCTGGCTCTCTGGAGATATCACAAATCCATTCAGTCAAAGAAATGCACCCTCTAAGTCAGTTCAGAAAAGGTTTATGGCAATAATTTCATAAGGGTCTGAATAAACCAAAGCTGTCTGTAGCCTGGGATTGCACAAATCCAGGTGAGATATATCCCCCTCGGTCCTAACAAACACTTAGGAGAAACATTTCGATTTCACAGTATCCTCTGGATAACAGGTTTTCCTGGAGGCAGATAAGGCACTGAGTGTTTCAGCAGCACAGGGAAGGCAGTTCTCAGTAATCTCAATGACTTGCCCCAAAACTCTTCCCAAAGCTAACTCTTTATCTAAAGTTCCCATTATTCTCAATTTGTGCCCCATCTCTGTAATTCATAACAATATCTTATTTCTCAATAGCACTGATCTCTCGATGGAGATTCATTCTTGTGGGGTTTTAACCCTCTCTGAGAACTGGAAAAGTCTGGTATTTCAGGGTTGAAAACCTAAGAAAGAGAATATACCAGGCTCTGCCCTCACATTGTGAATGGGAATTAACAGCTACATAGCTGGTTTATTGTAATAATAACATCCCATGTAAAGTCTCCCATTTCACAGTGTCTTTACAACATAAGGTGACCTCTCCAAGAAAGATGAAAATAACTGTAATTACATCTGTGAAAACCCCAAAAACCTAGAGGGGGGTGAGAAATCATTTGCCATGGTGGGTGGAAAATCTTTGGGAAAACAATACCAGTTCCTTAGGGGATGGGTGAACTGGGGGACAGACAGGTTATTCATTTTGTTTTCATTTCATTTTTTTCTTGGCATCTTCACCTTGTAAAACCTCCATGGAGGTTTAAAATGCTGTAATATAAACATATATGCATTGGAAAATGTTATTTTATAACTACTAATAATATTGCCTGCAACCAGGCAAGCAGAATTATGGCCTAAAGGTAATTAGACCTTGTGCTTCAGAGTGTGGGTTGATTGCTTCTGGTGGTCAGGAAGGAGGACATCACGTCCTGTCCCTCACTGCAGAACTGCTGGTGTAGATTATGAACTATTGCAATAAAGCATTTAATTTATTATACAGTGCCAGCTCTGAACCCCTCTTTTTGGGATATTGGGCTGCACAGTCCAGCAGTACAGGAGTTTCCTTCAGATATAAAGAGATAACCAGCTAAGGATGTCTCACAGTTATTTTACATGTGAGGACTTGGTCTACTGGATGAAAATCGTAGAATCCTAGAATGGTTTGGAAGGGACCTTAAAGCTCATCTTGTTCCACCCCCTACCATGGGCAGGGACACCTTCCACTAGCCCAAGTTGCTCCAAGCCCTGTCCAACATGGCCTTGGACACTTCCAGGGATCCAGGGATCCAGGGGCAGCCAGAGCTTCTCTGGACAACCTGTGCCAGGTCCTCCCCACCCTCACAGGGAAGAATTTTTTCAAGAATAGCCGATCTAAATCTCTCCTCCTTCAGTTTAAAACCATTCACCCTTGTCCTATCACTACCTGCCTGTGTAAAAAGTCACTCTTTCCATCCATTCGATGGATTCCTGCCTGATAAAGCACTGGAAGGAAAGCAGACAGACAGGACCCCTGCACTTACAGGATTTCTCCATGTCATCACCCAAAGATGAAGAATCAGCATCACCCAAGTCCATCAGATCCAGCTCTGCACTGAGGATGGCTGCAGGACTGGGACCAGTCACCCATCTGACTAGGAGCTGGTGAGGAACTGCATGGAGAGTTGAATTTCCCCCTCTCCATGTCATCACTGAAGCAAGAATTCCCTTTCCAATGTGTAAGTCTTTCATTTGTGGCAGGACCATCACCCCCCACTCCCCATCCTGGCCCCAGCTCTGGCCCCAACCCCATTTTGTGTGTTGCCATTTTGTTGAGGAAAACCAGAGGCAGAGGAAAAGGAGGTGATTGCCCTAAAGAATGGCAAAATAGAAACCAAAATCCAGTTTTTCCTTTCCCAGTCCATCACACTGCTTTCCACCACACTTCTAAATGGTTAATTCTGTTTCTGCATTCTCCTCAAAGTCAAGCTTTCCTGCTGTTCTTTGTGGATGGCCCTCCCAATCAATTATGTCAGAACAATCACCAGTATGGTATAATAATGTATAATTTTTCATCTAAATTAAAATGTACTTAGGAGACCTTCATTTCCCTCACATTTCATTGCATTCATCAGAAATACAGCAGGAAAAAAAAATCCCTCGGAGCAAACACTGTGAGTTGTTTACAAATGCTTCGAGCGCAGTAAGACACGGATTGTTGTTCTGCAAGACCCTCCTCTTCCCTCCACACTGGAGATTTTCCAGGCAAACTCCAGAGAAGGAGATAGTGGGGTAGTAGGGCCAACTCTGATCTTTAAGGAAAACAATTTGTGTAACGAGATGGTGTTCCATTTAAAAATCTTGTGCTGTGCTGTAAAGCAGTAATTGCTCTCTATCCAGAGACGTTCTCATTTCACGTCTCTCTTAGTGAGTGAAACTGCAAATTAATTACTATCTTGTGTATGCATCAAAGACCAGTGCTGTGCACAGAAAACATCCAGGGTGAAAATCAGGCCATATTTATTTCAGTCAAGCTGTTAAAATATAGGTGAAAATCGTAATGGTCTCAAAAGTGGTTGAGATAAAGCGGAACGATTCCACGGCCTCACCAATAAATCTTCACCTGACTCAGATATTTTCTTATCAGACTCATTACAAAGCTGTTTGTATATTGAAAGACACAGGTGTGTGTATTAATAGGGTAGAAGTTGGGGTTTGAATTAATGAATAACACAGGATTCCTTGAGTCAGAACTATAAGCAAAAGCCTTTTTCGGAGTAGCTCATTGCTTTTAAATATATTCTCACAGCATAACTGTAGGTTACCTATTAATTCAACCAGCCAACCAAAAATGTGTAATTTTGCTGCACTCTGTGTTCTGCTTGAATGCAAGTACCTCAAACGTGCCCCAAGCCCACCACTACTTCACTGGGCTGGATTCCTGAACTCTCACATCCCTTGGTTTGCAGCTTCTTTCCTAAAACTTCCCCGCTTTTCCCTGCCTCTGCCTCTGATTTTGCACATCTTATGTAAAAACGTGAGTTACCTGGGTTGTGGGTTCTCAGGAAACCTGTTTTCAAGCCTGATAGTTTTAGAGAGACACAAGTTATCTCAAGTGCAATTGATAGTCCTAAAAATACTGTGCTGTAACCCTACAAATGTGGCTGCCATATATCATGGTTTTCTTGGAGATGAACATCTTTTCTGTCCTAAAAGAATTTTCACCAGGTGATATTCGAGGACTGCATCTATTTTTCCAAACACTGAGGAGCCTGAGAACCCAGACACCTGCAGCCAGGCTTTTGCTCACCCAGGAACCCCACTCGGAGCCAGCACGGTGTTATTGCTGTCATTTTTCCAACCAACTTCCCACTATAAATGACTTAACAGCACCAGTGTGGGCTTCCAGCAAGACAATATCACTGTAAATGCTTTGTCCAAAAGATACAGGGGGAAAAATTGCATTACAGTTGAAGGAATCAATTAGGTGGTGAATGGGCGTGTGGCAATTTCAATTCCCTCTCACACAACTCCGTAACACAGGGAATGCTTTGATTCTGAAACCAGTGAAGTGGCTGCATATTTCAATCCTCAATTGTGTAGGAAAACACCAAATAAGATATTAACATTTTTTTCCTACTCATACAGAAAAAAAAAAAAGCTATTTCTTTCCCCTTTGAAAATGAATAAGAAAAAATGGAAGTAAATTTGAGAATCTCCAACTCCCCCTGCTGAGTTAGTAGGCCTAACTGTACAATCACACTACTCAGCAGTGTAAGTAGGCAATTGGCCATATGGGGCTTAAAAACTCTAATTTCTCCTAAAAAAGCTTCCAGCATCCTCACTGGACGCGGATTTGTTTTCAGATGCATCCAAAATGGATGGTGCTTTTCACAAAAAAATAGACACACATTTCCCCCCCCCAAAAAAAAAAAATCCAGAAGAAAGAAGCAATAGGAGGAAAGAGAGGAAGAGCCACAGAGCAAATGCAACTTGCAAGGGCAGGAGTGGAAACCATTTCTCCTGACTCCTGTTCTCCTCACTGGGCAGTGCTGCCATACAGCAAAACCTGGATAGGGCAGAAGAGCTGGGAAAAATCAGAATTGCTTTACCCATTTACATCCTCATCTCATCTTTTTCCAGGGCTTTTTTGGAATTGTGCTAATGTATTTAAAAAAAAAAAAACAAAAAAACCCAAAAAAACAAGAAAGGAAAAGCACAGGGTGTATTTGAGAGGAGTCATGAACCGTTATGTCTTTGTCTGTTTTCCCTGAAATATTTATTTGTACATATTGACAATGAGCATTTACAGCTGTCTGCTGAGAAATATTACCCTGAGCTGCTTAAACCACTGTGCTAATCGACAGTGAGGGAGATTGGCAGAGATTTCCCCTGGAAGCCACTTGGAAGCCTTCTCCAGCAGTGCTCTGCAGATCTCTTTTCCTCGGAGTATAAAAATATCCCTTTCATCCCCTGCTCTGGGAGAAAGGAATAGGGAAAAAGAGACCATTTGGGGGTTGATGACTGTCATTTTACCCATCCTTTCAAAAGCACTCTGCAGTCATGGGTGAGGAAGGAGACTCAGTTCCTTGGGATAGATGAGCTTTCTCTGAGCTGCATCTGAATGGAGGGATCTGGGCAGAGCAAAGGGATGATGGGGATTTTCTGCCAAGGCTGATCTGGGGCAGGGATCCTTTCTGTCTGCTGATGACTCTGCTTGAGTAAAGCCTTTTTCCACTACAACTTCCTCGGATGAGAGCCCAAAACTGGCTGTGTATCACAGTTCAACCCCTCCACCCCTTGATGAGCATCACTCCCTAGAGACACAGACATGGGCACACATCTTGTTTTCAGTCCCAGCTCCATTGCACTACACAAGCACAGCCTTCAGGTCTCATGGGGAAGCAGCCTCTGAAAAAATTAATAGGTTTTATTTCCACCCTTGAATAACAGCTGTGATGATGAGTCCTTCCAGTCACACGTGGCAACTGCTCCGAGTGGTGTTAACAGCTGTGGGTGCACGGGAGAACATTTCTGAGTGGAGGGAGAAGGGAGGGAAATCCCTTTATACTGTCAGCACAGACCAGGCAAGGGCCTTTGCTTATGCAGATCATAATCATAATCATTATCTTTTATGATGAAGTACTTCAGTATTATGGGGCGCAGGTACTTTTTTGAAGCGGTTACTGACACATTAAACAAGGAATTTAAAGCCAGGAAACATTTGATAAATGGCTGTTTGGGGGAGCATTTAAGCCATAAAATGATACTTGTGATAACAACAAGGCTTTGAGAAGATGGACTCACCCCTGACTTTGAAGCAGTGCTGAGGATGATTGGAGAGACAAGGGTGTCATCCTTTCAATGTCACTTGACCACCTGAGGAAATATCTATTTGAACCACGATCCAACTGAACACTTCTGCACGTGGGTAACTGTAGGACATGCACTGACTTTAAGCAAGTGTCCTGTTAGAGATCTCATGCAAAACAAACCTGTTCTGTGCAGGGGGCAGGATGAGGTCTAAGCATGTCCATGTGGAGGTATAAGTGGGAGTGAGCAGGTTGGTAATTCCATGTATCCATGTTTTCCTGCTTCTCTCTCCATCTCCGTGGTGGGACAAGGGGCTGAAGCTGAGAACAAACCAGCAGAGGTGGGATCCACTGTGCTGAGCTGAGAGGAGGAATTTGCCCTATTACATCAGTTGCCTGTGTAGGCAACATGTCCCCTTTCATTGCTGGTAAGTGATCACGTCTCCTCAGATAGGAGGGCTGATGAAATCAGAGCAGCTTCTGTTGTTTCTGGCTCCAAGGTTAATTTTATCAAAAGCAAAGCTCCTTTGACTGCTATCAGCAGAAAGGAAAGTAAAGCTCTTTTTATTACAGGGATATCAATAGAAGCATTTGTCTGACCTCCCTGTCACCTCTCCCCTCCCCACCCCCACTGGCTCCAAATTAGGGATGGGAGATAAAATAGGGCTAAGATAAAAATCTTAATATTGCAGAACCTGTAACACAGAAAGTGGGAAGAACTACAAAAGCTCAGTTTTGACCTTCAAAGATGGCTCAGAATCAAAACCATAGGGCTGTATCTGTTTTACCCATCCCAGCCTATGGACAAGGTTAAATGAAGCAAACTCATGTCCTAAGCAGTTTTAGTTCTTTGAAGGGAAATCCAGCTCTACAGAGGCATCTTTCCTAGGAAATGGGATATTGGAGACAATACAAGTAGTGATTCCTGATGGATTTTAGCAGCTCCATCTCAATCTGGAAAAAAATTAGGACCAGAAAACTGAGGTTAGAAGTCAACAAGCTGAGCTCTACCACTGCCTCAGAGCCTTTTCTTTCATTTCCTTGTTCTCTTGCCACCACAGTCTAGAGGTATAAGCAAAGGCAAAAGAAGACAAGGAAAAGCTGACCAATTTTCCTTGTTCCTTGCATATTCCCAAAAAAGCTGACCTTTAAAGCAGGTTTAATAACCCCAAAAGGAACAGCAGCATTGTGTGTAGCTGTGTACATAAGACTCCTGCCCAGAAAGGGGTGACAGGATGACTCTTAACTGAGGCACTGAAGTGGCTCCAAGAAAATGTGGGTTCAATGGCATCGATTTCCGCTGTGATCTTACAGAAATCATTTTGGGTCCGATATTCACTAACACTGAAGCATTTTAACATCATGGGAGAAATGAAAAGTGAGTGTAAATGTAATATATACCCACTTCATGGCCTGTTTATGCTGCCAGAGTAGTGGAAAGCAAATTTAGTGCAAATGAGAATCACACATTTTATCTTTCTGTGCCTCAGTTCTGCATCTGTAATACAGAAGTTAATAAAACTGTCTGACTCCCTCTCGCTCTCGCTCTTTTTTTCCACCACATGTCAGCCCTGTTTGTCTGGCCTTTAAGCTCTTCAGTCCAAGAACTGCCTCTCCCAACACCTTTGAACAGCTACTTGCACAGGGCCAGCTTGGCCTGAGCTGGTACCTCTGGATGCAGTGAGCCTGCTAATAATAAAGTCCTCTCAACCAGCACAGGGACTCCTTTTAAAGTCAAGAGAGCATCTACATGATAGAAATTTAGTCAGGAGTCTTCATTCATTCTTTTTTTTTTTCCTCTTCCAGGGGCTTTTTGACTGTTCTGGGATCTAAGGGAGACATCTGAAGCTGAAAAAAGGAAGCGAGTTGCTCACAGGTTGACACCCTGCCAGCAATCATAACAAACCCTGAAATTGGTATTTTCACCCTCATTTGGATGATCAGGTGTAAATATAAATTTTAATTATTTACATAATTAAGTCAGTAATTTGCTGCCCATCAGAAATGTTTGACGATATTTTGGTGCCATCTGTTTCCTAATTGAACCTAATCTCTCAAAGATGTTACAAAAATATCCACAAAATAATAATGATAAACACAAAACAATTCCCCTCTTCCCCCCATAATTACTGCTATTTTCAATCATTTCCTAGGGGGAAAAAAAAAAGGCTAGGGTTCAGATGTGCCAAGGTCTCATAGATAGATGAGCGCTGGAACAATAATGAAATGTTTAGAAGGACTGTTGAAGCTCTCACGTTGCACAGGCAAGACCTCACTGCAGGGATATAGGAGGAAATAATTAAAAAATCAAACCAGAATGTGTCCCAACACCTCTGTAAGTGATGCCCAGAGCTTGTGATGGTCCTCTACCTTTCAGACACATCAAAGATTTCATAATGCTCCAAACTGACTTGTGTTAGAAGAGCAGAGGTGAGAGAGTGCAACAACTGGCACAGGCATAACATAAAATAATGAAAAAAGGGTTGGCCATAAGAACTACACCTGCATGCAGAATTTTCTTCTTCTGTGCAGCAGAACAAGTAACTTTCCAAAGGCAAGTCACGGGTTTAGAGGGTCAGGTCACCCTCAGCAGCACTTGGGTGTTCAGATACTTCACACAAAAATAATACAACGGGTTCAGTCCATGAAAATCAGCTGGAATATGAGAGTTGCAAACAGTATCAGGAACTTTTCCTCACCTCTCCTTTGAGTTAAGAGATGAACTGTGCAGACTGGTTCTCATTCTCTTCTGGCAAGTGAGTGTCTCAGTTTCTTTTAAACACACTTTCCGGGATCCCTTTCTGGTTTTGCCCGTGCTGACAATTCCTGTTGCAAAACAATCAGAACAATGTTCCCTTTTTGAAATGAATCAGTTTATTGAAGCCTCAGAAAAGATGCAGCTCAGGTCTGGTGCAAGTCTGACTTATAGGTTTTGGCTAGTAGTTACTTTATCCCTCGCCTTGTAGGAACATAACATTCCTGCTGATTGAGTTGTCAAAATCAGGGATCATCTGATGGCTCCCAACAGACCTCTATAAAATTGGTGTACTCAAATCAATTGGCTTTGCTGGAATTGAAAGAACGAGCTGTCAACCACATATGGTGCCCATTTGTTCATGTGGATGGACTCCAGACATTGCACCAGTGCTGTTAAAGCCAGAGCTCCTTCTCGTAGGTAGCACAAGATTTCCATGACTCGCTGCCTTTCCTTTGACCACTTTTATGATAGAAAGCTGAGAGGTGCAGCTTATTGATGAAATTTGAAGAAAAGCCTGAAAATCCCCTGTGTGTGTGTGTGTGTCTGTGAATGTAAGGACAGTGATGTGGAACTTCTGTAGGTATATTCTAAATGCACTTTAGTTATGATGGAAGGTAGAAAAGATCAATATTTTTCTCTCATGTCACAAAAAAATCATCACGCTCAAAGAATCACTAAAATTGGGAAGCTAATGAGTTTGATGGGAAAGGCATGTCCTCACCTCTGTAGTCACATTAACTTTCCAATTTCTTTTCTTTTAATCTCTCCTTTCAATTGTGCATGAAGAAATCTCTTCAATTTAGTCTCACCCTAAGAGCTTTGGGATTTTTTGTTTGTTGTTTAATTTTCAGGAATGTCAGCAGATCTTTCTTTGAACTATTTGAGTTTGGAAACAAATGTATTTTCCTCATATATTCTGATCAGACATTTCACACTTTTATTTTTTGAAAGTAGATTGGAGTGGACTTGCCAAACTGTCTTATTTTGTAGAGGTAGTTGTGACATAAAAATTAAGTCAAGCTTGAAGAAAATTGGATGAGTGGTTATAAAATTAATAACACCTACATCAGGAAATTGTGAGTTTACAAATGATGGCATTTTCTGCCAGTTTGAATATCTTAATGTATGTTCACAAGCAATTCCATTAATGTAGACTGGCAAAATAATTATTTAAGTTTATCATTTTACAATCATTAAATCAACATTTCATCAAATATATTTAATTCCTAATAAAATCTATCAAGCAAGCCAAGGTTGATTTTTCCTAACCTTGAATCCTTCCAAACTGTAGATTCTGCCAAAATACTGTAAGTTTTTTTTTTAAATATAATTTAAGAGGCTTAAGATACTGTAAGCCGTTAGAGCAGTTTAAGAGGCTTACTGTAAACTCCCTAAAACTGCAGAGCAATTTAAGCAGTTAGAGCACCCTCAGGTCCACACCCTCGCCCGGAGTAAAGCGGCACAAGCCCCCTGGTTTCAAAAGAGCTCCGGTGCTTTTCCTCTGCCAGGAATCTGTCCCTAAATCTTGAGAAGCCTTAAGCCTCTTTGGGCCCTGTGTGCACAAGGCAGAGAGACACTCCAGCAAGCCCTTGTCAAAACAGCTTGAGCCGCCGTCGCTCGTGCGACGTCTCGAGTCCAAACACCGCGGCACCACTGATGTTTTACAGGGGTTTCAACTGCATCAGTAGCTTAATGGCCACAGCACTGGAACCAGCACAATGCCAAGGGTTGCTCCTCGAGAAGGAAGAGGCACTAAAGGTCACAGGAGGCTGTGGTGTGGGGGGTATGTCTCAAGCATGAGACTTGCTACGGTTACGTTCAACAAACCGTATTTTAGATCAAATTACTTCCCGCATCCTGACTCTTCCATTAAGGGCACAGTGTAAGAGAAGATTAGCTCAGCTTGGAAGCAGTTTCTCAGACAAATTCTGGCATCCTCCCATTCCCTCAGCACCACTCTTCGCATTGGCATGTAGGCACGTCACGGTGTGGGTTCTCAGTTCTCAGCCCATTCTGCCTGGGCATCAAGTTACTCCTGGACTTGCAGGTCCCCAGGGTTTTTGCTCAGCTCACCATGACCACTTGCAACAAAACAGCAGCTCCCAGAAGAGATACTCAGCTCATCCTGCACGTAGTTAATGGCATTAGTAGATGTCTGTAAAGCAATAATGGAATTTAGAGTGCCCATCACACGTTTGCTCTTTGAGCTTTGATCTGACAGCTGCACCTCCACGTAGGCCAGGCTGTAATATTTGACTCAGTCTTGCTGAAGTTCAGTCTGAGACTTAGTTATGGATTTAGGCTTTGACACTGCAATTCATCTCAGTTCCAGAATGGGAATTTAGACCCAAGAAAAGCACTGATTTGGCTGTTTGAGTCTTACCTGGATGTGGAATTTACTAATGAACACAGCTAAGACTTGGCACCTAAAAAGACCTCAATCCACGTGTAGCTCCCAGGCATTCCATCCCTTGAGCTAAACTGCCTTTATTCCAGGAAGTGGATTGTGAGGGGACAATTAGTAAGCCATATGAAAAGGGCTGAATGGAGAAAACCTTTCCTGCTCTCCTAGAGAAAACCATAATGGGAGCCAGCAAACCACTTCAGTCAGAGCATGCCCAGAGGCTGGATGCCAACTCAATTTCAGCCAAGACCTACAGCCATTGGAATGACAAATCTTTCCTTAACATTCTTATTAAATCCTAATCTCAATCTTATTCATCATTATTAAGACTTGAAATTGGGCTGAATATTTAAATGAGGTGAAATGAAAAGACAAAGAGGTGTTGGGAGTATTTGAAGCCGGGAGGGGAAGAGACAGATTTAAAAGACACAACTTGAATTCCCTTCATGAGTTGGGGAGTAATCTATCCAGATTCAGGAGCTGATAGAAGCAAAAGATTTTCAGACATAGCTAAAAAGGAGGAAAAAAATAGAGAGAGAGAGAGAGAAATTACCTGTTAGAATAGAGACTTGTGATATTAGTCTTTCAAAGACTTCTTAGTAAAGTAGCAGGGACATGGGGAGGAGGATTTGCAGAACAGAGACGAAGGACAGAGAGAGAAAAGATGAATTGGGGGATTAAATGTACCAAGGTGGTTTTAGGGATATTGAAATATGAGTTCCCTGAGGTGTGTGTTTGGCCCAAACTAAATGTGATGATAAGGAATGGCCTGTATGAGCTGGGCCTATGGCACTGAGCTCCTGTTGGCTGCCTCTCACCACAGGGAAGTGGGAAAAGCTTTTAAATGTCACACCAATGACATTATTCCTGATCTACCTGTAATTTCTACAGGACACTCAGCACCTATACTGAGTACCTTCACAACTAGGACTTTTTGTAACAAAAATATTCTGTTTTTTGGAATGACTGCAACAAGACAGAAGTTCAGTCTTAGCTAACCATGGAACCAGACTTTGAGACTGACTTTCTCCATGGGGGGCAGGTTATGGCCCCTCAGCTTCTCCAGCCCTCTGTGACTCTCAGTATCAATCCAGTGCCAATCCCAGCTCCAGACAGTTTTGCTGATGTAAGGGAGATCACAATCTGTCTCAAGAGGAATAGATACTTTTTTGAGTTTAAAAATAAATATTCAGATTGGGAGCGTTTCATGGAGCAGGGTGACCCACACCATCTGTTCCTTCTGACAGTTCTTGGGAAGCCTGCAGATCTGCTTTTCAAATCATATTACATATATAGAATATTTTTTTTTCTCATTGTTCCTTTTTTATTTTTTTTTTCAGATAGGACCAAGTCAGAGGAATAATTCCTGCTCCCTTCTCACAGTTCCTGCCTCCCCAAAATAATTCACCCAGCTCATTGAAGATTTGTGCATATCCACAATCTGTATCCCAAAATGCTAAAACAATCTATTTAACCTTTACGCCAGCTAATGCATACATTAGAACAAGGACCTATATGTGAACATAAAAATGTGAGAAATTGAAACTCACTGACATAAAATCAAAGAGCTTGGCTATAAAAGGTGTCACTTTTATGTGATTATCTTGCCAATATCTCCACATTGCTAAACTAAATCAAACTGCAATTTTTCCCCCATGTATTGCGTTTAATGGAGTCCGTTAATGGCAGCGATTCCTTATAGATCTCCGTGTAATGGAAGAATGGTTCCCTGTGCCATAACGCTGTGGAAGCTGAGCCCCACACACACACACACTGTGCCATATATCTTGTGAGCCTGACCTTATGTGACTCGCTGCGTCAGGCAACGCCGAGCAGCGCCTGGGCTCGGCCGATCCTTCAGGAAGATGGAAAGGCGCTTCAGGGAACTCGCCGCTGCCAGAAACTGGATCGAGCCACGGCCAAACGCTGCATTCTCCAGCTTCCTCCCCCTGCTGAGAGAGGCACTGCGTGCTGCCGAGCTCAGGGGTTGGATTTGTGCAGCCTGGCAGTGACTGGCGAGTTTGGTTCCCAAATTTTTGCAGCAGAGGCGCCGTTCTCTCTTTTGTCCAGCAGAATGGCTTCAGTTCTCTGTAGAACTGGGATTATCCTGTTGATAAAAAAACTCCACAAACTTCTTTCATCTGTAGTTGTCAAAAAGTGGAGGTGAGTGTCCACTTCCCAATTTTATAGCTGTGGAAGTTGAATGTAAGTGGTTTCCTCATGTTTGCCCAGCAAACCAATTGGGGCAGAACCCAAGCAACGTGTATCCTTGCAGATGCTCGTAGGGAAGGCTGTCTCCAGGTGTCTCCTCTTTCCCACTGTCACATCCATATGCTTGGAGAAAGCAGAAAATACAAAGTGGAAGATGTAGAGATCTCTCTGTACAGTCCATAATCTGGGACACCCATGATCAGGGCTGCTCCAGTATCTCATGGATGTCCCGTGCCTCAGGGGACCCACAGACCACGGTGTCCCTTGCTGTCCCACTGCAGGATGGCACATCATGCCCTGAGTGTGGGCAGTGGGAGCAGAGCTTACCCAGGGCTGTTGTTTTCACCCTGTACCAAAACAAACACAGATTTTTCAGGGTCACTTTCTGCCTCTGATGGTCCTTTCCCCTCCCTGAAGAAAACCCTCAGCCTGAAGCCAGCTGCAATCAATGCAGTGGCAGCCCAGATTAATTTCACACCCACATGCTATTTTTTTAAATTATGGTATTAGGACAATTTTACTCACTGTTGTTTTAAACCCCCTGGAAACATGAAAATCCCATTTTCTGTGCATCTATTCATCTTCATTAACCACGTGCTGATTTTTTTTATTTTTTTTCTGCTGTTGTTAGAAACTCCAAGCCAATGCAACTCTCTTTTATTTCATTTTGGTATCAGCCAGAACTGGAGATCTGTGTTCTGTATGTGTCAGTGACAATGACTGTATATATAAGTCAAGAGTGGGATCATTGTTACTACTTTAGCAGTGTTCCTCATCAAATTGAGTTGTTAGTTTTCTTTGGGTTTTTTTAAAGCATTGGATTATTTTATTTCAACTGAAACAAGTAACATCTGCTGTCTAGAGTAATATTGCTCAAAACCATTTGTATCAGGGGGAGTAGGTGGGAGGGGGATAAGAAACAAATCAAAGCCATGTATCTTTAATCATTTTCAGAAGCAAGACAGTGTTTCTTGGGGAGAAAAATAAAGACTGGAAGTGTACAAGTAGCAGTTTTAAACTTGGGAATTCCTAAACAACAATTTCATGGCAAATTCAAAATGCAGAATTTTTGTTCTTCTCTGCGTCACAAATCGTAATTTTTGGCTTGCAATCAAAAAAATCTCAAAAAAATTCTCCATAAACAGGAATTCCTCTCCCAGAAGTCCATGTTCAAGTAATTATTGAGGATTAAAATGCTTCCAACACCAACCAAAAGAACCAACCAGTTTTAGCCTGGATTTCTCACCAGACTGTAACACATGGTCTGACCCGGAGCTGCTGACTCAGCAGGATTGCACAGCAGGAGATTCCTTCTCTTCACACACTTTACACGAGCTGTAAAATAGACTGGTGGGGTCTCTGAAAACTTCAATGCTTTTGTAGGTTATTTTTTGATCTTTAATGAATTGATTAGTCATTTTTAATAGAACTGTGTTCTGTGCCATCCATCACCACCTCCTATTACCAGAGAAAAAAAAGCCAGTGTGTTATTTCCAGAGGCATCCAGAGTTTGGTATGTGGGAAAGAGCCTGGGAGCTGCCTTTTGAGTTTGTCCAGCACTATGATTCTCTGCTGCAACATTATTTGTCCTCCCCAAGAGATCTTCTATCCCACTCCAGCCCTACAGTCCTCCCTGTGGTCACTGGCACTTGGGAGCTTGGAAAAATCTCCCGATTTTTGTAATGTTAGTATGATTTCAATACTAATTTCCTGCAGCATCCCTCAGATCATCAAGTCACCTCCTGGGAAAACTGAATGCAAAAACTTCATCTGTCCTAGTTTTCCAGAACAAGCCCACTTCCATCCTCCCACTGCACCCCACATATCCCTGCAGAACACAGAAGCAGCAGCTATAGCCCAAAGGTGCAACAAAGGAAATGCAAATTTTTTTCCACATTTAGACTATTAAAACCTGAGAAGAATATATGATTTTTTCCATGTCCCTTGAGGTCTTTCTGGTGGAAGTGTGCAGAAGAGACTCAAGGAGACAAGGTGACAGGACTCCTCCCACAGAAGATGTGATCAATGGATGAGGTCCCAGGGCAGTGAGGACAAAGAGCAGGGGTTTGCAGACAGACAACCCAGTGCATTTGGTGAGAGAGGTGGCCCCTCAGCACGGGGAATGTAGTTTATCTACATCCTGAAAGGCACCATGTAATTTTATGGTGTCATAAAAAGGATTATTATACTAATAGGAGTTAATAATTCTAAAAGATTCAGGACCTCTATGGCCATCTTGGCTCAGCCTCAGCCTGGGTGATATTTTTGTGTGTGTGAGTGGAGTTGGCAGTGGCCATTAAACAGAAGGGGCCAAATCCTCAGCTAGTGTAACTCAGCCTGACTGCTTCAGGCTCTGCCTGTGTGCACTGAGAGGAGCATCCAGCCAATGGACTTCTGTGAGATTTCGAAGACTTGAAGAAATGTAAAACTCTGACATGATTTACTCTACCCTGGGATCTCAGACTGCTTTGTCCTACTTTTTGTCCTCTGCAGTGCCTTTTGAGCCACCCTTGGGTGTAAACGGGCTTCTGAGCTATCTAGAGTAATCATCTTAAGGAAACAAATAACTGCACACACTGGCTGCTTTGTTGGGACTGGAAAACAGATGCAGTTTATCCAAAATGCCAGAGTCCTCATGTGTTCTATGAGCAAATCAGAGGACACACACAGCAACGGGAATGTAAAGCCCCTGGTACCTCCATTCCTGACTCCAGCAGCTTCCTCTTCTTTCTTGCTCTCAATATCTGGGCTGAAAACAACATGCTGGGCTGTAAGTTTTCTGTTCTAGGAAAGATGTTTGCACTGAGGTGGCTCTGAGACAGGGAGAGAGGAGGCATTATAAGCACGAGCCAAACCTGGCACATTTTGTTCTCACTCTTGTGCAAGAGGTGTTGGGTTCTCATTTCACTATCTTCTTGATACACATTCTGATGTTTAAATAAATATATTCAAATGTAGACATGCAGACATATACACATACACACACTTAAATATGAGTATACTTCCATAGATAGAAGTAACACTGAAGAGCTGTTTGTTCAAAGCACAGTCCAGAGAACACTAAATCTCTTCTGATGCCCAGGTAGCAGCTAGACCCCTCTGATGTCATTCCCTAAACATGCTGACACAAGAACAGAAACAGGTCCCATGTTTCCCTGAGAACACCCTCTGAAAGAATATTGATATCAGTGCCTTGTGCTGGTACAACCTAATCAGCATCACCTCTTAGCATGAAGAATCAGGGCTCAAAATAGTCCACTCCAGGGTCTTTTGATTGCAAAGTGTTTCAAGAGAGAGGAACTGTGTGCAAAAGCCTAATAAAGCCAAGATCCACACTGCATTTGCATTTTCTACTGTTAACCTGCATTTTCCAAAGGGGGTTTTCCTTACCTCTGCTGGGATTGAGAGGTGCTGAGAGCTGCATCTTGCCACCAGATCTATCTTCTCACCCAGGGCAGGGGATGCTGGAACAGGAGGGGGGGGGGGATAAATCAGGGTTCCGTGGTTCGAGGCTAAGGAAGAACACAGAGGTCAAAGCAAATATTAGCCCAGACTTCAGCAGCTACAAGTTAAATTGGAAAACGGAAGAGGAAAAATTAAATAGTGTGGGTGCTACTGAGCCTGAATTAAGCAGCACTGAAGCTGCATTTCTCTCTCCCCCTCCTTTGTCTCACTCTCTCTATCTGTGGCCTGTACAAACAATTCAGTGTGTGTGTATTTTTGGCACAAATCACAGTGTCCTGTGATTCTTGATTATAATTATAATAATGGGTTTCAGAAAGCCTGCGAGTGGTTCTGGGAATCATAATAAGGGTTTGGGACAGACGTGTTGTTTATGTGGTTAGTGTTTGTTGCATGTGAAACCGAGGTTAGCAGAGTGGCTGGTGTAAGAAATTGCCAAATACACAATTAAATGCAAACTAGCAGAAAAACACCTCTCTTCTTGAGAGACAGACATGCTCCCATTGTCACCCCCACCCCGTGAGCAGGGATTAAAGCAGACGCAGATGGCTAGTTCTGTTGTGATGATATTCCATTGCATTTGCCTTGTCTGAATTTCCACTCCTACAATCTTCCCTTAATTTACCACGAGAAAAATATGTATTCCATCCTTTTTTCTTCGTGTTCTACTCATCTCTCTTTATGATTATCCTTGCTTGAAGCATCCAGCCATGCAAAAGCTCCACTGAGTCATGCAGTTCCCATTACAACCCAAGTAGAATTATTCCCAATGATAGCATCCCTCTCCTGCATTTTTTTTCTCTTCCAAGAGTCTTAATTTCTATTCAATCACATGACCACATTTCCACTTTCTCCCTCATGAAATTATTTTGTAGTTTTAATAGTTGTCTGTAAATTGTGGCCAAAAGCTGCCAAGGTCCACCTGCCTCAGAGCTGCCTCCAGGTAATTGCTGATAGATGTGACCTTGAAAAGCTCCTCTGATTGTAAACATGGAGCCCAGAGACACTGGATGGAAACAGGGGCCCTCAGAGATGATGCAAAGGAATAAGTGATTCTGTGAAAACCTGTATGAATTTTGTTCTCTTTGTTCATGGTTATGACAGATAGACTCAAAGCCACAGAGGGGACTGCTGGAGTTTGCAGGATTTTGTGCCTGAGCGAGCAGGAGGAATTGAGATTGTGCTGAGGCCCAAAGTGAGGTTCCTGCAGAGGAACCTGCCAGGCTGAGATAGGGCTGAGGGTGGAACTGAGCACCAGCTCTGAGGCTCAGCGGGACCCTGCAATCAACAGGCAGAACTCGCCTCTGCTCCCTCTAAGATGGTCTCTGCAAACCTCAGAACTGCAGCTTTTCTCTCTTTTGAAGATGGAGAGAGGGGGGAAAAAAAAAGTAAAGATAATAATAAATAAACCCCATACATCTTCCTCCTGGCTGTGTTTTCCAAGGCTGCATCTCAATGCCTCCCTGGCTGCTGTCACATCCCGCTCAGAGAGAGCCAGGCACAGACACCGTGCTCTTCCCAGCCGTTGCAGGCTGCATGTTGATCGTGTTCCTCTCCTTTGTTAACACAATTGCCTTCACCTTTACATAAATCAGATTTAGAGAACACATTGCGTCTCAACAGCCTTGGGACACCTCGAGGCCTCTCAGTTCAATGGAGCTCATTATGGAAATCAGCTAAATGCTGAGCAGAGAGATAAGTGCGAACTGTTTACCAGCCCCTCCACCAGATACACAGCGAGAGCTAATGGGAGCTCATTTGCAGCTTCACTCTGTCATCCAACCCTCCTTATCTGCTCCTCCGACTCATCTGCAGGGACACACGCACAACTTTGCACCAGAGACCTTTCCGTGGAGCTCCTCTTGGATGGGGAGAAGGGACAAGGAGGAGCTGGGCTCGTGCATGAAGGACCAAAGCAAGCCAAAATCCAAATACTCAGCTCCAAGCATTCCTGAAGGTTGCTGATCTTCTCAGCTTTGTGGTCAATGGCCAGCTTAACTCGAGATCATTGCTCCAAGGAGGAGGAAATCCTCCCATCTCCAGTCCTCGCATCTCTCCCGAGGGTTGCTGGCACATCAGTGAGCTCCTGGGAGAATTTGGTTTTGACTTGTTCCTCAACTCCATATTTTTAAAGTTTGAGAGTTGTCAAAACATTTTGTTCTGACATTTTTCTCTGAAAAATGCCAATTTTCCAGTTCAGGATGCCTTTCCATTTTTAAATTAGTGCAGAATTATTAATGTCATGATTTTAAAATAAACAAAGAGCTATGCTACCTTTTAGCTATTTAATTATGGAGGGGAGGGAGCTGCTCAAATACCAGATGAAAACACTTTTCAGTTTTTCAATGTGAAATGTTTCTTCAGATTATAGGTTTGCAAAGGTTTCAAAGATGTCAGCTTCTTGTCTTAATTCAAGAGAGGAAAGCATTTCAAGCTCTCCACAATATTTTTGAGAGAGGAAAGCCACTTTCAGATCTAATAGACTCCTTTTATGGAACTGGCTCCTTTCAGAGGTTCTCATTAACTACTGTCAATGGTTATAATTTTTGTCTGTCCAACATGAAGTCGTCAGAGGGAGTTTGATATCTGTCCCTGACATTCCACCTTCTGCTGCAGGAGTGCAGTAAAGGTGCATATTTTCCCAAGAATAACCTCTCATTAGAATGCAAGCAGACTTTCCAAACTAAGATCATTTTTCTTCCTGTTGTCTCAAATTCCAATACTCTGCCCTTTTCAAATGATTTTCAAGAGAATAGTTCAGTACTAGGTTTATTTAATTTTTTTTTTAGTATTTTTTTTAACATTTTGTAGGTTGAACTGCACTTCCTCCTCAGCTCAGAAAACCAAAGCAGAGCTTTTAGCTGCCACTGCTAACCCCAGCATTTGGAAATGGAATGTTATTTAAAATTCAGGACAAATTGTCTCCTCTCTACCTTAGTAATTTCATGCAAGTGGAGAGGGACAGAGAGTGGAAAGTAAGATTTAGTTTTGAGTATTGTGTATGTTCTCTAGGTGGGTGAGCTGAACATCCTTGTGTTTTACTGGGAATTTTACCTTTACATTCAGAGATAATTTTCGGTTCTAAGAGCTGCAAGAGTGATTTATGGACAACACACATAAAGACAGACACCATAACACCAAAACACAACTACCTTTGAGATGGAACATGGCATTTACTGACCAAAATACAGGAACGCTTTGCAAGGGTGAACATGGGGATTACTGAGGAGTCCTGAGTGTAATTTGAAATGGAAAGGGAATTTAAATGGGTGAAAACCACATTGCCTGCATCAAAACCTTATCAAGAGGCTGGACTACTATTGTTAGTCCATGGAGATATTTGTGGGCCCTCTTGGTGCTCAGCCCATGCTTAGCTGGTCCTGACAGCAGGAATGGGAACTGTTCTGGCTGCACACTTGGAGTAGAACCAGTTCACCATTCACAACTGCAAACAGTTCATATTGTTTAAGACATAATATAATTAACAGTTCTGGCAGCTGGGCTTTCCCACGTTGTGTTCCAGGAACAACCTAATTCATTTTTTGCTAGAAGTTAATTTGTATTATAAATGCCTTTTATTACTTTTAATATATCTTAAGTCAGTGGAACTTCTGCTATTTGTCATTACTTACATCTGTTTTCCAGCACAAAGTAAATTAGAGGAGAAACTACTTACCTAGTGGACCTTAAGGTAACTCCCTCCAGCTGATTATTTAGATCTTTTATTTCCAAGGAAACTTGGTTGCTCACATTTTAGCATCGTGCACTTTGGGTGAAGGAAGGAGGCAGAACACAGACATACAAATGGATAGTTTGACTTCTCAGTTTCTACCAATCTGCTGAGCTCTGCAAAGCTTCCCTAGCAGAATGTGCAACTAAATAAACTTCACCTGAATAAGCAGGTGTCGCTGCCAGATGATTTGAAGCCTCCTCTCCTCTACCACCGTAGGATTTGTACCCGAGGTTCATCAAAGCTGCCCTTCCCAGTACAGGAGTTAACATCAGTTTTAGCAGTGCTAAAATCTCCAGCACGGGTAAAGCTGGATCTAAACTTGGGATCAGCTGTTGAAATAAAAAATAAAGAAGCTTCAACCTGTCAGAATTGTTTTGCACTAGACAGAAGGGCCAATAGGACTAACTATAGATTTCTTCCAAGACTGATGTTCTAATTTCTGCAGGGTTTCATGGTGACCTTTGGTGCATTTCATGATCTGGTCCTTTGGAAAGCACTATATTACATCTCAGTCATTGTACAAATAACATCTTGGGATTATAGCCTGCTGTTAATAAATGTGGTTAATCATCAATAAGAGAGTTTCAGCTATTATACACTGACGATGTAATTTTATACCTCGCCAATCCAGAGAAATCGGTTCCATTCCTTTTAGATTTGCTGGATAGATTTGAGGCCTTTCAAGGTTAATGTCACTAAATCATCTGCTAATTTAAAAGAATCATTTGAGTACCTGGAGAGAACATGTCCTTTTCGTATTTCCAAGTTAGGTTCTAAATACTCACTTGGCTTTATCTAATCTACTGGGTTTGGGAGGAAGATTGATACTGTTGTTGCTGCACCAAAGCAAATACACAGTGACCTTGAGAAGTGGCCTATTTTATGCATAAGTTGCATAGGATGCATTAGCATCACTAAAGTCGTCAGTCTCAGGCAGTTAGATCTTCCCTCATTAAACTCCATTTCACTACCAAGTCAGTTGAAAGAAATAAAATAAAATTAGAAGTCGATGGATGGTCTTGTTGGTGGGGAGAAGGAATGGCTGGCAGAAGCTGTGCAGAAGCTCAGCTACAGGGATTTTATCCCTCCACACCAGCTGGCTGGAGGCAGCAGGTTGGCCATGGGAGCCCAGGGTGTCTTCACTTGCCCTCCTCTGAACTCACACTGACTGAGTGTGGACAGACTAAATGTCTGGGAGGGAGGGAGAACTCACAGAAGACACGTGAGAAAATCTGAGTTTGTCATCTCTCACCACATGGAAGTCAAGCCAAAGAGGATTCCCCCCAGCCCAACCCATTCCTGGTACATTCTGTGAGCACATCCAGAGCGGCAAAGCTCGCTGGAGGATGGGAGAGGCTTGGTTTTGTTTGCTTTGCACAACCCTTTTTGATCAGCACTGAGCTGAAAGGGATAAATGTGCTCCCAACCCCATGTCCCACAAGCAGGGTGAACACTTGGCTCTTTGGGACTGGGGCTGCAGGTAGAGGAGGTGACCTCAATCAAACCATTCCAACAACCCCAGAGCAGTTCGAAGTCAAAGGCACAGGCCACTGTGGAGCACGAATTTTGCCCTGGAAAAGTGATATCAGTTGCAGCAGGACTAAAAGTTAATTTTACCTTGTCCTAGATATGTCCATTAATTTTCTATTAGTGTCAGATAGATATAAATGTAAGGCATAATAAATATAATGAGACATAATGTGTAATAAGACAGTCCTCCCTAATTTTTGGGAGAAGACACATGTTTGTTCATGCACCTGTGGTGCCAGTGGATTAAAAATTTTGTGTTTGAAAAAAAACCACCAACATTTAAAACAAATAAAGTACACAATGTACTATAAATTCTCTATAAACTTGTCCAATTTTTAGAATAACCCATAACAACTTCTGTGAGTTTTAAGCTGCACAATAGAAGTATCAGACTTCCAGGTAACCCACTCATGCCTTCCCAGTGGGCACTGCAATGAGAAATAGGAATAAGAAAACTCTTCCAGTTCTTGATGACTCCCTGGCTTAGAGGCACGAGGATTACTCTTAAAATAATTTGTTTCCAAAGTGTTGTGGATCTGACCTGTTAAACTTATTTGCAAATTGTTTCAGCAGTTCTATAAACAGGATATCTAACAGAGGAATAGAGAGGACAAAATTGGCAAATAAGGATATCAAAATACTGTAACAACCATGGGATAAATTACCTGGCAAATGCTGCTTGACTTGTTCCAAAGTGATTGTCACAGGCAGAGCCTGAAATCCCATCCAGGCAGGAGGAGCACATGGAGTGTGACTCCAGGAGGCTGCAGGATGGGGATCAGCCTGCAGAGGGAAAACCCAACTCTGGGCTTCTTTGCCAAAGGTAATTCAGGCTCCTTTTTTTTTAGGACATTTTGGGAATAAAACACCTGCTCGCCAGCGTTATTAGTCACTGGGATTGCTCATAATGTGAGAGCTGAGGTGGCCATGGAAAGAACAGACTCCAGCATTTCCCTCTCTCCCAGCTGAGGGATAGCAGGGAATGCAATTTGGTGCCTAAATGCAGTTCGTTTATCTCCTGCCTTTAGCCAACGGATTTATCACGCGCATTAATATCGGGAGAGGTCAGAGTTCGGGGAATGAAACATTTGTTTTCCTGTGCTCTCTCTATAAATAAACTCTCCCACTTCCATGGCAGTATTTTCACAAAGCAGAGTGAGAGCAACAGACACATTAGAGAGATAGTTGTGTGTGTGGTGGGGGAGGCTGTGCATGTTAAACTGCTCCACAGCAGACCTCTGTGACTCTGACTGCATTACATCTTCTCCCTTTTTTCCCCTCTCTCCCTTTTTTTTTTTTGTTGTTGTCTCATAGTTATTAGTCAGCCAGACAATTTTTATCTCTTGGAAAGATACTTTAGCTCATATCCAATGTAATCATCTCATGGGCTTCTACTTTAGTCCCCACAGGCCTGGAGAAATGACATTTCTTTTACTGATTAACAAAACAATACAAAATGCTAGGAAAAAATGGCTTTATTCTCAACCTTTCATTAACTCCTACTGTGCCTGTTTCATCAGAGGAGTTTGTTTCCTACAAAAGCTACAATAATGCCCATATAATGCAATGGTTTGAGTGAATCAATATTTTATTTGTGACCCTGAAAGATAATAGTAGAGTACAGTCTGCAAAATAAAAAGAAAAGAAAAGAAAAAGGGAAAGGGAAAGCGAAAGGGAAAGGAAAAGGGAAAGGGAGAGGAAAAGAGAAAGGGAAATAAAAGATCAATCTCTCCTCCCCTTAGGAGATCTCCTTTTTCTAAATACTCTCTTGTTTTGGAATTTCTGCTGAAAATTCTGTCAGCAAGGGGTCAAGGCTTAAAATTGCATTACTAGATTTGGGAGAATAAGAGGTAAATATTTATTTCCAGCTTTTTAACAGCGATAAGAAAGAATGACAGTGACAGAAAACCCCATCAAGGTACCTTTACTATCAGTATGTGCCCTTAGAAAAGGAAAATTGGCAGTGCAGCATGTCACCACTCAGCCTCCCTGTTGGGCTGAAAGTCAAAATATTTTAAACTTTTCACACGCACACACACAAAAAAAAAACCTTCCAGAGTTTCATATGGAAAAGATTAAACCATTAAGCAAGATTAAAATGTCTTGCATGTCTCCTCAGAACTTTATCAGCTCACCAGTGTGTGTTACACTGTAATGAAAAAGTACAACCTGGAAATGGGAAGTTCGGTGTTATTGAAATAGATCCTGAAAGTAGAAGCGAAAATTCCCTCAGACCTTTTCAGAAGGACTTGTTTTGACATGTTGTTGTCAAAATCATGGATCAAACTGATACATGGGAGTGTTGCTGAAAGGAAACTCAGGGCTGAAAATGACAAGGAAGTTTTAGTAAGTGTTGTGATTTGGATAGAAATTGGGTTTCAGTCCCCACCAAGCAGCTCTGTGGACTTGAAGATCTTTCTTTCTGTCTTATATGAAGTTAAGACTGGAGCAAAGACTTTCTTTTTCATGTGTCTAATCAATGCCAACCTACTGCAGTGGCAATTCAGTCTTCATTGGAATGATAACATCACATAATAAACCATAATTTTATACAGTTAATCAAATATAGTCCCTCAAGGCATATTCAAATCTGTGGTGGTCAAAAATAATACTTTCTCCAGTTCATTCTTTAAATCACCATATTATTTCTGGCAGACTGTGCCGCTGCAAAGATACAGACCTTCTGCTCAATAAATAGTCCTTTTTCTCCACGGAATTCAGTTCTTATCTTTCCCAATCATGTCACTATGCAAGAGGCCAACTTAAGCCAATTAATGTGATGTATCTGCCTGCTGGAACTGGGGTGTGAGCATCAGTCATCAGAACAGCCCACTAAAAATAGCACCAGGTTGAAAAGGCACCAGCCTGGTGCCACCACCCTCACTGTCCACATCCTGGACATGGCCATCACCACACCTTGGCCTCCTACAGAAAGTCCTCCCCCCTCCAACTCCTAATGCAGGAGTTCAATTTTAAATCCCCTAAACTCTGGCATTAACACATCGACTCAAAGTCTGATGTAGATTCTCTTATTGGCCAGGATTGCCCATGACAGAGACTGTGTGAAAACTGCAGAAAGCTGCTGTGTCCTTTAAAAGTGGATTTCTCTTTGTGTGATCAGTGTGGAAAGGCCCATACAAATAATGAATCACAAATTAAATGGCTCAGTAAATAAAAAATGGACTTATCAAGGACACAACAACCACTGTTGGGAGCCAGAACCTTCAGTGCAACAAAAAGATTGGCACTAATGTGCCCCACGCTTCATTTGTTTCTTCATTTGCGGAGGGAGCCATAAGGTTTAAGAAGGGATGACATTTATATTAAGGGAAAGAAAAAGCAAAAAAGAAGAAGTCAAGTCTCCTAAGCAACACAGCAAATAATATTGCCAACCTTGAGCAGGCAAAAATGGAGAGTCCATCATCTAAGAATCCTGGGGTAAAAAGTCATGGGAATGGCTTTTGTGCTTACTTGGTGGAGGTTTTATTTTAAAATAACAGTATTTTTTCCCCTGGACTTTGAGACTATACAGAGTACTCATTTTATATAACCAGGCTGTCCATCACAGCTAAAAGGCTGAGTTCCTGTTTCTTTTTCCCTTTTCCTTTTTTTCCTCTTTGCTTTTTCCTGAAGCTGTAGCTGTAAGAAAAATCCCAAACTGCTGAACTCATTGTAAAATTGCAAAAACACATGTCCTGGCATATGTCACATTAGTTCTCTCACCAAAGACAGCAGCTGCCTCTGTGGACATCAGACTTGAGATATGTAAAGGTGATGGGGAGGGAAAAAAACAACCTTGCTGCCACTCCAGGCCCTGCAGAGACATGGACAGCAGCTGGATCCACATGGATCTCCTCTCTATTCACACGAACCACAGCCTGGGATGGACCATGTTGTGACAAGGAGGGAGGGAATCCTCCCAAAAAAAAAGCAGCATTGCTTGCACAGCATCAGTGCTCAGTGCCACTGGATAGCATGAAGAGACCAGCACTAATCCTGCATCTTTCCAGGTTTGGAATGCTGTGCAGGCTGCAGAGGCTGCCTGGGACATGGATCTCACCAGATCTGGAGGGGGATGAAGGGCTGCAGCACCACGGTGTCCCAGGGCTGGATGTCCTGGTGGCTGGGATGGGCCTGTAGCTGCCTCCTCGGAACTGCATGTCCTCCCAGTCTCATTTCTGAAGGGTGTTATTTCACTGCTGCCTCCCAGATAATGTAACTGAATCATTCAATTGAGCATAAAATAGAAATTTGGCTTCTTATCTGCTGGGAAACCAGCTTTACTATTTTCTTTCTGCAAAATACATTTTTCACTATCTTATCTTCTAATAAACAATCCCAGCTCTGCAGGCTGCAGAAATGTACTGAACACATTTAAGAGACATTTTTCTCCCCCTTTCTCGCTCCCCCCTCTCTTTCCCCCCTTATCCCCCCTCCTCACCCTTTAAAATGTCTGTTTTAAAAGCATATTTTTAAAAGGGACCCAATTTGTATTCCATCTTCCTTTGGTGAGGGTATATATTTTTCATAAGCCTGTCCTTTGCTTTTGAGGCCTCTCTCCCTTGGTTTAATTTTCATTCCCGTCTCCCTTTCTTCCCCTGTACAGAACTGAAACACCAACTCCCCACACACACCCCCCAAAATGTTTTCTCTTGTTTTAAGAAAAAGGCAATTCAGGCTTTAAAACTGCCCTCCCCTCCCTTGGACCTGCCATCCAGAGCTTGCCTAACAGAAACTAAACGTGTCAGTGAAAGGTCAGCGATGAATTTTTAAAGCTTTCTATCTCACTCAGGCTGACATCAAAAGCATTAACTGTAGCACTAAATCAGGGAGCAAGGGGGAATTAGAATATGCAACAAGTCCTGTGACACTGGGAGATTATTCAGAGGCTCCTCTCAGGAGGGCAGAAGAAGCTGAGCCAAAATTCGGTGTCGAGGAGCTGATTTCTCGCTCGTCTGCCCTCCTCCTTGGGCAATCACACCAGTGAGCTGCCTCTTGCAAGGGCTCTGTGACAAACAGGGCATGGGATGAAAATTTAAGAGGTGCATCGTGCATTGGTGTCCTTGCTGCAAAGAGAAAGCTGGTCCGGGAGGTGTTTTTGATCCCACCCTTATCCCCAAGGTATCCATCCCCTAAGGGCCGTCTCTCGGGGTTAAAGCCTTTATGGCTCCAAAAAAAGGAAGAGTTTTTTCTTTCTACACCAAGTTAATAAAGGCATTAGAAGAAAAATCAGTGTAACTCTTGCAAAAATGAGCAAGTCATGGAAGAGCTCAAGTTATTGTGTCCCAGCAGCTCCATCTCACAGTACGCCTGGTTTGGTGGAGCACACGGAGTCTCGGGACCTTCACCAGCAATCCCCTCATGGGCTCCACTTCCTTGGCATTGCCTTTGCCTTTTTTTGTGCTCAACAGCTGGCTGTGTCTATGGACAGTTTTGTTTTGAAGAGAAGGAATCTATATTTGCTGTAGAGAGGATCCAAAGCAACAGCTCCACAGCAGGAATGAGCCATTTCTCTGCTTCCTCGCCGGGCTGGGGTGGAGTCCTCATAGTCTGTGCCTCTTTTCCATAAACAATGAGCTGCATCCCAAGGTTGGAGTGCACAGCATCACCTGCAACAGCAGAACACGGGCACAGTTCAAGAGGTGCTTTATTATTCTTTGATCATTTAACAATTTGGCAGCTGAAAGCAGAGCTTATCCTATCAGGACTCCTGTGTGCAAAGCAGCCACTCATATGGCATGGACATGTTTTAGTGGGAACAAAGGATGAAAGGAGAAGTCAAGTTAAAAAAACCTCTGGCACGTGAAGCCTGCCTTGGCCTCTCTGCAAATCATTAAATTGGAGTGCAGGGATTTTCAGGAACATCATCTGGAAAACCTGGCACTAAAATGAGTGTAGTATCTGGTCTGGAATCTTCCTTGCCCATGCTGTGACAGCCTGATGTGCCTTGTGGTTTTCCATTAGGCTCTGCCAGCCTGGGGGAAACTCCCAGCTGGTCCTTCTGAGCCTGATGAGAGCTGTCACCAACTGCAGCGGGACAGATTCTGAGCCATCAGTAACACATCTTTGACACCTCTCCACTGTTTCATCCCCTGTCCCTTTTCAAACCCTGCTCCATACTTGACTGTCTTTTTTCAGGCTATTTCTTGATTTCAAGGATGCAATGACCAGGAAACTGCTTTTAAAACAATATACATTCATAGAAGTTTACAATGTTTCGCACAAATGTGTTTATTTTTAACAGAACATTGTTTGTCACTAAATGTGACCACATTTAGTTTCAGGTCTTTATTTCTTGTCAGCCTTTATATCCTAGAGAATATAAGCTCCCTGCCCATGGCAGGAGGGTTGGAACTAGGTGATCTTTACAGATCCCTTTCCAACCCAAACCATTTTATGATTCTAATATTAATTATGGCATACTTTTAGCTAACATTTCTAAAATCACAAATGCATTTTTTTCATACTGCTTTACAAAGTTTTGAAATTATTGAATTATGTCCTTATTTCTGACACAACTCAGGGGTGAGGGAAAGACATTCCACATTTCCATTTGGTTAAAAAATGCCAACGTAGTGACTTTTTTCCCATTCTGGGTGGAAACACGTCCCAATATGCCACAGCTGAACAGAAATTCTGTTTTCCAAACAGCTTCTGTTTCCATCTGTCCATAGTGAATCACTGTCCATCCATCCCCACAATCTTTCAGCCCTATTTTTCATCCAGCTTTTTCTCTGTGTTTACATCTCTCCATCTGCCTACCCGTATGCTCCTTGATATCTCCATTTACCCCTCCATGGAGCTCAGTTTCCACCAGCAGAACACCCACCAAGGACTTGGAGACCCATCATACAGTTTTCTGAGCTCAGAAATGACGTGGCAGAGAGTAACTCTTCATAAAAAAGGGTTTGCATCTTTGACTGGAGAATGGTGGCGCTGATGAAGATAAAGTAGATCCTGAACTTCAGGGTTGCTTGATACTTAATGTGTTTAAGGAGTGGCACAAGGCATTTAAGCAGGAAGAATTATGTGGGCATCTATCCATGCCCACAGTGTTTCTTGGTACTGAGAGCTCACGCCTGTGCATCCCCTAATTTCTGCTGGCTCTCGCAGTACCTTGGCAGGGGGCCTGGATTTTCCTAGCTGGAGATGGCCATAAAGCCATTAGAGTGCCCCATGTTGTTCCATATTTAAAATCCACATCAGATCACTTCAATGGTCCATAAAGCCTCCATAAACCTGTGTAATGAGCTGGAGCAAGAGACACGGCGTCCTGCTCCCGGATGGCACAAGGCCAGCCCCTGGAAAGGCTGTCACTGTGGTAGATGTGTTCTCTGCACCTTCAGGGGACTGGCCTCAAGCACCCACCCAGCAGACATTCCCAGCTCCTGGGATGCTCTGCCTTGGAGATGTAATCCAAACCTTCTGCTCGCACACCTTGACCTGAAGGCAGTGGTTGACTACGAGTTCCAGAGAATCTTCTTTGAGTCATGTCAAAAAAATGCCTTGAGATAGTTCCTACCAGCTCTCACCCAGTTCAGTGATACATAAATCCTTGATCCATGGTTCAGGCCTTTTGTTGAGCTTCCAAATGATCCCTTATCCTCATCCATATGACAGCTCCTGAGCAGCATTTCCATTTCCCTTTTGACTGGATGAAAACTTGGAATTCAGCAAGTTGGGATGTATTTCATTGCACAATGTTCCAGTGCCCTGGTGTCATTTAGAGATGAGTTCACCAATGTGAATAAAAGGAGGACCAGGATAATCAAAGATCCCAGTGGATTCAGGAATTTGAATAGCAGTGAGATAATATCCAGCTGCATTAAACTTCTCTCAATAAACCAATCAAGAAGAATAACACACAAATAAATCTGCATGGGGAAGAAAATCCTTGCATTACAAATGTTATAAACATTTTTTTCTGAATTCCAATTATTTTTACCTCTTTTTTCCTTTACATTTTCATATCTAGAAGCTGAAATATGTGGGGCCTTCTAGTTCTTGTTCACTTGCTAAAGATCTCTTTATTGCCACAGCAACACTTTTTATTTACTTAATATTGAAAAAGTCATGTTTGTATTTGTCAGCTAACCAAGTTATGTTCAAGCAAAATAAGATTTAAATCTCAAAACAGGGAAAATTAGGGGGAAAAATGTCAAGTGCTTAGAAAGCAAAAAAGATCTATAACATATATTAATGTACAATCCTACAGCAAAGGGCAAAGAATATACAGGAACACATAAATCAGGGAACAACCTGAGTGACAAATGAGTTGTTTCACTAGATTGAGTATTGGTGAGATTTGAGCTGGAGCACTATGTTCAGGTTTGGCACAGCATTTAGGGGAAAGGTGAAAAAAGTGGAGAGAATCCAGAGCAATGAGAATGATCAAAAGTCAGAAGGGTTGCTTAGCAGAAAAGATAAAGGGAGTAAATGGAGGTGGCCTCCTGCCAAAGAATAAAAGATTCCAAAAGGAAGATACAAGGCAAGAAATACTGGACCTGAATTGCAGCAGAGGTATTTATGTTAAGTTTCAGAAAAACACTTTTCTCATTCCAGGAAATGAAGCAGTGGAACATGTTGCTTGAGAATCCTCTAGGTACCCACCACAATGATATTCCAAGTCTTTGGGAACAAGCTTAAACCAAGGTCTGGAATGGCAACAGTTGAGCTGATCCTGCACTAGGCTGGGGAGCAGAACATAAAACCCCTTGAGATCTCTTCTGTCCATGTTTTCTGGGGGTCTGTGACCTGTAGATCCTTCAGTGTGGTCCCAGTGTGGCATGTCAGGGGTACTGGAGATGCCAATTGCTTCATGTTCACATCCCCAGCCCTGCCCACACTTCTCTTCAGTTATGACTGAATGGGGATTTCTGGAGGCTCTCCTGAAAGGCTTGCAAAGCTCTGGCAAACACAGAGCATGTTGGGTATCCCATTTTGGCTCTGACACTTTCTAAAAATCTAGTTACTATTGAAAGTTACCATGCCAGCAGTTGTATTATTAATACTATTATTTTTTATTTATGAAGTTCTGAGTGTGTGCTGGATGATTATATGATTATACACTGAGTTGCACTGGAGTTGCACAGACTGAATTACGATGGGATGTTATTACCTGCAGCCTTTGCACGGGAATGATATTTTTCATTTACTGTAGTTGGCTCCTTCATCATGTGATGGGCTGAACAGGGTCTGTGAATTTGAAGTCATTAATGTACCAGATCTGACACCAGAAAGAGGCAGTGAGGGAAATGGTACCCTCATTTTGCAGGGGGGGGATAACACTGGGGATCCAAGGAGACTCAACATCCTGGTGTCACACAACAAAGCATAAACACTCTCAAATTTTTTTAAGTTGTTGGTTATTTTTACTGACTTCAATGAGAGAGTTGCTGTGCTTGGAAATGGAAAGTCTTCATTCCCTTGTGGGCTCAGATAACTCGGCTTAGCTGAGATCCTGCAGCAATGACTTCCCTACACTCGTTCCATGTTACATCCAAATGTATTCCCTTTCATATCAACACCTTTCTCCCACCATTCAAGACAAAGACAGACTGTTCTTCTCCAAGACAGAAGAATATGTGTCAGATCTTCTGTATTCCACTCAATCCTTGCCACTGTACTGCTATGCACTCACTCACACAGCTGTTACAATAAGACTAAATATTTGAATCTTTTGATCTCTCTTTACACAGTATTTATTCATGCTTTACACAATGTTCATTTATGGCAAAATTCCTGAATTTTTTGGTGGTGCACCATTGACTCCTGTAAAGACAGATGGAATAAGCAAGATTTTAAAACTGTCAACAATCAGAGAGGGGCATCTTTATGCATTTAAAAATACGAATCATATTTTTTTAATCATCATCTGATCACTTCTTGTAGCTACACTATAGGAGTAGGACGTTACTGTGTCCATACCTCCAGCTTCAGTTTTAATCAGAAGAGAGGCTGCTCTCTGGTTTAATGAAGTAAATGAGACCTCCGGTAATATTGTCTGTGTAATTGACATAGTTCTCTGGGAAACATTACACTTTATAATGAAAATACTGTATATAATTAGGATCTAATAGGAAGAAAATAGTAATTAGGCAGAATTAACTGAACAGAAGCAATCAAGCAAATAAAGGTTATTCTCTGGAGAGGACCCTTCGGGGTTCAAATGTGTACATCCTCTGATTGTAAAGAAGTCACAGTAATTAACAAGAGCCTTTTCATTGCATAAGAATAGCCCAACGTGTGTTACTGGAACGACCCTGCAAACAAGAACGTGCTGTTTCAGTCCTGTGCTTCCACAGCCATTGTGGAAGGAGGTTGTATCCAACATTGCATGTGTTGGTTTTGCAGAGGTTGCAGAGGTTATTGAGGCATCAAGACCTTTGGCTCTGTTCTTGCCCCAGTCTTTGAGGACCTTTGCTGCTTTTCACTTTCTGCTCCTGCTCGTGGAAGTTTCCAGAACAGCTGCTGTGTGTGAATGTCACAGGAACACAATCCACGTAAGATTCCACAGTAATAAGCAGATTACACAGTCCAGGAGTGATCCTTCTCCTTGGAATTATCAGACTAAGTCCAGCCAGTTGGTTAAGCACAGGTCTGAGCCCATTCTCACCCACACAGGAAACCTCCAAACCTGTCCTAGGAAACTCTTCAACCCCAGCTCTGCAGCATGGCTGTGGAGAGACTGTGAGTGTTCCTGCAGTCTCAGGAGTATCTCAGCTTCTCATCCGTGTGATCTGGGCAATGGAGACAGTAGAGGATCATGCCTATTCCAGCTCAAACCATGTAAATTTACCTGAGAACAGCCCTTGCTAAGCAGAGGGCACACTTCAGTCCCACACCAAAAATGACCAGGGAGGCAGAAAACACACACGGTCATGGTCCTGAGCCTGTTTCTCTTCTAACCACGTGATCAAAAAGCAAAGAGGATTTAGTTTTGCCCAACAGTGTGGAATTAATTTCCATCAAAGAAAAGAGAGAGGCACCAGCCCAGTGTAGCACAGTCAGGTACTCGTGGGATGTTCCTGACAGGGGAGCTCTTAGCTCAGCAGTTATGGGATCGTTATGGGTGTTGTCTGTCACTTTGTGAAGTAACTTGGAGCTCTCTGAAAGCCACCCACCTGCTCTGGGGCCTGGAGCCTTGCCCAGGCACTGTAAATGTACCTGAATGCATTTCAGTCCCTCTATAAGTGCAGTGTGGGTCTTGTTTCAGGTGTGAGCTTCTCAAGGATTCCTTCTGAGTTATTTTCAAAGGTTGATAGTAATTGTCAGACAAAGGAAAACAGCAGAAAACATCAAGGGGCCAAAGGGGAGGTGGTGTTTTTCTTCCTTTCTCCCAACCCCTTCTCTGTACCAGAGCCAAGCAGAGACAAAGGAGAAACATCTGCTTTTTAGGTGAGCACAAGAGGCTGAAGGTGGAACCACCAATGTCCAGAGATCTGTCAGGAGAGAGCTCAGAGAAGTGCATGACATGAAAGAGAATTAATCCAATACTTCTCTTAAGCAGAAACCATAAGCAGACAAAATAGATGAGCCCAGGAGTTGCTTTAAAGCAGTTCTTGTTGCTTAACAATACTCCTTCCATTCCTATCTATTTTTCTACTTTATTTATCTATGCATTGATCTTTCTAGTAAAGATTTACTACAACTATCAACATAGCACTTAGCATAAATTAACAAGAATGGCTTCATGGATTTTTTGTTTTTATTCACGTAGATCAAAAGTGAAGTTCTCACACAGCTCCCAATTTGAGGAGATTTTCTTAAATTACATAAACTTTTACCAATTAATTTCCCCCTTCAATCATTAATGATTGTGGCACCAGCCACAAACTTTTCTTGTCTCAAGATTTCTTATTAAACAGGGAATCATTTTTCACCTTTATTCCTTCAGAAAACATTGGGTATTGTCTCTTAAGAGAGTAAGGAAATCATGTTTCTTTAATGTGGTGCCCAGTGACACCACGAGTGCAGCTGAAACATCCTTTTTTGAAAGGCATTTGGCTTTGCTAAAACAGTTGAAAGGTATCCAAAGTTATGTGAGAGACATTCCCACAGGAATGGTTGCTCATTGTCAAACCAAATTAGTTTCTTGGGGCTTTTTGTTGTGTTGTTGTCGTTGTTATTGGGGGTTTGTTTGTTTGCTTTAGGGTTGGGGTTTTTTTCTTCTTTTAAAGGTATTTGATGAAAGGAAAAAACCAGTCGTTGGGGGAAATTTATAGAGTGAGAAATATGCTTATAAAATAATTTAATTTAAACTTCGATCACATTTTGCATTCTATTTGTAGGACACTTAATTCTCAAAAGAGACCTTTTTCTTGTCTTTTATTCAGCCTTTTGGTGAACCTGTCCAAAGAAAATTCCTCTTTTAAGCATTGAGGTGTTACATTTTGAGTGTGTCTCAAAGAATGCTTTCTCTTTGCTTCGGAACATTTCTTCCCACCTCTTTTCCCTTACATTTTCAGTGAAATATTCACTCAATTCAATGCAACTTTGTTGCTGTTTTTAGCCCAGATTTTTTCCAACAAAATTACCACTCCTTTAAAACTTTAGATCAACCCCTACAAAATAATACCACCCCCTAACTCTTTGTGACATCTTTGAGACCGATATGTAAAAAATACCCTACGGCAGTCAAGAATTAATGTTATTATTGCTCTCTGTTATCATGGGAAAAGTCTGATCCAGACAAGTATCTAATAGCCACTTGTGCACACCAAAAGTAAGATGAAAAACCTCAGCAAGTTCAAAGTTTGTAGTCCAATTATGTTCTGTCTTGCGGGTGCTCTATAGGGGGGGAAAGTAATGTCCCTCAAACCACTGCATATCATTGCAATATCTAACAAATCCTCTGGCACTCCAGCAAGGAGTTCAAAGGAAAAGCATCATCAGCTCGAATAATTACTGCCCATATTAAGTGTTTTAATATTGCAGATGGATGTAAAAGGCAAAGGACAATGGCTCAAACACAAAAAGCCTGGAAAAGCACAACCTGGGGAAGGCCCCAGATTTCCAACACGTTGTCCTTTTCCCTGTTCTGTTCTCTGCAATATTAAGCCACTTAATCTGTAATTGCCCAAGCTTACGATGCTTTTGCTTTGAACTCTCTCTAAGAGTGCCACAGGATTTGTCAGATGTTTCTAAAACAAAGCCTACCAGGAGGCTGAGAGGTCTCTTTAGTAGCTGTGACAATGGTTTAATGGAATATAATTTCCAGTAAAGGGAACTAATTTAATATTTTCACCTATCACATAAGCAAGGCACCAGCTGGGAGAAAGGAATGAGAATTATAGCAAGAGGCAATCAAGGTGAACAGTGCTGGAAAATCATAACTCACCCATGGGCACCGAACTGAGTGCAGAAACCTGGCTTAGATAGGAACTGTGCTTTCCTCTCAGTGAGGACAGCTCAGCTGGGTGACAGGCACACCAGTCTTGGAGCCTGGCACAGCTGGGTGTCAAACTGGCCATGCCAGTCCTCTCCTGGGTGGCACTCAGGAAAACCCTTCTCCCCCTCTGTGCTCCCTTTTGTCTTGTCTTTCAAGGCTGAAAATTCTTTTCTATTGAGGACAGTCCCTCATATCATGTCTGTGATAAACACATCCTTGAGATGCTGTTTGAACACACAGAATAAACATGCAGGGGAGGGAGAGACTTGTCTGAGATTCCCTAGGTAGGACCAAATCTCACAATTCCCCTTTAGTGCACAGTGAGCAGAATCCTGGGGTACTGTGCTCTTGTAGATGTTCCACATTTTCCTTCTCTTCCTGCCCACAGCTCTTCAGTGATGGTGTGCTCACGCCAGGCAGCTCTTACCCTCCTCTAACACATTGCAGACCTGGTGGTGAAGCCCTTCCACGTGCACAGGAGTAGATTCTGGACAGTCTGAAACAAAATCCACTAAGAATATCTTTTTTTTTTTTTTCCCCCAGCAAAAGAGGATGGATGATGGAGATATTTGTTATCATCTATTTCTATGCACTTGTAAGGACATGCTTGTAGGGTCCTCATGTAAACCCATGCAGGAAGCAGATATGATGGAAGTGGTTTTTCCAGTCAGAAAATCTGTCAAAACAAGAGGTTTATTGTTGATGCATCTAGTGTCTTGTGTTTCCTGTGTTCAGGCAATAACAGTCTTGCCAGCAAAAGAAAAATTTGTTATTCCCCTGTTATTTTTCCTATTTATTCCTTGGTTGTGGTGGCATATGTTGCTTCCTCTTGTGTGAAATGCTTTCCACTCTCAGATCGTTCCTCTGAAAAGGAAATCTTCCCTGTGGCATCTCTCAGGAGCATTTGCAAAAGTTCACATGGTTTCAGAAGTCTGGAGTGCAGAAGTGTTTAGTGTGATTCGTCTGCCCAACTAAATAATTGCTTTTCAGCATTCTGCAGATGCCCCACTCCTGTTCTTTGAAGGAAATACGCTGAATTATTGAAATAAGATAGAGTCAGGATTATGAAAGGAAGTTCCATCTTACAATTAAAGCATCAGCCTTGAATTCGGGAGATATACACTGGGTTTCTGACTCTGCCTCAGATATTCTGAGGAGCCTTAGGCTTATCACAAAAGCCAAGATCCATTTTTGTCTAACATAAGCTACGCAAAATTTTTAGCATAAGTCAGTTGCCAGAGCTGCTGCTGCTGCAGTCAGGGGAGTGCAAGAGAGATCTCCAAAGAGAGCATCACCCCACCCTCCAATACATGACTAAGACACTTTAAATGATTCACACTCTGGAGGTGTTTCTCTGCTTAACAAGAATCTAAGTGACAATGTTGGCCCAGATACCTTCTATGGGCTAAAATTAGCAGACACCCTTTTTTTCCCATGTGTATAGAGGTGATGGCAATGCTTCTTTCCTCTGGCCTTTTGGATTTCCTGGATTCTAAACATTCCCTTTAAAGAAAAAGCAAATTGTGGCCTGACTTCAGCTGGGTCTTGTTAATACAGTTCTATAAATAACACAAATACTTGTTTGGGATTCCAGTAACTACAGGATTTGACCTCCATGAACACAACATGAAACCAAGGAGTGGGTAGAGAAACAGGGTTTGCTTGATTAAAAATATTAAGAGAAACAGGTGGGAAATTATCTGACTGCATTCATTAAACATCTGAAGTATCTCAGGAAGGTTGGATGAAATTAGACGAAATTATTAAAATGTCACCACAGATCTAACTTTTATGAGCGTGAATAGACATGCAATAACTCAGAACTAGAGCAGGTTGAAAAATGTTCTCCTGGAATATTTTTTTCTGACAAAAAAATGGCATTTTGTTGAAATCAAACTATCTTGAGGAGCATGTCAATTTAAGTGATTCTTTTTTTTTCCCTAAGAAATAGAACTGAAATGAAATGTTCCAAATAAGGTTCAACTTTATCAGAACAGAATGTTTCAAATTTTTTTGGAGGCTGAAACGATTCCATTAAAAATATTTTATGCAGATCGGTAATGCTTAAAATATCAAAACTGGAAGAAAGTATTTGGCATTGATCAGAACCAGTGCACTGAATAACCACAGATTATGGTTTTTAGAAGATTTCTGTTGGAATAATTTCCTTTGCATGTCTTAAAAAAAAAAAAAAAAAAACCAAAAAAAAAAAAAAAAAAAACACCAAAACCAAAAACAAAACCAACAACAAAAAAAAATCTGCAAGGGTAGAACTCAAATAGTATTCAATATTGCTTCTGCTCCACTGCATAAAGTGTTTAACTTAGATGTTTCTTCATTTTTATATGTCACCCACTGTTTTAATCCATGGGTAAGAGAAACATAACAAACCCTTATATCATAAATATTTCTGTTGCTGTGTTATAAACAAACCAGCTGCTGAAGATCTCAGGTGCCACGGATATATCAGGCCATAGGAGCCACCTTCCCAGGCAGAGAGATGACTTGTGTAATTCCTTCAGGAAAGAGTCTCTCAGCTTCCTTCTCAGAAGCAAATAAATCTGTTCAGTCTTCCCCACGTTGTCCTATTTAACACACCAGATTTCTGCAGAGTCCCTTTTTTTACATACATGTAGCAGGACTCCCAGTGTCCCCTGCCCTTCCCTGCTTGGCAATTCCCTTTGGATCAGTCTGGTTTCCCTCTGTAAGTGCAGCACTCCCTGAGGTCTCTAATTCCCATTCTCCTTGGTGAATGCAGCACTCAGGCAGGAGAGAGCTCAGGCAGCTCCTGAACTCCATGTTTGACAGACTCTGAAGACTCATTTCATCAGCCTTTAATCCCACAATCCTCTAAGCTTTATCTGCTAAGACTGGAGCAAGCAGTGCAGCTTTGCCATACTTTAGACTTGTTATTAGTTTTTCATAATTTTTCTCAAAAGAACATAAGACAAAATCAATCTCCCAGCCCTAATATGTTGATAATCATTTTGAAATATTTAAAGCTTCCCTTCTGAAAGCTTGACTGAAATAACCATCTTGTGTCTCCCCCGGTGCTGTTTTGGCTCTTAATTTGGTGTTCATTTCTCCCTTCTCAGACTTGATGATCTTGGAGGTCTTTTCTCACCTTAATGATTCTATGGCTTTCCCAGGTTGTTCTGTTGTCTCATGGACATTTCTCTCCTTTCTACTTCCACTTTCCAGACTGAGATTTCCTTGAAAATTTCCTTTTTATCAAAGTGAGGTGTTTTCATACCTCACTTACCTTCCCATAGGCTCCGTGTTCCTTGGGTACCTACTGACTACAGTAGGTGCCCACTACTATAATGGCTACAAGGCAAATCTCTTGTCACTTGGACATCCCTGCAGCAAATCCTGTAAAATTAGAAATGCCTCCCCATATTGCAAAGATCCCAAGCCATTCCAAGGACCTGACTTGCAGCAGATCCAGATCCATAAGAAATATGAAACTAAAATAGATGTGACTGTAGCAGTACAGTGGAACCACCCTGCTGTGACCTGCAAAATGAAAAGAACCTTCTTTATTTCCAGAGCCCACTAAACCAACCTGCTTTTGCCTACACTTACCTTATGCTGGATGTTTGCTTGCTGATCTCTCTGTCTAGATTATAACTCAACCTGCTACATCCATCCAAAGGTGTCAAGCCACATCTGCTTTGGTGTTGAAAGAAGCTCTCACAGAATTAGGCTGGTTTGACTGACCTGCAGCATTGAACAGCAGCCTCTAGACAAGCTCTGATGCCATTGCAGCGTGGATTCAGTGCTGCTGGATGGGAGTGTTTGCCTCTGATGTTTGTTTTTCCCTGATATGAATAACTGCAAGATAGGGAGCTAAGTCCCATGGCACTGCATCCCTGGTACAATGACAAATTGAATTCTCACGTGGAGCAATAAGAACTGCAATTGTTCAGCACCTGAGATAGGCAGGCCCCAGATCTCCCTGTAGCATCAGCCTGCTTATAGAGATCAAGGCAAGCAGAAAGCAACAAGATATTTAACAGAGGAATCTCTGCATCCCATTGCATACTAATTAGACACTAGACATGGATACATCGGGGGAAGCAGAGGGAGGAAGGAGGGGAAAAAAATCTCTTGGCAAGACAATGTTGCATTTCAATCTTTCACCTTCACTGGGTAATGGGATGTGATGGAACATTAAAACAAACAAACAGCTTTTGGTGTTTACAAGGAATGTTTAAATGGGAGATCACGAGCCAGAGGTGCTCCACAGAACATCTGGAGCGCTGGAAAACAATGCGATTACGCAGATGAGTCGCATTCATTAGGCTGTAAAATCTCCAGTAATGAACGTAGGAAAGGGACTTTCACGTAGATTGTCATCTACAGCCAAAAAAAAAAAAAAAGCACAAACCCCTAGATAATAAACTTGGCAGTTCCTTCCCTACCCACTGCCTTTTCCTCCTCCCCTTTGGAATGAGATTCCCAGTGTAATTGCAAAGCTTCGTGCTCACAGCTCAAACCCCATGTGTGAGGCAGAGGCAGATCTGTGTAGGGAGTTGGCTGGGGAGGAGGGAAGTGAGGATCTGTGGGGGAGCAGCTCAGCCAGCACTGGAACGAGATGTTCAGCACCTTCATCTTCCCCATACTCCTGTCACGAGCCTGGTATGGGATACTTCTCATCCAAGTGTCCCACTCTGGATGATCTGGCAGTGTAGACACCACTCGGTAGGAAAAGATACAATTTAAGGGTCATCTCCAGACGTCTACTGTGTGTCACTGTAAGAGAGGATGAGAATCAGTTGTTCATTGTTTCTTTGAATCAAGCAGAAGATGAAAACAAATTAAAAGGGCATTTTCTTCACACAGTGTGTGGTTCAGCTGTGGAACTCCGTGCCACAGGACACTGTGGGTGCTTCAAATCTCTGTCTGTCAACAGGGTGGAAAACTAATACATTGATAGCTATTGAGTGCAGCAAACCTGAGTCTAGACTAGAAAGGCTCCGAGCTGCAAACTGCCAGGGACAGGAAGGGTGCAGGCAGGAACAGCACTAGGAGATGGTTCAGTTCTGTCAGTCACCCTGTGAGACTCCATGAGAGATGTCACAGGGCTGTGTGGGTGTTTGGTCTGGCCTTGCCTGGCATTTCAGTGCCCTGATAGTTCATCCTCAGTGACTTGAAGAACTGAACACGCATCAAGAGTGAGAACTGGGCTCTGTCACCAACTCATTCTACTGGTCAACAAAGACTCAGACATTTCACTCATGGCCACAGGACTCTTAATGTAGCAGGCAGAGAAGGAGAGATTCCCTTAACCTATTCTAGCACTCTTTGCTAGAATTAACAATCTTAGTGAGCTTTTTTTGAAGAGGTCCCTCAAATGTCTGGGCTGCCTCCCTCAAAGCTTGGCTCCAGACACATCTCTCTCACCAGCACACCAGTAATGGCAGAATTCTTTTCAAAGCAAGGTTAGCAATAGCTTTGACAGATGTTTCAGGATCTTTCATCACATTAGAATTATTGGATGTTGTCAGCTAAACTGAAGAGCATCACAGCCCCCCTTTTTAGCTCATTCTTGAACACAGATGTTTTAAAATAACTCCCTCGTGGGTTTTATCTGGTGGTGCTGTCTGTGTAACATATCCTCATTTCCTGAAAGTCCTCATTACTCAAAGGATTCTTTTTTCCTAAAGGCTTATATAGAGAGTTGGCACCTTTTTTTTTCATTTCCAGTGGATCTATTTCCCCCAGGACCATGCCTGTCTGGGGAGATCTCATTCAAGGACAATTGGGCTTCAAATTGGGAAATCAGACTGCTAAATCCCTTAGTTATCTTTGAAAATCCCATCCTTGAAGCTTAAGTCAGATGAGAATTTCATCTGCTTTCTGTAATTTGCTGGTTTTCAACTCCATTTCTGAAAGGATTTTTTTTCTCATGGGCAGAAGACTGTGACCTTCATAGAGAAATGAAATCAGTTCAACAGAATAAACAATAATTAAATTTACATAGGAAAATATATTTTCAATTTTCTGTTTCTGACTGAGGGTTAAATAACTAAATCATTGCAATTTCTTTCTTTTCTTTGCCTTTTGAGGAAAAAAAAGTTACCTGAGCTGTTTACATTTCACTCACAGCATATATTACATTTGCTCATTCTTGGCCCTGTGTCTGGAGTGGCACTTGAGGACTGATGAACCTGGGAATCTTTCCCCAGCTTAGTCCCTCACTGGCCACATCTCACATCACCATTTTGCTTCTCACCAGTTCAATCTCCTTGTCTGTGGCATGAATTAATTCATATTGAGAGAGTGCTTTGGCATCTTCACATCAGCACCAAGCCCACTGGTAAGAGAAAATGCAAATGTCACCTGTGGTTCTTGTACTTAAAGGTTTGAGAGATCTGCCAGTGCTGGGTCCATCATTCCTGGCAGCACTGCCTTGTATGTTGGGGCTCGGGGCAGAGGCACCTCAGCAGAGGTCTTAGAATCATAGAATAATCACAGAGTCATGGAATGGGTTGGGTTGGAAGGGATCTTAAAGCCCATCCAGTCCCAGCCCTTGCCATGGGCTATTCTTTGCACTATCCCAGGTTGCTCCAAGCCCCGTCCAACCTGGCCTTGGACACTTCCAGGGATGGGGCAGCCACAGCTTCTCTGGGCAACCTCAGAGGAAGGCCTCCCCACCCTCCCAGGGAAGAATTTCTTCCTAATATCTAATTTAAACCTACTTTCTGTCAGTTTGAAGCCATTCCTCCTTGTCCTGTCACGCCAGGCCCTTGTAAATAGTCTCTCTCCATGTTTCTTGTTGGCCCCTTCAGGCTCCGGAAAGCCACAATTAGGTCTCCCTGAAGTCTCCTCTTCCCCAGGCTGAACAATCCCTATTCTCTCAGCTTTTCCTCACAGCAGAGCTGCTCCATCCCTCTGATCATCTTGGTGCCTCCTCTGGGCTCGCTCCAGCAGCTCCATGTCCTTCCTGTCCTGGGACCCCAGAGCTGGAGGCAGCTCTGCAGGGGGGGTCTCACAACAGATCTCCCTCCAAACTCCACAGACTGGATGTAGGTGGTTGCTAAACTCCTGTCCTGCATCAGCCCAGGAAGATTTTGAGAAATAAACTTAATCAGTCTCATTTTTAAATGAGGGCACACCAAGGCACACAGCAATTTAAGGGCAGAGTTAGTTGAAAAGAAGCTGGTCCTTTCTGAGATTACAGGGATGAGGAGTGGTGCCTTTCAGTGTGAATGAGGTGGAAATTTGAGCCTGGTTGTGAATAGGGAAGGAGAACGGGTCAGATTGTTTCAGAATTAGGTATTTGTTTTGCTCTTCCTACAGCTGCTCACTAGAGCTTCAAACTGAAAAAGATGAGAATATCTTTCTATTCACGAAATACATAACTGGGACACTTTTGACAATTTCAAAATGTTTGGGACAGTCATATTTTTAGCATCAGTGAATTGAGAAACTTGTCAAAACCACCAGCTTCCTGGGGAACAAACCTGCATGATCTCAGATTGGCTGGTACCCGCATGTGTTCAAACAGCCCTGACACACTGCTGTGTTCCCCAATCCCCCACCTGCCATTTCCTATGGAGTATTAACACATTCATTGCAGAGTGGCACTTGGAGGGATCAAGTAGATCCATTCCCACAACATATATATATACAGAATTAATCAGGAGTGTCTCTTGTGCAGGAGAACCTGGATGTCTCTGTGCATTTCCTTCCTGCCTGGCAGCAAGCCCAAGTTCCCCAAACACCTGGAATTTCAGACACCGCTGTGCAATGGGCCCAACAAACAGCCCTGCACCCTCTTTGCCGTACAGCAAAGTCCACAAGATCACAGGGAGAAAGCCTTGGTCTCGATTTCCAGCAGGTTTTTCCTAAAGAAGGGTGTCAGGCTGCTGCTGGAAGAGGGTATAGAGGAGAGAGACTCCAAGCTCCACAGGGCAGGGGCTGACATTCCCACAGACAGGGCTCACCACTGCCTCAGCCTGACAGTGTCACAGTGCTCCCCGGGATAACAGACTGGATGGATTTCACACTTTAAGGCTTTTGCTTTGAAAGAGCCCCAGCTTTTATCTTAGCAAAGTACAGCTTTGTAGCCTAAAAATAGTCTGCCCAAGCTCCTTCCATCGGAACAGCAGAAGATGAGCTGGTGACTCTCAATTTTTGGTGCTTCTCTATCAGAAAGATGAAACATTTTCCCTGTAATCCTCCAAAATGGAATGTTTAGGGTTTCAGAGGTTACTGGAAATTTCCCTGGCAGCTGGTCAAATACGTGATCCCATTAGAGCTCCTTTGATGAGGAAGTGTAGCTTGACTCAGAGAGAAAGTGGGTATGGGAGGGGAGAGCATGTCAAAGGAGAAAGAGGAGCAGAGAGAGAACAGGAAGGGGAAAAAACCTCTGTGAACCAAGAATTTTAATGCACCAGAGTCTGTCTCTTCTTTTCCACAGAGGAAGACAAGAAATTGTACCCCAAACTCACATATCTGCCCAAACTCTGATTGTGAACGAGGAAGAGGCAGCTCTGCTCTCTCACTGTGAGGAAATAAGATCATGGGGTTGCCTTTTTGTTCTGTGAGAGGCCAGAGAAGGCCAAGCATTGCTTCTCTCCCACTGGCAGAGCTTGTGGCACAGAGAGTGAGAAAGCACCTGGCAACCTGGGATTAAGGAAAACATTCCTCCTGGATGCCAGGCTCTGTGCTAACCGCTTGTCAGCTCACTTAGCACCACACACGCTGCTGGTGCAGCTGAAGTCAGAGTAGCTCTTTTTGTTAACGAGAGAAAAGGACAAGGAATCGTGTTTTACACGCTCCATTGTGAATCCGTGAATGGCTTTGTGGTACATAATGCCCAGGGTTTGTTCAGGGCGTCAACAACCACCTCCACATCCCGGTGGAACAACTGCTCCAAACAGCCTCATTAGCCCCGGGTGGGAAGGAGGTGCGGGGTCTCTGTTTTGGGCTCTGCAGCTGCCACAGGAGCTGTGTCTGAGCTTAAAAAATGGGCTGCACCAGCTCCTTGGGCGGGAGGCCTTTCACAGGCGTGCACGTGGCTGGTATCCATCAGGATATCCACCAGGAGAGGTCTGTGTTCCCCACTAGTCCAGCTTGCAAACAGTCAAAGGAGGGCCAGATCCTTCCCTAGGGGGGAGACTCAATTTCAGCAGCTGCCTTCTTTTTAATTTTTTGGCATCAGACTTACCCACGAGTTAGAGATGAAGTTTGTAGCATTTCTATTACAGTGACAAGACATCAAGGCTCCTTCCAGCATCATTTTTTACCTAAATGGATACTCTTCCCCTGCTCTCTGGTATTCATGAGGAATCATTTGTCAGTAAAAATAGGAAATGTGGGTTCATACAAAATAAAAAACTTTTCTCCACCCTCTCCCACCTCCTTGAGGATGACAGTCTGACCTGCTGCCATGTGTTAAGGTTATCCCTCATAATCACACCCAGCCCCACCACCTTGAGCAGAGTACACCTCCTCCACACCTGCCAGCATCACTGCATGTGTCATTGTCACCTAAATTGTTTTCTTCAGACTGGTGCAGGATGCAAATACCTCCTACAAAAATTGGCTACAGTTTTTGGGAGGAGCAACAAAGTTTTTTTGTGCGCTGTGCATGATCATCATTCATAAAAACCCAACGGAGCAAACCTGCCTCCCTTCTGCCTCCTTCCAGCTCTGCTGTCCTCAGGTAAGCCATGCTAAGCCAGATTTATCCCTCCAAACTAAATTTGGGGAAAATGGGGCAGGTGGGATGCCAGCTCGTGCTCCCATCACAACGGCAGCTCCACAGGGCTACAGGGAATCAAAAGCACTAAACACTTGTATTAATTAGCAGCAAAAACTGCGGTGACTCAGAACACCCAGAAGGAGCAGATCTGAGGAGTGCAGGCTGCTCCTGCATGGTCTGTTTTTAGATCAGAACCCCAATTTAACTCAGAGCCAACAGGGTACCTCACAGCAGTGCCAGCCTGCACGGGTTTGGCTGTGCCAGTGACATGAGAAATGTGCAGAACGCTGCAAATGCATCCCCAGCTTCGGGAACAGGGTGCCATTCCAAGTCATTCCAAGTGGCAAGCTCTGTTCAGCACGGATTTATGACCCCCGTGGAGGCCTGCACTGCCATCTGCTCTCTCCAGCAGCCTGCCTGGAACGTGCATGGTCCATCCATCGGAGCCTCCCAGGGCGCTCCAAGGGCTGCTCTGGTTGGGAAGCTCAGCAGCTGCAGGTTGGGAAAGGATTAAAGTGGATTGGCTCTGGTGTTAAAGATGGATTGGTGTTTCCTAGGGGGAAAAGGGCTAAACATAAGGGTGAAAATTCCCTCACATCTGTGTGTCAAAATCTACCTGTGTGTGAGTTGGTGTGTGCAGCTTATACAGTCACATCCAGCCTTATCTGTGTAAATTAGCATTTATCTCTACGTGTGTGCCTGTACCTCCTCAGGGACAGAGTTTCAATGGCCGCATTTAAAATACACCAGTGAGTTTTTCCAGTTGTAGGCACCCAGTTTGGAGTGCCTTAAAATACACCAACAAGCTCCTCTAACCGTAGGCACCCAGTTTGGGGTGCCTCACTCACACCCAACCACACTTGCACCCTCTCACACTCATTCACAGCCTCTCACACCCAGTTCTATAAATAACAGCATCACCATGGCAGGGAATATCTTCTAATTAGCACCCCAGACACTGTCTCCTGGCTTGCTTCCACTCCTTCCCATTGGCACAGAGCTGGTGCCTCTTTTATTTTTTCTTGCAACATTCCCTTAAAGACCCATTGATGTCTTGTTGAGACCGTTTGCAAGAAGGAGAAGGAAAAAAGGAAAGGCATCTAGTGGAAGGTGTCAGATGACAGTAGGAGATATATCATGTGCCTGCCTTTCCCTGACCAACTACTGAGCACTGCTGCAAAAACAGGCTCTCAAAACCATCCTGTTCTTCACTGTTACAGCTGGAAAAGGCCTCTTAGATCACGCAGCCCAGCTCCCTGCCTCTCGGGATGACTCCCTGGTGTACACTTTATGCTGCTTTGTCCAGCCTAATTATCCTTCCCTGCTGTTAATGGGATGGAGCACCAAACTCTTCAGACTGCCTCCATCATTCAGGGTTGTTTTATTGTTCTTCTCTTCCTGGTGGCTTATGTGGTTGGGTTTTGAGACTACAATTTTTCAGGCTCTGACACTATAAGCCCTTAAAGACAAGAATGCCCTCGTGATCTCGCACTTCAGTGCAACATGCAAACTGTAGCTTGAGTTTGGAGATCTTTGTGCACTGATAAAAATAGCAGACCATTTGGAAGAGATTAAATTAAGTGTTAAGGAAAAGATTTTGCTGTTCTGTGGTTTGAATTAGGGATTGGAGTATCTCCATCTCCACAAGACACAAAAGTTCCTGTGAATGTCTACAAACACAAACATAAGCACACACATACCTGGCTGTGTTGCAGCTGTGCCTGTTTATTTACACACACACTGCTGCCTGTACATAGGTGAGCATTCATACAGGATGAATACACTCAGTGCCACAAAGTCTCAGCCTGGCAGGGAGCTTGATTTTTCTCCTCTCATTTCCCTTATACCCAGCAGCCCAAGGCCAGCAAAAATTCTGTCAGCTGTGGCAAAGCTCTCATGATAATTCCAGACTAGTCTAAAGTCCTGTGCTGCCCTCCTTGTGCACTGAGTGCCTCTGCCCAGGCTTTATTTTACTACATCTGGCACCTGCCTTTCATTGCCAGACCGATTTCCAAGTGGAAGGAGTCTTGTGTCTGCTGTCTTGGACTGTTTTTTTGTCAGAGTGTTTGAGAATATGAGGTTTTGATGTGTTTCATGAAAAAGAGTTTGTCAGGTAAAGGAGACAGTGCTGTTAATGAACTTCAGCCCTTGATTAGCCAGCAGAGCATGCTCACGGATCAGGGATGCAGCAAATGCACCATCTCAGGAAGAGTCAGGAGTGAGTCCAAGAGACAAACATCTGGGACCAGACTCCCTTTAGCCCATTTCTCACAGAGCCCTCCCCAACTTGCTCCCACGAGACTGGCACCTCAGCTCTGTGCTGTCAGGGAACACCTCTGGCACTCACAGAGAGGAGGGAGGATCTGCATTCCCAGCACAGGTCTCAGAGAAGAAAATGTCCCCCTGCCATCCCCCTTCTCAGTTTCCAGACACACCTGCTTCTCCCTTGTGCCAGGAAGTTCCCCACTGTCCCCCTCTTGCTCAGCCTCCTTGCTGGCCCACCTGCATCTGCCTCAGCATCTGTGTTGGGTCTTTGCTATAATTATGGTCTCCTCTGCTCCCACCGCCACTGTCTTTCCGAAATTCCCCACTTCAGACGTTCATGTAAATCTCCTCTGCAGTCACATGGTGCTTCAAATTAAACTTTGAAATATTTCTTTTTTAGCCTTTTAACTCGTTCATGTGAAAGGCACATTGCAGAGCAGGGATTTCACTGGATCAGAGAGCCCTGGGGCATGAAAAGCAGGTGGCACTGCCCACGAGAGGGGAGGAGGACTCTGCTGTCCGTGTTCAGGACTCTCACTCAGGAATCCATGAGTCCTTGACTCGTATGTCTGGCCTGTAAACCCTGAGCTCTTCCCAGCAGCAGTATGTGCAGTAGCAAAGGCCATTAACAGCCTCACACCAGAGTGCTCTCTTTGTACCCACAACAGAGCAAAACTTTAATTTCGACTTCTCTCTCGCCTTAAGACCCAGGCAGCTTCTGAAAGTGAAAAACCTCCAGCAAATTGCACTCTTCCTGGGAAAAGAAAACAGAGGAATGACCTCAGTAACAGGCAAAGGAAGGGAAATGCCACTGCTTTACATCCCAGTGCTCTGCTAACACCTCTGAGACCTCCACAGCTGGAACTGCCCAGGGGCAGCTGGACCAGCCAGTGCCTTTCCCTGTGCCATTGCCATCACACTGGTGCCAGGAGGTGCCACTTCCCAGCTGAAACCACCAGCAAACCTCAAGCTGTTGGCCACCTGTGGCAGACAAGATGTGCTCACAGAGCAGTGGGAAAGGGACCGGCAGCACCCAAGCAGAGCCTCCCAGGCAGCAGCTCTGCCTGCAGGGCTGCCTGTCCCCAGCTCTCCTGGCTGGGCCTCCTCCAGCCCCGGCTGAGGCAGCAGGAACGGTGTGCTGAGTCTGCTTCAGCTGGGAATTACACTTTGCATATCTTACATCTATCAGTGTAAAAATAGGATGTATGAATAAAGGGTGTTAAAATTGCCACCTCAGTCTGATTTCTCATGCTCTGTAATATAACATATGGCAGTGACTGAGCTCCAAGGGAGAACTTGGGAAGCAAGCAGAGACAAATAAGTTGTTTAACCATTTCAGCACCCTGGGCACCCTCTGCAGTTCTGCAGGAAATGTTGGTGTGGGCTGAGAGAGGAGGGTGCACGAGAGTAAATGTGGGCAGCACTGTCAGCCTCATCTGCACATCAGGCACGATGTGGGAGCAGTGCTCTGACCCCGGCAGCTGAGCTGCAAGGACCAGGCTAATTGAAGAGCACCAGAATGCAGAGTCACCTAATTCACCTCCCTTCAGAGGGTGGCTGCTTTAGCAGCTGAGAGCTGCTCCCCCCAGAGGGCAGAGGGTCCCAGTAAACCTGTCTGCACATTGCCTGTGGCACTGAGAGGGTTAAGAGGAGCAGTTGGGCCACCAGCTTTGCAATAATGAATCTCATCAGAAAGGGGTTAGGACAAGGAAAATGCTGCTGCTGTTCGACTTGCAGCTGCAAATTTGAGATGACACTGTCACAATCCTTCCTCCACGGAGCAAACAGTGGCAAGAAGGCTGAGTGTGCAGAGGGAGTCTGTCAGCAGGGGTTCTGGGCCAGGAGGGCCCTTTTATTCCAGCTGGACCAGTTGCAGTCACTGAGTTTTAGAGGAAGTTCTTCAAAGCTGCTTAATGCAAAGATGTAAGAAAAAGAGGAGAGGGCATAGAACCACAGAATCATTTAGGTTGGAAAAGACCTTTAAGATCATCACATGCAACCTTTGACTCATCATCACTTTGACAACTAAACCAGAGCACCGAGTGCCACATCCTGGACACTTCCTGGACACCTCTAGGGATGGTGAACTCCATCACCTCCCTGGGCAGCCCCTTCCAATGCCTGACAACCCCTTCAGTGAAGAAATCCCCCCTGATGTCCAACCTGAACCTCCCCTGGCACAGCTTGAGGCTGTTTCCTCTTGTCCTGTCACTGGTTGTTTGGGAGAAGAGGATGACCCTCACCTGACTACAGCCTCCTCTCAGGTAATTGTAGACAACAAGAAGGTCTCCCCTGAAATTTTATGACCAAGAATCAAACCCAGGCCGTGGCAGTGAGAGTGCCAAATCCTGACCACTGGGCATAGTTTGTTAGATGCAATCAAATCCATAGGGTCAGGACCATTAATCTTAAAGCACTGTTTGATGCAAAATGAGGGGTCAAATTTCAATATCACAGTGTCTCCCCAGCCCTGAGCTGGATCATCCTTTAGGTGCTGCAAGGAAGGGAAAAGCACTGCTGATGCTGTGCTCCACGTGCAAATGGGTTTGGCTGCAGGCTGTGGTCATCCAGCAGTAGAGGTGGGCAGGACATTGGGCAAAGCTGGGATCCTGCACATGAGCAACCAGGGTGCACAAAGGGTCTGACTGCTGTTCATGGGGGTTCTGTCAAAGTGAGGAAGGGTGGAGAGAAGACCCGTGTGCAGTCCACTTCAGTGCTTGGCCCTTGCCTGTGTGAATGAGATTGTTTGTGTAACAGATTGGAAAAAAAAAAAAAAAAAGAAGAGGGGGCTGGGAACTATGGCCCAGCACCACGTTCCAGCACACTGGCTTATGGGCTCTTTAATTTCTTTTCTTTTTTTTTTCCCCCTGTTTGAGTTTTGCCTTGTCAGGTTTAATCGGTAGTGTTTGTAATTCAGGTAGCAAATTGATTTTTGAAAGTACTCTGTCCCTATTCAGTCCACGTTACTGTGGATCCTGCATTAATTATGCACTGATATTGATGTTTTTGTCAGACAAGGTCTAGTGTCACTATATTCAGAACTTGCTTCTTCCTTGTTAAAAATGTCTCAGAATGTGGCCTTGGGAAAGATACTGTGTGTCACTCTCAGGATCAAAGATAACCCGGCAAGGAAATACTCTATTAGTACTGAAATTCATGTACCTTTTCTCCCTGCCCTTCCATCTCTCTTAGAAGGAGCACGGCAAAGGTTGGTGAAGAGAGAGAGGGACTGGAGGATCCTCCAAGGAGAATTGAGCTGTCAGCACTGCTTAAGCTAATAGGAAGGGACAACAGTTTTAGGATGCACATTGTAAGTGGAGACAAGTAAAAGCAGTAGTTCACACTTCATGGTCTGTGTCGCTGCGTCCTGGCTGCAAAGCCACCTTCCGTTGGGTTGGGAGACATCGGGATTCCCGTCCAAGGGACATCACAGGGAAGAATGAGGCAGCATTCTTGGAAACCATCTGGGATCTGGTGTGCATCACAAACCCAGTCAACAATCTGATGTCCTTGTGGGGGATAGAAAAAAAAAAGGGGGGGGAGCCATATCTCATTTTGGAATAGCATTAACAAGAGTGTCATCTGAAAGGCACAGGAGGTAATTATTCCGCTCTATTTGCTAGTGGTCAGATCTCAGCTGGAATATTGTGCACACTTCTGGGCACCAACCCACAAGAAGGATGTAGACAAGCTGGAATGAGTCCAGAAGAGAACAACAAGAATGATTAGATGTTTTGAAAATGTGATTTAAGAAAGACTGAAAGAATCGGGTTTGTTCAGGCCAAGAATGAGAAGACTAAATGGGGAACGTGATAACAGTATTTCAATTTATGAGAGGTCATTAGAAAGAAGATGTTGTTCAATTTTACATACTGGGGAAGAATAATAACAAATCAAATTAATTTCAGATGTGGGAAAAATGCTACAATTTTGAAGACAGTGAAGTAATCAAGCAAATACATAAGGAGGTCTAAAAGGTTTTTGAGTATCAGGTGAACAAATATCCACCATGCAAACCCATCATACACCTGAAACTGCCTCCATCAAATGGGAAAAAAAAAAGGATTAATTTTCTACATTTCTCCCACCCCATGTTTCTCAGGTACCATAATTTGATTTTTTGATTAGTTTGATGTGTTCTGGTGGGATTCTCAAAATCATTTCAGGACAGATGTGTTCACTGCTCTCAGATGTCATTTGCACAGTGTGAGGACCACCTTGTACAACCCACTCAATAGTCACTGATCCCTCAGCTCTGGGTTGGGTTCAGAGAATAGGTTCAGACATGAAGGTTAGCATTCAAACCATGTTTTTGTCAACTGTTCAGAGTTCCAGGTCTTCAAAACTGGGATAAACCTGGTCTGTAGGTGGCAGGGCAAAGCAGTGCCAAGAGACCCATATTTATTACTTATTAGAGATGGAATCCTGTTGCGCTTTGTATCTGCTGAAGTAGCCATAAAATCCCAGTTTAATAGCCATGTACCTGTATAATAAACACATTTATAAAGCCTCCTCTGGAAGCTGGGGACTTGTGGGATATTTTGAAACACTTAGGCTTGCATTTCCCAAGGAGCTCGGGCACCTGCCTCAGCATCCCCACTTGAGACCCTCAGTGCTGGTGTGGGCCTTGCTGTCAATGAAATCTCATTAGCACCACTTTGCCAAATTAAACGGATTAAAGCTGGGAAGCAGCTGGAGCACAGAGCAGTCACATTGACTGTTGCCTTAGGTTAGGCTGAAATTAGCTGGCTTCAGGCTCCCTGTTGCATTTGACATTGCCCACAGTAGCCAAGCAGAGCAGGGGCTTTGCTTCTGCTTCAGAGTAAATTGCTGTGTGTGCGTGATGGAGCCACTTCGGGGCAAGGGAAGTCACCTGCTGATTTTCATGCAGGGCAAACAAACAAACAAACAAAAAAAGAGTAGGTGCCTTTTAACAGGGATCTTGAATGTTTTTTCCGTGGCAAGCAAAAAGCTTCCCACTCCTAGAGAGGTTTTTTCATCAGGACTATTAAATGATTCACAATTTCACATGCATGCTCCTCCAGGCTGGGATTTTCATCCTGTGTGCAGCAACATTACTGCTTTGCTTGGCTAGAAATTTATATCAAGTATTCCCATCAAAGCTTGGTCTCTCCTGGCCAGCTCAGCTGTTCCAGGTGAGAAGTATTAAAACTTTAATGTTTGAAGGACTCCAGAGGCTGAATTACTCAGAATAAATAAACATTCTTTTTCGTGAAGTTGTAGATTTGGGCTGATAAATAGCAAACACTCTTTTGCCATGTCTGTGGAGCATTCCAAACTATGATACAAAACTGAGGACAGAAGAGTGGGAAGGGAGAGGAGAAAGTAAAGGGGAGGTGGGCAATAGCTCCATTAATTCATCTGAGCAAAGGACAGAAAAAGAAAATGGAGCCTTTAGAATTAGCACAAAGGCTCAAAGGGACATGTTCAGATGGCCTAAATTCTACCTAAATCTTTAAGTCCCTAAGCTGAATGTTCCCTTATTGATTAGGGGTAAATGAACGTCTAAAACCAGCCAATAAGAAAGTCATAAAGGCTTAGGTGGAATTTAGGCCACCTAAATATATACAAAAATCTTCATAAAGGTGGCCTTGGTGCCATAGGGATACCCCCTCACCTTTTGGCTCCAGGAGGCTGTGAGCCCTTGTCATGTCTTGGAAAAGAGCTTGTTGTGAACACTACAAGAGATAAAACATCAACCTTCTGTCTCATGCAACATTCTCTGGAACAGGGAAAGATGTTGGTCTTGAGTGTTTATGCCCATCATTTCTCTAACAAGCTCCAAGTCCAGAGACCTGGTCTGGTTTGAACTTGGGTATCCTCAACCTTTAGATTCACATGTGATTCAGAATTAAGAATTCCCACTTGGGAAATTTGAATTTGGATGCAAACTTCTACAAGTCACTCAGATCTGGAAATCCTGGGTGGTTCCATTTCCTCCTTAACTTTATTTTGGGGGCATTTTTTTTTTGGCTATTCTGTTTCATTCACACAGATGCTTCTACAATGCTGTTTGTATCTTTTGAACCCCCAATTTCCCAGTTGTCCTCCAGCAAATAACCCCTCCATTACTGACAGTGATCCCTCACCTTCTCAACATGGTCAAGGTGGAAGGTTGTAACTCAAGTGAAAGGAGACATTTTATGTATGAGAGGAACAGGTGAAAAACTGGGGACACTCTTGTCTATCAAGGTTTCAAAAGTCTCTTCTGGGGCCTGAATTTTATACAGCCCTTCCCTGAGCTCTGCAGAAAGAGCCCAGCCTGCAGTAAATAATTTTTCTCTGGAAGCATGGGGATCACAGGCTGACCCTCAGTAAGAAATCATCAGTGAGCCGCTTTCCAGCCTTCCTCTGTTGCATCAGGGAATAAGGAGAGAGAAAATGTTCCTGAATTAATATAAACAAAGACACCCCTCTTCCCCTGGAGACATCTTCATCGTTTCCTATTGACTAGAGTTTGCAGACAAAGAGTGGGAAATTGAATTCAAGAGTCCACACTGCAAAACAAGGGCAGGGAAGTTGTGTTAGGGGAGCATTAAGAGATAAATCTTTCCTTTTTTTTTTTTTTTTTAACGTGGCATCTTTCCCTTCAAACCACTCCTAATCCCTTGACTTTCTGTTCATGAATAGATTGAATTTTTCACTATGACATTGCCTAAAGACAATGAGCGATTTCACAACAAATGATTTATGTACTAGAATCTGGAGAGATTTTTGCTCATAAGAACACTCCAGCCATTTATCTTGATCTCCTGATATATCAGAGCCACAGCTGTACGTCTCTAAATTAACTGTAGATTAAACAATTCAAGCCGGTTGAAAAGTGTAAATGCGAGAGAAAAGCTCAAAGAAGAAGTTCAATCAATTTCCATGATTGGATTCTTATCAAGACAAAAATGTGAGCAGCTTCCATTGGCCATTTCGAGATAAACAAGCCAGGAGGTAAATAGACTCCAGGCATCTGTGAAGTTATATCATGTGTGCAAGGGAGTAGCTTTAAATAAAGCAAACAAGCTCGAGTTTCCACCGGGGTAGGCGTCTGTGGTGCTGAGTAAAGTTAGTTTGTCAAATGTTTTGGGGGCTTTTTCTTTTTTTTTTTTTTTTGCCTTGACAATTGCTGGAAGATAGAAAAAGGGAACGACTGCAGCAATTCGGAAGCATGAAACATAAAACAAGGAATCAGAAGGGGAACAAAAATGGGAGCACTGCACAAAAGAGGAAGCACTCTACAGCACACTCCAACTCCTTGGGAAAAGGCGGGGGGGGAAAGGTTGTTTCTGCAGATCTTCAAACAAGCTTTCTTGGCATCCAGGGGCAAAGTGAATGTGCAGCTCAGCTCAATTTGTGTCTTTAGCTCAAGCCTTGTCTATGTTCAACTTTTTGCACTCATTTGCATTCAATGTGCAGCAAATGCACTCACACTCACAGGTCCAGAGCCCTTAATTCTGGTTACACCCATGTGAACCCACATTAATGCCATTAGTTTGGTTTTCTTCTGGCAGCAGAATATCAACACAATCCCCCCCTTGCCAGTCACTGCTGCTTTTATCAAGGTGTTGTCTAGACACAGGGCAAGGCAGGGAAGGCTCAACACAATAAATGCATCTGAGCTGCTCTCAGCCTTTCAGCTTTGTGAACTTTTTTACCTTATTAAAGTCTTACCGAAGCATCAGGAGGGACGTGGCCTCTGCTCGATTCAGATGCACAAAGCCACACTCTTAAAAGCACGAGTTTGCCGAGGAGGGAGTGCAGTGACTAATTTCTCTTTGCCTTGGTGCACGAGGGCTGCAGTCTGATCTGGCTCAATCAAGTTCAGCTAATTTGGAAATGATGAGTAAGATGGAGCAAGCTGCAAGACAGTGCAAGCAGGTCCCAAAATGGGAATTAAGGTACATAACTAATAGAGGCATGTAATCCATACCAATATGGTGTGAAGGTTGAAAGGGATTCAGACACCAAGCACAGAGGAAACAGAACTGGAAGAAGACTGCAAGGCAGAAAAAAATATCTGCCTTTTATGCCACATTTCTCGCCTGCTTCCTGCCTTTAAAGTCACTGGGGTTTTGCACACAGTTTCTACATCCCTCCAGGAGATGAGTGAGCATCAGAGAGCCAGAGTTTCTCTCTGTGCACGCTGGTTAGTGGGAAAGTACACCAGTGCCCTCCACAGGAGAGCTCCACATGGCAGGGACGTGGGGTCATGGGGTCAGCTAGGAGACACCACAATATCCCAAATTATCTTACTAGGGTGGCACTTTCGGTGGTACCGGTGAAACCGAATCTTTTCTCGCCAGCGCCGGCAAGGAGCAGCCTCAGCATCTCGGCATGAGCTCTCCTTGGTCCTGAATTGTACCCGGTTCTTCTGCAAGTGGCTGTGACGCACAGCAAAGGGGCAACCAGGGCATTCCTAAATGTTCAGCGCTTTCTCCGTTGGCAAATACACACCCCAGCTTATTTACTGATTGCTCCACCTCTGCCCAGGAAAACCTCCCAGCGCTGCCAGGTCCAAAAGGAGTTTGGCAAGTAAAAGTTCCTGAGAATAGTGGAAACAGAAATGAGTATGGAGTTTAGCAAGCCACCAAAAGGAAGGTGACACCCAACCAGGAGATATTATCCCTTCCCTTCCCTAGTGCCATTCTCATTTATCAGCATGAAGAGTACAGACGAGTACAGACCTCTTGGTAGCCAGCACTGAAACCTTCAGGGCCATAAAGCCATGCAAGGTGGTGCTGGGGTGTGAACCAAGGTACTTGATTTGTCAAGAGCAATGAGCTTGTCCAACACTGGGACAGGCAGGTACAATACTGCCCTAAACACCTGCACTTCTCAGGCTGAGTATTTCCCACTCCAGAATGTAGAGGTCTGGCAACACCAGGCAGAGACACCCAGAAATGCCAACAGATACCCAGCAATGCCCCCTTGGCCTCAATTGGTTCCTCTCACCTACGGTCAGTGATCCTGAGCTCAGGTTGGAGGCCACAGAGACAAATGGCTGAAACACATCACCAGTGAGAAGCCAAAGCAGAAAAGCTGGATTTATAATTTCAATCTAGTTATCATTCTGCTTTATGTGTGGCTTTCAGGGGGCGAGATGGCCTTCATTTGGTCCCACATTAAACCTTAGCTAAGCGATGGTGAGATGCCATCCAGCTGGAGAACTCTTCCCTGCCCTGGTAGGGGCAAGGGCAGGAACAAGCAGAGCCAGGGCACTTGGGCTGATCAGGGGTTTTATTCATATGTCAGGACTGCACACGCTGTCACCACACTGGCTGAGTCAAATGGGCTCTGCCTGGTTGATGGCAGCAGCGTGGCACAGACCAGGCATAAGGTCTCAATCATGCCACTGTTGATTTGGGTTGTTACTGTGAGCCCAGGGAGCTGCTGACTCACAGGCAAAAGCGGGATCTGTCTGCCCGAGTGCAAAGATACTGAGGGAATTGAGAGGTTTCTGGGCACAGTAGAAGGTAGAAAGGAACATCCCTGTCTAGCAGAAGGATTTTCTAGGCATTTAAGGTTTTCAAGTAGCATCAAACTAACAGCACCGCAGAAAGAACAGCAGCAACAAAGAAGAGTTTATTTAAGCATCAGCAAAATACACAGTGCTGAGGTTCTGGAAATGTTTCCCTGAAGTTCCTTCTCCTGTAATCTGCAAAACATTATTGCAATTGTCACATTTATTTAAGAAAACACCAGGTTCTGTTTACACTTTAAAATATGCAGCTTTTTTTTTTTTTTTGTAAACAAAAAAAGGTTGTATGCCCCAGGAGTCTGACTAACACAAATGGAAATAGCATGAACCTTGCCCATTAGCAAGAGGGTTTACTGCAAACACAAGCAGCATGTTACAGGAGCTTCAAGGGATTCTATTCTCAGGCTTATACTGAGGAGGAGGAAGGCAGAGATTATGTGCAGGATGAAGGTTTAGCTCAGAAAAGAGTGAACTCAGGTGAAACTGAGCCAGGCTGATGGATAAGACCTGATAGCAGCAGAACAGCAAACTCCACTCACAGGCTGTGCTGTGTGTTGCCTTATGGTGACTTGATTTAATAGGATGCTTTACAGTTTCTCTGAGAGCAGCCCAGAGCCTGGCCCAGAAGGGAAAAAATAAAATGAAACAAGGGAAAATCTAGTTTTATCTTTTTTTTTTTCCTTTGTGCCAGTAAATACAATCCAAGCCAAGACCATAACAGGATCTAGTTGGAAGCTGTACAGTGCTTCTCTGAGGAGCATCCCACAGATTCTGTGGTGTTTCCACTGCTGTCCTGGCCATGGATTAGGATATAAACTGTGAGGCAGTTCTAGGGCTGCACCAGGACCAGGCATGACTGTGGTACCCCATGAGACTGAAAGAATCTCCTATTCACCCTCTTATTCTCAGAGTTTGTATAAAACCATAAGCAGCTCAGGGGAAATTTTAGCATTGTGTTTAATGGAATTTTTTGGGTTCTATCCTGCTCTAGCCCTGCTGGTGCACTTAACTGCAAGAAGAGGGATCGGCGCTGCACCCCTCATGCAGTGGGGCTGATCTGGGGGTTTCAGAGCCCATAATCTGCCCCTGCCCCCTCAGCAGACCTGGATGCTTCCCCCAGCCCAGAGGGGATGGTTCCTGGCACAGCTCTGAGCAAGGGCTCCCCACCTGCCAGGGAGCACCTTGGCCAGGAGGTCAGATCTCTGGCAGGAACATCATGCTGTGGCCCCTGTGGATGACATGGGGCCTGTCTCCCCTCACCTTTCCAGACTCTGTCACAGTGAATATGCTTTTGGTTGACGCCAGGCTTCGCCGAGCAGCCATGCCAGGGGAGCAGGAATGGACTTCAAGGCACCTTCAGGCTGGATGCATCTCCTCTCCCCAGGAATTCATTTATGGAATAAGCAGAGGCCTCTTTCGAGGCCTGTGTTCCACTAAGTGAATATATAATGATGCAGTCCATACATTTATACATCATCCCCTGCAAACAGGGCCCTATTTAGGACAAGATCAGACTATGCTTCTCCCGGCAGGGGTTGCATTAGCAATTCATTTCATAGTATAAAAGGAGTGTACGGAGACAATCATCCATAGCCTGAATAAAACACTGGAGGAGAAGCCAGGGACCAAGGGAGGAAAAAGATGATTTCTTTGAAAGGAAAGTAAAAATATAAAAATAAACTAAAAAAAACCCAAACCAGCTCCTGGAAAAGCAACTCGAGATAGGAATTCCAACCTGTTTATTATTCTGTATTGATGAAAGGAGAAGAAAAGGGGGAATAAAGAATATAGTTTGATGAAAATAGGACTAGTGAACTCAAAGAATGTAAGAAATGAGTTTGGGAAGGAAAAGAGAAGATGTTTTGAGAGACACATACAAATGCATGTGTGTGTGTGTGTGTGTGTGTGTGTGTGTGCACAGCCTGGAGGTGATCAGAAAGAATCTGAAGTAAAATAAAAGGATTTAGAAATCCTGCCTGTTAAAAATTGTATTCTGCCTCCAGGATAGGCAGAATGGAAGATGATAAGTCAGGGAAAGTGGAAATGGGAAGGTGGAACATGGGAAAGAAGGAGGGAGAGAAAAGGAAGAGACAAAGGAAAGGTAAAGTGAGGACTTGTTTACTCCCTCTAACAGACCAGACCTTTCCAAGGTGCATGTGGGATCACCCAGCCAGCAAAAGCTTTCTGAGAGAGAATGAAGCACATGCCCGCAAGCATCATTTGTCTTTTCCTCTATTTAATGGCCTTGTTTACATGAGGGCCAACGATTTCAGATGGAACAGCTCCTGTGCTTTTAAAATTGTGGCTGCCTGACAGGAGAACAAAGGTCCCAAGGAGGGGAGTGCTCCACAGTCTCCTACATGAAGCCTCTTTGAAGCCGAATAAAAAACACAAAAGCAGACCAAAGTCAGCGATAATCTGTCCTAAATTCCCCATATGGTATTTCCCTGCCCTCCAAGAGGACTCAGCCCTGCACACTAAAACACTACACCAAAGAGATTTAACTGCTGGCTGAAGTGTTGGAGCCACCTGATGCTGCCCCTGCTCTGTGCTCAGAGCAGCTTCAGTGCTTGGCAGTGTTTGTACAAACCTTCCTGTACAAAGAGACTGAGAAAGCTTTAAGAGCAGATCATTCCCCACCCCAAGCCTCCTCTTCTTCACCATCCACCTCCTCAAAAGTACCTGTTAGAATCCCTTTGAAAATGATGCTCACAGTCTTCCTTACCTTTGTGTTGAGTTTCATCTGCTCATGGGGACTTGAGGCACATTGTAGGCAGCAGCTCTCCCTATTCTCACCCCTCAAGCAGCAGGTACTTTAAATATGCCTAATAAAATGTGAAGGGACTGGAACCAAAGGTCTGAGTCTTATATTGCAGCCACCTGTGTCAGTGTGGTGCTGGCTGGCACCAGCACCTTGGCATGCCAGGTGTTGCAAGGGGGATCCCTGTCTTCCAGAGTCCCTCTAGCAGCGCTCACATCCCTCTTCCCCAGGCCAGAGCAGATGCCTGGTTTATGACACAATTCCTCTGCTGGGTGGACATCAGGGCTGCAAAGCAATATCCATCCTAAAGACTGTGACCTGAGTGTCTGTGGCCCAAGATTCCCTCCAAACAGCCCACACAGAGCTGCCCCCTCCCCGTCCAGCTCCATTTCTCTCTGGCCCTGGTGGTTCACACCAATGAGCCTTCTGAGAAAGCCACTAATTAAAGGCATGTGATAGTTAAACTTTTGCTAATCAAGACAAATGAGCCAAGCCTCGGGTGTATGATAGTGGAGCAGGATCACTCCTTCCCCCACAGTAGTCAGCCTTCAATTACAAGGCTCAGATATTATCGTGAAATATTCCCCCTGAAGCCCCATTCCACAGCTCCTGGTTATGGTTCTCCTGGTTTGTGGTGTTTGTTTAGCGCTGTGGGGGTGTTTTGTCAGCAGTGAGTGCGAGTGTATCCAAATGTTAACGAGCCCATTAAGGACAGACAGGATGTGATCAGACCAGACACTGACGGACTGGCAGCAGGACAGACCAAAAAATCCGGGGGAAAATATGTTCCTTTGCCCAGTTGCAGTGACAGATAGATTTAGGAGAAGAGCTCCAGGGCAAAGGACATAGTCCAGACTGGGAGCCTGTCCCAGAAAACTAGTGAGAGTGAACCAAGGGAACCACTGCCTCTTTCTAGAAGCCTAAAAATAAATAGGGAGAAAATTCGTGGAGGTGGAGGATTGAACAGAAGGAGTGCTGGACCCTGTTTTCACCCTGTTCAGAAATCAAAGGACTTTGCAAAATGCAGATAGCATGAACCAAAGCAGAAACTGAGCTACTGAGTTGGAAGCAAACTGTCCTGACCTCTATTACACTTCAGAGTTGTTGATTTAACTGCTGTATTTTCAAACATCTAATTTGCACCCTCGGGTCACCAATATAAAGCTGCCAGAGGGAGGCAATTGGAAATGAAAGAGCAGTCTGGGTTGGAGGAGAGAGGGAGAGAGTTAGAAAAGTAGCAAGACTTGCTGTAAACTTAAAATCTGCTGGTGTGTGTGACCCATGTTGCTGCTGCTGAATCAGTGCTTGCTTGGATTTTTTGTTACAGATAACCTACAGATCATATTTTTACGACTCCAGTGTTTAGGAAGAGAGCAAGGAAGTGTGTCCATGTAGCCAAAACCCAATCCTGACCTTGTCCCAGAGCAAGGTGGCTCCTCTGCCCGCCCGGGACCTGGAGCGGGTTCATCTCACAGCACCCATCCAGTCCAGCCACATCCCCTGTGCTGGGACATTCCCTTCCCAGAGGGACCTGCCGAGGTCTTTAGAAGCAGTGGAATCACAGGCAGAGCAATCTGCTTGTCTTGCTGCCTGGCAGGAGGAAGCAAAATGGCTCTCACAGCATCAGGTCTCCATGTGGGCACCATTCTCAGCACAACTGTTGCTTCAGCTGCTTGTCCCAGCTTTAATGCTGTGTTTCACCCTGTTTGGAGTTTGCCAGAGGATGGACCTGCTCATCACTGCTGCTGGTTCTACAAACAGCTCGGTGGCTGTTTGACAAACACACTCATGGCATATCTCAGGCTCTGGCAATCTGGTTGTGAACAACCACTTTGTTGTCATTTATTTGAGCTGTAAGATCAATCAGACAATCACTCCTTCTCTCAGATACCAGATCATTCACTTTTCCTCTTTTAACCCTCTGGTCTGTAAGTTAATCTATGGTTTTACATGGAAACGAGGGCCCTGTGGGGGCACGAACCCTTGTCCCTCTGAAAGACAAATGGCTAATTAACTAATAGGGGAGGTAAAGAATCATCTATCAAAGTGTTCTCCCAATTTTAGGCACCACACTGACAGCCTGAGTTTGAACCAGCTTGAAAAAGGGACCGTTGTTCTGGAGGCAATTGAATGGAAGCAAAACCTCCAGGAAGTTTGAGGGAAAGAGTTATTAAGAAGGCAAATACCAGGAGAGCCATCTCCGTGCTGTGCAGGTTTACATCTTTCACTACACCTGCCACAAAAGGGTTTTAGGGTCTTCTGAAGGGAGGCATCACTTCAGGACATGACCACACGTCTTCCTGGAGCTTCAGTCCCGTCACTGTGGTGCATCACTGCACAGCAGGATCCTGGAGACTTCCAACTGCACATCCAAGCCAGCAGCCAAAAAGAACAGTTAGTGCCACTAAGAAAAACAGCTCTTTGATCTCCTTGACATCGATGCAGCAAACATCCCACTCCAGTGCATTCTTGCATAAAAGAGAAGCTTCTTGCTGCTCAATCACACTGCTTTTAATAGCTTTCTGAATGCAAACATCCTCAGCTTTTATTTCAGTTTAATCTGCCAATTTTTCTAAGTCTTTATCACACTTTATCAAACAGTGTATCAGTGTGAGATATCCAACCCCCTCCCCTCAGGCACCTCTGAAATTGAAATCCCAGGAAGACAGCAGCTTCTTTCATATTTTAATTATTTTAACATTTTCCTTTAGTGGCCTCAGCATTATTATGACTTGTTTTTCTCTCTGGAACAGGGCTGTGATCCCACACTGGGTGGGAAATTTGTTTGTCTAGAACAAAATAGCAGAATGCCTCTAATGCATTAGATATGGATTAGAGAAATTGTGTTTGGAAAATACATAATCTCTTGGTAAAAGGGGGAAAATAAAAAGCCTATTTCATTTTGGCTCTAATTTGTTTTTCCCCAATTATAATTTTTAATGAAAAAGTGTGTTTTAACCACATGAGTGCTGCCTAATGTGCCAAGTGTTAGGTATAAACTGCATCTCCAATAATGTCTCTTCATTCTTTACCATTGAGGGCTCTGATTCAGGAAAACATTTAACCACATGTTTAAATCCATCTTTGCTGTAGAAAACACTCATGCGTAGAATTAACTTGAGGTATCCTGGGACTTGTTCTTGTGCTTAAACTTTGAGGCACTGAAATATTTCTCAAGTTTCAGATTGTCTCATGATTTATCACCACGAGATCTGGTACATAAGGCATTAAAACTGACATCAGGAATCACAGCAGTTTTGCCAGGTGTTAACTTGGCCCTAATATAGAATCACAGAATGGTTTGGGGTGGGAGGGACCTAAAAGATCATCTTGTTCTGACCCTTCCCATGGCAGGGACACCTCCCACTATCCCAGGTTGCTCCAAGCCCCGTCCAACCTGGCCTTGGACATTTCCAGGGATGGAGCAGCCACAGCTTCTCTGGGCAACCTGTGCCAGGGCCTCCCCACCCTCACAGGGAACAATTTCTTCCTAATATCTCATCTAAACCTGCCATCTGATAGCCTTTAATACCTGCCATAATGAATTGTTCAAAAATTGTCCTTGTTCAAAAATTCCAGTGTAATCTGCACCAGTAATTTCCATGTCTTGTGCCTCCTGAGCTCTGCCACCCTTGGCCCAGCTCCTGGAGCAGCTCACCTCATCATATAGTAGCTGGAATAATCCAGAGCAATTCCTCTTTCCAAGAAGGTGAGATTTTCACCATAAACCATGTGCTCAGGAGGTTTCCAGAGCAGCACTGCACTTCTGTCCTCTCCCAGGCTTGTCTCCCTACCTGCTGGCTTGGTTTGGAAGATCTGAGTCTCAGCATTTCCCAGGCTCTGCTTTTAAATTCTGTTTCTCCAATTTTCCAGCAAATTGTTCCATCTCACAGAGCTTTTCCAGTAACCAGGCATTGCTGGCACAGAGAGGCCAGGCCCATTATTACTGTATTTGCTCTGCACCCCAGCTCCTCCTTCTCATCCAATAAATCCATTTGAGAGCAAGGGTTTTGATAGACACTTTAATGGAGCTCTCCTGAACCTGACCATGTTAATGATTTTGGGGGGGCTGGCTCTGTGTCAGTTCCTGCAGCTCATTAATCCTTTTTTTTCTTTGTTAAGAGCTGCATCTCCTCCTTCTTCTTTCTCTCCCCGTCTCTTGCATGGAGAAGGTCACTGCCCTGGGCTGCCCAGCTCCTGGAGACCAGACCCCAGCACTCAGCTCTGCTCATGCACCAAGATCCACTCTCAAAGGACACAAAGACTCCCAACAACCTGGCAAACCCCCTCATGCTCATCCTGGAGATGACAGGAATATCAGCACAATTTGCCTCTACTCTGTGCACTGTTTATTTTACAAAGCTCTGATTGTCTTGATCTGGTGATGGAGAGGGGGAAGGGAAGGAGATCTCATCTTCCTTGACAGGAAACCACTGCTGAGCTCTGCACTCCTGATTTTGCTGGCTCAGACACCATGTTCCAGCTGTGGTGTTTGGGGAACCAGCTGCTGGATTGTTTCCCTGCTGATGTTGAGCCCCTCTAATGGTGTTTTTTTCTTCATCAGGAGGAAAAGCAACTAAAATTTTCAGTTCAAATGACATCACAACTTCTCTCTTCCCACTTTACCCTACTGGGAGCGTCATGGTGGAGGAAACAAATGACCTGGGATCAGGATGCTGTACAGGGATCTGAAGGAAATAAAATTTGATTTTGAAAGGATAAAATGTTTTGACTTCCATGATGGAACAAGCAATTGTCCAAGGATTTGCCGTGCTCCAGAAATGGAACTTCATGCTAAAAAGAGATTTTATGGAGCTCAAGCTATTATCTGATGATGGAGAGCTCCCAAGCCAGCCCTCATTCTCCAGCTGGCTTCCTAGCAGAGATGCTCTGATAGTGTAATATATCCTGGTCATAAGTATTGAGATTCAGCCATCATCAGCCAGTAGAACTTCACATATAAGCCAGCAGCACATAGTTCCAAAGGCTTCTCCCACACCAATTAAAGGAGATGGTGGGAAAGCACTGGAATCCCATGAAAAGTGTTTTCTGCAGTTAGAAACATCTTCCAAGGAGGAACTGGAAGTTGCTTCTGCTGTCCTTGGTGCAGGTTTCAGGTGTGTATCAGGTACCATGATGGTTTCCTGGTGAGCCTGAGAGGGCAGGAGAGTGGCCACATTCCCATTCTGCAGGTGCACGAGTCCCACCTGAGTGAGTTGTGGTTCAATAACCAACTGGGATCTGCTTTTTGGTTGTTTGGCCTGAAAAGCCATGATTGTGAAAGTCAGCCCCTTACAGACCTACAGGTGTGATCCTGGATTTCCTGAAGATCTTGTCTCCTTTCTTGAGCACAAGGAGTTTAAATTTAGGTAAATACTTTCATTTTGTTCCCTTTCTAGCCACCAAGGCTGTCCTAACACTGGATATAAGCCCTGCAGTTACACAGAGACTAAACAAATCCTAGGCAGCACCAACATGAGCCTTCAGTGAGGCTCCACACCAAAGCATTCTGTGACATTTAGGAAGCAATCCATCATGGCATTATGTACACAGCCTTTTTGTTTCCATTTCCACAGTGCCTCTATATAGCTGTCACCTGAGTGAAGTGTGTGCAGCAGTTGTTTCCACAGTGTTCAGCAGTGCCACAGTGCCACACCTACTGCAGGACTTACAGGATAGTCCCTCTAATTGGAAGAAGGGAAAATCTCTGTTCCTGTGCTGGAGTTATTTCACCACTGAGTTACACTTACAGTTGCAGGTTGTGCTGGGAAACAAAAGCCTGTATGTCAAAATAGAGGGAGAAAGGAAATGCAGTTTTTCCAGCCAGAAGCCTGACAGTCCAAACATTGCTTGAGATGATCAAGGATGGACTTGTGAGACTGGTTTTAGGTCTGTGTCATTTTGAAGTGTGCAGTAAATTTCTCCCAGTAAATAATCCACTTAGGGTGCCTGTCTCCCTACATTCATCATTCCTGGGCTCCCCTCTTTGGTATTCCATAGGTAACTGCCACACATGCACTTTCTGCCATTTCCCTTTCCAAACCACATTTCCCATTCTAATTAAAGGAGAAGGGTTTATGGTTAGTGATGGTTTTGTACATGGAGAAGATCTTTTCACTGTGGTAAGCCACAGGGTGAGATCTGCCCTTCCCAACAGGTTTCCTGCACAGTGAAAGGATGAGCATTTTAGGTGGGGAATCACCCAGTTCCTTGGACAGGCAGATCAGGAGTTTCACCGAGCTCTCAACAACTCACAGACTTGCAGCAGCTGTGACTGAATCCTTCTGAACCCAGACCTGGTGCAAACCAACAGAAACTCTGCTAACCCCAAGTGATATCAAGGCTTTAATCTCTTCCAGCAGAAGACATTTATAAGCCCACTCCACAGTCCAGCACCACTGCTTCATGTATTTACAGCAGACTTTTCTCCCGAGGTTGTTAAGAAGATGTCTTCCTTTTGCCCTCTAGGAAAAAGCCACTCTCAGACATCCTATTCTAATAGAGAGAATTTAATTCAGGACCTACATCTGGATTTCCATTTTCACGTAACAGTTGGTCTGTTTTTGTGTTACTGCCCCAACCACCCAGTGCAAATTCTGATGATGCTGTACCCAGAGGGGCAGAGTCCCTTTGGTTTACACAGTCAGCCTTCCAAAGGAATTCACAGTGCTAATGCAATCCTATAGGCAGTTTTAAACATCCAGGGCATTCCTGCAATTCAGAGCAAAGCCAGCTGTCACCTGCAATAGCATCTCTGGGCTGTAGTGAGAGCCTCAGGCTGGGTCAGATTTGGGCAGTTTTCCCACAGATCTGGAGGAACCCTGTTGATTCCATTGAGGCTCAAATCTGTTCTACACTGAGGCTCACAGAAGAACTCAGTCCGTTCTAACTTATGTTGGCTAATTCCCCCTTTTCTGGTCTTCACAGTCTCATCACTCTTTTGGGGATCAGCCATAAGGGCTGGATTTGTTCCAAAGCACCTGTGGTATTTTGATAACTTCAAATACTGCTAACTTCTCATATTTAAATATACAACTTACAGACAGGGGCAAAGTTTAACTCACTCTAATCAACGATGAAATGAACCCCGAGCTCACCGTTACACTTTGAAAGAGGGTCTTTTTTATGCTGATCATTAACTGCAGCAGGGATATTCCTTCCCAGAGATTTGTTATTAATGACTGCTGAACTTACTGATTTCAATTAACCACGTTACGTTTATATTGAAATACAGTTGGTGCTGCTCCAGGGAAATATAAATACTGAAATGAGAGCTGGTGCCTCCTCAGTTAAAGAACTGCAAGAACAAACAGGATGTGCAGCACCACTGTATGGATGTACCCTTTTTCTTTCTCTTTTATTTTTTCTCCCCTTCCCCTTTTTCCCCTCTTTTTCTCCCTCTTGCTGTCGAGAGCATCTCCCCTCCCTGCAGCCATCTGACTGTGCTCCCTGGAATGATGATGCCCCCAGGGACTCCCAGCCTCACAGCCCCTTGGCTCGGTGCCTTTTGGCTTTTGAGACATTGGTGTCATCGTTTTCTGCCTCCGTGGCCCTTTTCTCATTCAGGCCACGTCGCTGCTGAGGGACATCCAGGGCTAAGCCACCAAAATGGGATTGCACAAACCCTGCACGTTAATTAGTGCAATGCATCTCTCTGCTAGGGAAGGAAGGAGGGGATTGGTGCTAATAGCAGACATTTTGAAGGAGGTTATGCAGAGCTGTGGGGTTCAGAGGAAAGGAAATGAGGGGAATTGGCCCAGCTCTAGCCTTTTTGAAACTAATTTCAGGCTTTGGAATCCATGGAGTTTATCACTGAGGGTCTCCTCACCTCCATCTCTTCTCTTTTCCTGCTCAGTACCTTGCACTGCTCTTTGAGATCCATGCCCACACTTCTCCCTCTCCTCTCATCACTCAGTCTCTGGTGTTCAGCAAAACATGAGTCAAAGCCTTGCTTCCTACAAAAAGCCAGCACTGGAGCAGTGCGGGCTGGGCCCTGCAGCAGTCCCACAGCAGTGCAGGAGGAGAGAACTGTACGAACCTCCTGCCACCCCCAAAGAGATCCTCATTTCTGACAGCTGCACTGGCACTGCAGGTGAGCTGTGGCTCAGAGGTGCCAGCTGAGGAGCTGGACAAGGGCTGGAGGAGACACAGGTGTGGGGCTGCCCCCACACAGCCTGCCCAGCTTACCCAGAGAACAGGACACGTGTGCACGTGCACCAGGTCCCACTGGCATTAAAGGACTCTGTAATTATTCTCAAAGGTTCCTATTATGTGCAAAGCTGTCATTAACTCCCAGTGGTGTGATTGCCCTTTATTGATAACACAGAGCTCAGCAATCCACAGCCATGGCTTATTGTGCCTGTGCAGAGTGGAGGGAAATGAACCTGCCATCCTTCCTCTCACAACCGGCTATTAAAGGTGTAACACACATCGAAGGCAACGCCCACCCTGAGCTGTGAAATCACTGATGTCTGTCTGAAATGACACCCACCAACTCTGCTTAACTCCTTGGGTACCTCTGAGCCACAGGCCCAGAGGGCAGAGCTGGGAGGGAATGGCTCAGAACCCGAGGACATAGACTAAAACCCTGCAGAACTTCCTCAAATGCCTGTGTGAAAGGGAGAGTGGGTCTCAGAGAGGAGACCTTTAGTGAATCATAGAATAACTTAGGTTAGAAGAGACCTCAAAGATCATCGAGTCCAACCACTAAACCATGAGATTCACCAAAGACACTGGGCAGATTTGCACAGGCTGAAATCCAAAGCTCTGTGGTCATGTGCAGGCTGGTATTTTCATTACATAAAAACATGGAAGTGTTCCCTCCATAAATGCTTCTCATTACCTTTAGGTGGTGAAGAAGAGCAGCTCCAGGAGTATTTTTCACCATCAGCCTTGGCCATGTTTTGTGTCTGTGGAAGAGCAGGTGGGAAAAGGCAGGGGAGAGACTGCTGAGACACCAGGCCTTGCTGGAACCATGTCCATCAATCACAGGGTACATTAAAACCTGATTTGATCCCAGCTTGTGGCACATACTCTAAGGCAGAAACCACAAAGCATAAAATAGAAATCAGGAGCAGAGGCCGCTGGGTTTTGTTGGAACATTATTGCTCGGTCTTGTTTCCAGTCACTGCATCTGTGTAACAACATCACTTCTATACCATGTAATTAGACACCTAATTTATTAAACAGCGACTGTAGTAAGCAGTGAGTGGGAGATACACTTATCTCCTGACAGAGGAAATATGTTATGGGGGAGTGGATACTTTTCTGACTCAGCCTGAGCTGCTTCCTTACAGGCAGAGCCCTTGAAAGGAAAATATTTTCTTGGTGCAGACTTTGGACCAGCCCTCAAGAGACCTGGAGTCTTCTTGTGCTGCCCTGCCAAGGTCTTCTGGATGACCTTGGTCAAGTTGCTCAGTCTTGCTGCCCCTCACTTGCCTTGTGAAATGAAAAAATAACCTGGCCTTTCTCCCACGTGTTACCTGGCTTGTTCTGCTTTCCTTGCCAGCTTCTCCAGGAAGAAGCTTTGCATCTTGTTCTGCTCCTGTCAGGCTCTGAGCACACTGTGCCCCCACACCTCTTCATGCTCCCCAATAATAAATTGTCTTTCCCTTCAGCAAGGTCAAAGCAGCCAAATTCACAGACTGCCAGAAAAAGGCAGCGTATTCCAAGGTTTGCATCCTCCAAGGTGATGGTCGGAGAAACAAAGTAAATGCCATCGTTGCAGATCCTCGGGAAGAGATTGCTTCAGCGTGAAATTCAGCCAGCAACAAAAAACTCTTTCTGGCAAAGATGAGAATGCTGATAGCCTGCTCACCTGCCCATGGGAAAACATGGGAGACCCAGGTCTTCCAGGATTCCAAGCCTGAGGCTGGAGGAAATGTTATCTCTTTATTGAGGCCTAATGTACTGACAGCGCTACAGGGTGTGGAGCAAAACGTCCTCCAGTGATTCCCAGTGAGCCCTACTGAACAGCTGGTCTACCAGGGGCTTTGGCTGGAGCCCCCAAAATTTCATGTGTGGTTTTGCACTGAGCTGAAGGGATCTCAGGAGGATGCTGACACACGGGAGTGCTCAACACCCACAAGAGCTGATGTGGGCAGGGAGGAAGGTTTGTCCTGGGTGCATGAGAAAGCAAAGCTCCCTTTGATCCTGGGTGCTGGAGGATATTCAGAGCATAAATCATCCTCATCCATTTTTCCCTATATCATGTTAGCTGACCTACATGGTCACAGCTGACCATGCTGGGTAAATAATCTAATGTAATTACAGGCTAAAGAAATGGCAAATTCTCTTCTAAACCAGAGTAGAGCTTGCATCTATTATTTATTAGAGGCAACCAGCAGAAGAGAGCAGGTTACGTGGTAATTACTTTTTGACCTCCTGGAGGTAATTGCATAATCATTTGCAGAGAATTGCTATTACAGTTGGGTGAATCTTGCAAGCCATTTTATGTGAACAGTCATTTGAATTTTTAAACCAATTTCCACCTAACTATGGAGTTCTGATAAGGTCGTCCACCACCTCGGTGTCTGAATGGCTTTTCTCCCTGCCTTTTTTGGGGGCTTTGTGTTCTTCAGATATCAAAGTAAAGGAGCTGACTGGCAGCAGTGCTCACACCTGCTCGATCAGTCACCCAGATAAGCTCAGCCCAGCCTTTCAGTGGCTGAAAACCGCTCACAGGTTTCAGCTGTGGGCAAAGAGAGGTGCTTCCATTTCTGCTGACACTGTCAATAGGTCTGTGGAGTTTTTCCTCTGGAGTGAAAATCAAACTGCTGAAATTCTCCATGGAAGTGCAGCCTTTGATGTGGTCACCTCCCCAGGACAAGCAGACTCTGAAGTCGGATCCAAGGGTGATGGGCTTGGTTTGCCTCTGTTGGATGCTCATCTCCAGCAGCTCAGAAGCTGAACTGCCAAAACCAGGAAGCAGGAACTAGGAAGAGATTTCATGGAAGCTTTCCTAGGTTTGTCACAGCTTTAGCTCCATCCTGAAATAGAGAATTGTCACACATGTGATGCCTTGGCCTCTGGACCTTCCTCTCTCTCTCCATCAGCCAGAGAGGGAGACAAAAAGACTAACTCAGAGCAGACAAGATAAACCTCACTTTGATGTCTTTTTTAGTCTTCTTTACCTCTTCCCCCAGTTTTATGGGTATTCTGGAGCCAGGCCCTAGAAGCTCCAATATTGGCTGCTCTTAAATTCTGGAAACTTTGAAATAAATTTACTTATGGTTGAGCTGCTACGGTTGGGATCCCATCTGGAGAAGCAATACTCAAAGGATCAAGATCATTGCACAATCTCAGTGGCACACACGTTTTTCCCAACACCCCTCTCAGTCTGTGACTCCCTTCATCTTTCCTTCAGAAGCCACAGGGCCCCTGAGGGGACATCAGAAACCCTCCAGAGAAGTTTTAGCCCACCTGAACTTTCTCTGTATTGCTCACCCTGCAATAGTTGAGACCATGCTGTTTTAAAATTTATAGTGTAATTGATTTATTTATAAATCATTCAGCTCTTATTATTTATTAATTCTTCTGTCAAGGTTAATTTGAAATACTTCTAAATAAGGCTCCCTGACAACACCTTTGTTTATGAGATTGACAGCATGCCAGTGCTCGCTTCTCCATCACTTGCAAAAGCAATCTGCACAGACCTGTGTCCCAAGAAAGGTGATCCTGCTTCTTCCCTGAAAAAAAGATGCAATGCAAATCACCCACACAGGTCCTGAAGTTGTTTGTCATTAATATTTCAGGATCAGACTTTTGTTATCTGGACAGAATTCAGATTAAAATGTCATATGTGAGGAGGGATGCAGTGCCCAACTCGCTGCCATAACTTTGAAGTCAGCCAAGCAAAGCACCAGGCCTGAGTTCACCTCCTACGTGTCTGAAATTGGGAAGAAATGGCGAATCAGGATTTCTCAGATCATCAGAAGTGCAACAATTGTACTGTATTCTGTTGGATTTGAGTGTAGACAGAGAGACAAATATTCAGCCAGTTCTGCTCATTGAGAGGGATCACCAAGAAACGTGATATCTGGAAATCACACACACAGAATCACACAGAACCAACTGGGTTGGAAAAGACCTCTGAGATCACTGAATCCAACCTTTGACCCAACACCCAGTTATCCACTAGACCATGGCACTAAGTTAAAGGTAAAAACTGCAGGAATTAAAAAGTGTAAATATTCCCAGTGTATCCTGCACATCTGGGTGATTAGTAGGGAACACGTCTTACTACCTGTCTTTAATTCCTTTGTCTGGTTTAATCTGTGAGCTCCAGACAGCAAAGCCCAGATATCTCTTAACATCTGGGAGGCACCTGATGGTGCCATGAGAGCGGTGGGAACTGCAGACGTTTCTCTGCACTCCCGGCCCGGTGCCGGCGGGGCTGTGTCGGGGGATGAGCAGAGCGCCTGGGCTCCGGGATTACATTTAAATGACATCCTGCGTGTGTTTGCTTGGGACTGGTAACATCTCAGGTTTCTCTGCCATGACAACAGCTCCGCAGCTCGGGGCTGCAGCCGGGTTCCTGCCTCTGCCCTTCCAGGGCGGGGGCTCCACAAATCTGGAATTCGCCTCTCTCGCGGGAGACCCCATTTGTCTGCTGCCTCCGCCCGTGCAGCTTGGATGCTCCCCTTAATGTGGTTTTTCGTTTGTTTGTTTTTTTCCCTTACTGAAGGGTGAATTAGCACCAACCTTTCTCGGAGCTTAATGAACAATTAATGAACAGGAGTGGAACTGGCACGAACCAGGCTTTGTTGTGCAGAGGGATGGGAGGGGGGTTGCTGGGTATCCCAGGCTGTGGTTACCAATTTCTTCTTCTTTGTGTGGCAAAAGCGTTCAGAAAAGTAATTATTTTTACTTCTAATTCAATCTTCCTCTACTTAAATTCTGTTCTTTAGAATGGGATTGCATGAAAGGTGCTGGCATTAGCTGGCGAGATGGATTCAAACGGGACATAAATGCAGAATTACACCACATAGCTGTAAATTTAAATGATTTAAGATGAACCCATGTGATCCGTGGGAACTGGCATGTCCTGCTGCCAGGGCAGGGGTGAGGTGAGGACAGCCAAGGCAGGGGGACAGGATCAGAGAGCACCATGAGGGTCGTGAGGGGAGCAAGGTGGTGTCACAGACTCAATTTAGGAACCCAACTGCCCTGGAAGCAAAGAGATTCCCACTCAAAACACTTGAAATAGTGCAATGGATACCCCCTACCCCCGTGAAGCTGTGCTGCCCAGAGGGTTTCTCCTGACCCAAAACAAGTCCTTTCTCTTCTCAGTATTTTTCTTTACCCTACCATATTGTATCTTCTCTGCTCGGGGTTTTCAAAGCATGCTAAGGAGGTTGGGAACTGCACTCTGTGGGATGTCTGGGCCTTTGAAATTTTAGGCCTGAAACTTCAAGGTCTTCAAAGCAGGAAAAAATACCTCACTTTATGTTTGGGGAGCACCAGGCAGCACCAGACACCGGTGGTTCCTGGGCATTGGATAGCACAAATAAAAATTTATATAAAAAAACCCCAGAATATGTAGCACGGTTTGAGGATTTTTACATAAAATTTTATTAATGCCTAAAATCATGCCCTTTTCCCATAAATATTGTATTAGAAAATTTCACAAAGCATGAACGTGGCCAGTCTGCAAGTTATTCACCTGGTACAAATAAAGGCTGAAATATCAGAGCATCCAGTGCATAAGTGATGTGATGAGCATTATCCTGCTAACTCCATGCACACCTCTGCAGAAAAGGAGCTCTGATAACCTTGTGTTTCCTACACTGCTGTCCCTCACCCCTCACTGCCCCCCATTCTTCCTATATAAAACCCTCTTAGATAAGAAGAAGAGATGATTATTAAGATGGGAGGAGAAGAGCATCCACCCAAGGAATACCAATGAAGCAGTATCTTGGTGCATGCACAAACTGAGCCCTTTTCCAATAAACCATCAGATATGGGCAAAAGAGTGACAAACAGTAAGTGATTCCTGTCATCAGCAGAATTCACATGGAAGCTTCTGGTAACTGGCATTTTCTCTCTGCAAAAAAAGGAAATTTAAAGATTTAGTGAATGCTGGACAGTGCATTGGAGGCAGGAGTGACCTGGGCTGGCAGCAGCCCAGGGATGGAGGGGAGCAGAAATGCTCTTTAGAGAGTGGAGAGCTTGCCCAGGGAGTGTGTGATGAGCTCAGGCAGGAATTTATGGTGGTTAAAGAGCCATTCTGGAGGGACAGCTTTGTGGACTGGAGCTCTGGCCAAATCCAGAGCTATGGGTAGGTGGCTGCAGTGCTGAGAACATCAGTTGTCTCACACCAGCTCTGAATTCAGCTGCTCTTCTTCACATGGTGGAAGGCTAAAATGTCTTGTGTTATGGGAGCTACAGTGTCATCTGGAGTCAGGTTTAATAAAATCCTACTGACAAACACCCACAAAGTCCATCTTATTTGTTCCAGAGCAGCCCAGATGCCTGAGGAGACAATATGAACTATCCCTTCTCCCACAATTAGCTTGAGAGCTCCCGGTTTTTCTTAGGCAGTAGATGCACAGCCTCTCCATGGGAAGAGGAGCAGAGACATCAGGAGATCTCAAATCTGGCCCTAATCCCTCCAGCCCCACAGTGAGCTCAGCTGCTCTCTGGGCACAGCTCCAGGGGCAGCGGTGGGGGACAGGCAGGCAAGACATTGGGTGCAGTGAATCAGTGAAATGTCTTTCAGGTACAACATTTCCCAGGTAACGTTGTAAGGTAGTGGCATTTTTTAGAATTCTTATTTTCCTCATTTCCATTAGCTCTTATTCCCAGTAGCTTCATTTTATAACAGTTATCTCCACTGGCACCAGCAGTGCCCACATCCCATGTTTGTTCTGGCTCTCTGTTTATTTTACTAATGGTTTTGTTCCCCTTCTCCCCCATTACCTTCTTAAGTAATATCACAGAGAGGTAGAGATGAGCTGGCCATATGAAACCTGACCTCTTTCAACCCAATTCTATTCCTTCATTTTAAAATTAAAACAGAAAACTGAGAAATGGGATGACTGGATTTATTTCTCTGTCTTGCCCCTGGCTGGCTGTGCTAGCCTGGACAAAACTCCATATCCATCCCCAGTGAATTTGTGATTCTGAACAACCTACTGTTTCAATACCACTGTAACCAGGAAAAAATCCAATAAACAGGACTGAAATGTTTGCATGTACCCACTGAGGCTGGGGGCCAGTCTTCACACACCCTGTGAGGAAGCTCATGCACATACTTTGCTTTCAACCTTGAACCTTGGCCATTGCTGTTCCCTCCCAAGCTTTGCCCACTTTGCAGTTCTCTGTATTCCTTAAATGACTCTAAATCACACATCATGAGGTGAAAAAGATCATAAAGGAACAACAAAGGATCAGCAAACATAAAATAGAAGAATGGCAGCCTCCCCACCTTACACTGCAAAAATCAAAGGGAGTTTTCAAACAGCCCCATTTCCAGTCAGCTGGAGATTTAATTCACACAGTAATTTACTGTGTCTGCACTTTTTCTGCCCCCCCACTTCCTCCTGCTCTTCTTTTTCTCAATAGTTACTTTTTTCTTGGCCTATAATAAGAGGATCCTAATGCCTGAGCCTTCCATGCAAATAAGCTTTTCCCTCCAATATGTGCTGGGCAGAGGGGGAATGATAGGGGAGATTCATGGGGGAAAAAAAGCCATTTATTGCAAAGAGCTTTTGTATTGTAAAGTAATTCTAGTATTTCAAGGAAAGGGGACAAGTTCACATAGAAAATTATGCCAACTGAGACTGTTTGAGTCTGCAATTTTCTTTGCAGGCTGTTGGGGCCGGTGATCACTGTGAATTTGTGGGTGTCTGTATCCAGCCCAGCATTTCTGTGTTCAGGGCACTTCAGCAGCAGCTCTGCCTTGTTAACTGTTTCCTCTTCTGGGGAGGGAGGTGTTTTCCTGGGGATTTTTATTAGATAATGGCTCAGTGGGAAACTGAGCAGAAGAAACATTTTCATAATTGATGGCTCAATTTCAGTCCTGAAAACACTCAATGGCTTTTTCAGCCTCACTAACACTGGAAATTATTAGAAATTATAAACTGAGATGTGGCTGGAGCATATCAAAATGGACAAGTACCAAACCCACAGGCTTGATAGGTTTCCACTTGGAGGGGAGGGGGAGATGTGTCCACTTTCTTATAGAATTTCACAGAATTAAGAGTGAGAATAACATTTTTCTTGGGAAAAAAAAAAGGGTACAGGAGTGCCAAGGTGCAGGGCTACATCAGGAGTGGTTATGAAGTTGATCTGTAAGGAAAAATGAAGAGATCCTTAGAATAAGGATTATCATCAGAATTTTCAGGAGAGTTTTCCCAAAGGACTTTGATACTCTGAGACAGACAAGGATTGACTTCTTCTCTTCCCTTCGCTGTGAGGGCTGCTGGATTTAGGGCTCAGCTGCCAGAAGAAGAGATGTGATGTTCTGTGTCTGTTCACAAGCAGAGGGGAGGACAATCAGAGAGGGAACCTGCAATTTTGTTCTTGCCCACATCATTCTTGCAGTTCATTTAATTCTATTAATCCATTTTACCACCCTGGACATGCCTATCATCACGTTACTGAAGGAATGTGGAGATTAAGCAGTAAAAGGTGTCAAGGTGTGTCTTAGTTATGCTGCTGCTGAAGAGAAAAGGTGGTTATAGGTTAGATCCCTGGAAAGAGCTGTCTTCATGTCTGGTTTCCAGGGGCATGCCCTGCTGCATCCTGCTCACTGCAGGCAGAGACAACCTCTCCAAGGAACATCATGCTGGATGCCACTGATTCCAGAGCCATGGAGCAAACATGATGGGTCGTACAAAGACCTGTATCAAACCCTGATGCAGCCAATCCAGAGTAAATTCAGAGTTTTTAAGAGTAGAAGCAGAACTTCATAGTTTAGTCTTTCTATATAGGCATCAACTATATTGATTAATTTAAATGCTCGAGTTTTTTGCCCTTTTTTTTTTAAAAAAAAAGTAGATGGCTGCAAGCTTGGCTTTCTTTTAATGCAAATGATCTTATTTGGATCTGCTGACATTAGAAAGCATTGCATGCATTCTGAACCTGGCATGGAGGCAGAGAAAGTAGAATATTCTATCAGCTCATTTTATGACTTCTATTTAAATTGGGAAGAAAATGCAAAAATAGAAATAAATAAAAGGAAAGTAAAACACAGCCATAAGAGAGGATTTGCTGGTCCTCTGTCCCCTGGCATCCTCCCCCTCCTCCTTTTTCCCTCCTCCCATTTCCATCGCTTCAGGGACTTGCCACAGCCATGGGATTAATGGACACCTAATGCCATCTCTGCTTTACAGCCTGGAAAGTCTCTTGTCTAGTTTACATTGATTTTTCTTTTCTGATGCATTTGCAGAATCTGAGATACCGATGGCGGGAAACACAGATAAAGAGGGGAGACGTGAGAAAGAGATACATCCTCTACCTCGTGCTCCCGGTACTGAAAATGCTTCCAGACCTTGGAGCCTGCAGATACTTCCAGCAACAAATACCCACTTACTCTTTCCTGCCATCATAGAGGACATAGGAAGGGCAGCAGTGATAATCTTGCTCTCTGGTGGGCTGGTGTTATCCATCACTCAGGAGCAGAGAGGGAATGCATTGCCTTACAACAATTCCCAGTGCAGTCAGGTCTCTCTTGTGTGATTTGGCACTATGCTCCTTCCTATTGTAGTTCTATTTTTACTATAATTGCTATTAGCAGGGCTAAGGTAATTTCCCAGGATCTCCTCCATAAATGAATGGTCACAACAGTCGTACTCTGGAGGAAGGTAATACCTGCCTTCCTGGCTGTGCAGAAACCACCATGGTAAATGCAGAACAGCAATGGGCAAATCTCACCAGTCTGAATGTTATCACAAAAACTAGGGGAGGCTTAGGACTAGGGATTTTGTGAAATTAGGCTTTTGCAGAGACATCAACCTCCTCAGCATCACGTCATCCCCTTGTTTCTGCTCCAGGCAGGGAAGGGAGCTGCTCTCTACAAAACCTTAGCTCTGTGCAAAGGGAAGAGGCAGGAGGTGGGAGCACAGCCATTTAGTGGTATCACTCTTTCTCCTAAAAAAGTCCTGAGGTAAAGGAATGCTGCTGCACTGTGCACCTATGGGGTGAAATGACCACGTCAGCAGATCAGATCAGAGCAGCTTTGGCAAGATTAGTGGGATAGAAAGATCTCCATGAGCTACTGACAGTCCCCAAATCCTCTCCAATAACTTTGCAGTACCTGACAGCTCTGCACTGTTTTGTTTATTAGTATCATGCACAGGTGTCACCCATCAGCAATCCAGCAAAGATGGATAATCTCTTAGTTAAGATGCTAAATGCTGCCTGGAGCCAGGCTGGTTCTCAGTAACAGTGACAAAAACACAGTGTCAGAAAGAACAGAAGGAAAATGACACCCTGTGACCGTGTCTCTCTCTCCTCTTCAGCATCTTGGGTGTCAGCTTTGTAAAGCTGTTGGAACAGAAGATGGAGGGAAGGCTGGGAACGACGCTTAAAGCAACCCAACACCACCTGGGGTCCATCTTCTGCTGGCTCAGTGTGTGGGTGAACCCTCTGAACAGAGAGTTCTCCGTCTGCTTTAGATACCTGTGGTATCTGTGAGTATATTAGAGGTGTCTCAGCAGACAGTTTGGACTCCCTGTAAGGCTCCAGTTTAAGTGTGCACGGATAGAAAGGAGGAAGACTGATGCCATCCCACATCATTCCCTCCCTGCCAAGTGTGAGTGAGTGACATTCTGCATTTTGGGAGCTGCAGGACCACTCAGCTGTGAGTGATGGTGCTGCTCAGGGGGTTCCAAAGGCAGCTCATTTCCCCTCAGCCATCCCCTAATGCAGTCTCATTACCACAATACCCCATCAGATCGTGCCATCCTCCCCAGGCAAGTGGGTCACAAGGCTTTTTTTTTCCCCACCCTGAGCTCCCAGTTCCAAGCAGTTCTTCTCACTCTGCCATGAAAGGGAGTAAATTGTAGTTCAAACGAGTGTGACCCTGTGCTTTGCTGTCATCAGGACAGCTTTTTAGAAGACATTTAATGCTTAATATGGAGCTCTTGACAGAAATGAGCTATTCCTTGCTGGGCTCCTGACAGACTGCTGGAGAGTCTCAGGAGGAAAAAAAGAGATTTATAGGAAAGAAAGTTTTCTATTACAGGCAAGGGAAAAAATAAGAATGTAGTTGTTAAAAGAGAAAAAAAAACAGGAAAATGAAAGGCACCCTGGTGATAGGTCCTGTTTCCCATCCAGCTGAATAAAGAGACTTGCAAATATTCGGTTTAATCTTGGGAAATAAGTGGGACCGTAAGTTTTCATTGCAAGAAATTACATGTTGTCATCATGATTATTTATTTATTTTTACTCCAGTTAATAACCACATTCAGGAAATTAAAAGGAAAAATTGCATGCAGTTCTGTCGGGAAGACCGAAGAAACAGACCAGCAATTGAGGAGAAATAGGATACATATCTCAGCAGCATTGCTTCTTTTCCCATGCATATTTTCACATTTAAGGGAACTTGTTTTGGTTTGCTGTGTTTTGCAAGGCTGGGTTTCATCCTTTTTTTTTCGGGTCCCTGTAGAAACCTCAGCTGCTTGAGGTGGATCCTGCAGAACTGTAGAGTTTCTTTTCTTCTCCTTTCGAAATTCCGAAAATTTATGGGTTTATTTATTATTCACCTCTCCCATTGTTTCACTGTGAGCAAGAAGAATTAGGCAGTGCCTTAACTGACTGACTGCACAGTACGAACAGTGAAGAGAGACTTTTCTAACAGTCCAAAGTCTGAAATCTTTATCATCCTGTGGAGTGAATCCTGAAGGATAAACCAGTGGGAAGAAATCATTTAAAGGACTTGGTTGCCTTAATACTATTCACTTCAATAGAAGTCTGACCTCTAAACTCTTCAGGTGGACTTTGCACCCTACATCCATGCAGTACTGGGTTCAGGAATAATGAAGGAAGGGACTTTTTAATGAAGGTTATTTACTGCAATGTGCTCAGCAGTTGACCTGCAGAAGCTGTGAGGTGTTCCAAACTCTGCACCCTGGGACATTGCCACAGGATGGGCTGGGTGCTGTAGAGACTCTGAGATGGATGGGCCAATAGTATGGTGCAAACTGCTATCCCTTCCCTGAAGTCAAGGGAACCATGCTGAATTCCATCTCTTGGGAATCTGTCCTGGAATCATCAAAACTTTATGGAAAGCTCTTAAAAAACCTCCAGATTTTCTCCACTGGAGAGCAGAGATGTTCAGAAATTTAAATGTCTGTCAAGGGTTGGATGTTCACAGTCCCATGCAGGGAGAGAAGATGAGTCTCAGAGGGCTCCATAAAGCTGGACCTAATCTAGGAAGGGTGGGACTACCCATAGCGAGTAGGAAGGGGAAGGAGAGAGAAGAGGAACTTCTCTAACAGTAATTGATTGCACACATTGATGATTTTCTGCTCTGAACTGCCTATTGCAGATCCAGAGCAGAGGGATGGACCCCAAGGATGCTCCCTCAAGAAAGTTCAATGAAGACCAGAAAAGCCACCAGCCTAAGCAGTGAATGCTTCTCCCAAGGACCAGAGGTTTGTCCTGTTGCAGCCTGAGCCCTCCATTCCAGCTCACACTGCAGTTCTCAGCACAGCCAGCTCCAGACAGAACACTCTCCTCATTGTTTTATTTTTACCACAACAGCACCTCAGAGAAATAACCAAGGATCAACACTCTGTCACATTAAAGAACCTAAGGAAACGAGTAGAAAGGCTCGACTGGGCCCCAGAGATCTTGCAATTTAATTGAAATTCCAGGAACACACCCAGATTTGAGGAAGGGCTCAGTTTATTGGATTATTCCGCAAACTGGTTTGCTCGTGTTCACCAAGAGAGAAAGTTTCCTCCTCAACTCAATTTTATAAGTAATACCCTGCTTGCTTCCTTCCTTTTTTTCCCCTCTCTAAGCACAAGAGGAAAAGAGAATGAAAGGTGAGAGCTGATTGAGTGAGCAACAGCAGGGGTAACAAATGAGTATTTGTCAATGTTCCTCTCCTTTTAAAGCACATCAATTCTGAAGCTGCTGACAGAGGTCTTGATGTAACTGCTGGAAGAACCTCCAGGAGCTAATAATTTTATGTTCAAGCTTATGTAAAACCAGTTTTGATTAATTATTGATGCAAAGTTAGGAAAATGAACATTCACTCTGCCTTGGCACAGCCCTATCCAACAAAGGAAGCTGCTGTCATTCCACGTCCATTCCTGGTAGCAGCTCTTTGTTAGTGAGGGCAGCCTGGGCTTCTTGTGGGGTCAGTGTGTCCCTTTCTGTGGAAATGCCCTTTGGAGAGCTTGTTGTCATGCTCCTGAAATCTAGGATCAACCATGCCAGCTTTCCTTATCCTCCTCAGGCAGAAGCAAACCACATTCCCTTTTGTGTCATCACTGAGTTGGGCAAATATCCCTCTTTTTTTAACTTTTGACTCCAGATTAGTGCCTGAAGTCTTTTGCCATTGCTTTGTGGAACTGGCTGGGGTTCAACTGAAGGCACAATGTTCCCATGTCCAGCATAACACTCCTGTGGGTTCCTGAGCAGTGTGTCCGTGCACAGAAAGCAGTCCCAACAATAACTGCTTAGCAGCTTCAATTCAATTCCCTCTTAATTAAATAGGTTCAGCAGCACAAAGACTGCAGAAATGGCTGCAATCTCATGCTGGACACATAGCTGCAGAGCTGCAACCTGCTTGTAAAAGGTGCAAAAAGTACATTTAACCTTCTTTTAGCGGAAGTTGCCCCTTGCAGCATTAGGATCTCTACAGTGCACGTATATCAAAGGGCAACACAAATGTCTCAATGCCAACAGTAAGTCAGACCCAGAGACAGATGCACACCCCTGTTTTGTACACATCTGTATTCCTGTTCCATAACAGGCACACACAAACCTCCTTCTCCATCCTGCAACGTTATTTTTTGCCTGGCTCCATCTCCCCTGGTTTGTGAGGGGCTGTGCTGGTCACACTGGGAGCCACAGGAGGTGGAGAGGGGAGATTTATCAAGTGCTTCCAGGTAACCAAACAGCCCAAGCCATCTTGCCCATTAATGAGCCTGTCATGCAGCCCTGCTCTTCACTTCAGCGCTTTCACGTCCTTTCCAGAGTGGTGCCATTTTACATCCCGCCGCCTTTTATAAGCTCCTGATGTCCAATACAGACAGTTTCTTATCATCTTTCTCTTTTCAGCACTCCTGGCTTCCCAGATCCATTTTCCAGGACTGGTTCTTTCATAATGGTTTCAATTCTTAGCTCTTCACTCTTCCAATTGTTCTTTACAGGTGTGGAGGGTGGGTGACTTAAAAGCGCCCCGGCTTAATTCAGCTCCCCTTGAACTCACTAGCAGCGAAAAACTGAACTGAACGTTTCCATTGATTTCAACAGGGGAAGAGACAAGTGCATTGGGCTTTAGAAATTCCCCCCCTTGATGTTTTCCCATCACCCTGTTCCCTGTCATTAGCACGCTTTGTTCCACTGCTCCCAGGTCTGCTATGAAGTGTTCTCCTATTTTCATTCCCTTCCCCACCTGCCCATCACCATGTTTTAACGTGTTTGAATTTCTCTTTATGGATTTTGTAGGACTGTAGCCCTGTCTTGTGGCACAATCACTGCTGTAATGGAGTTTACACTGAGTTATTCTCCACCAGAGCTTCATTTGCCTGGGAATGTATTACACAGCCCTATTATGGAGACATCACCTGCAGCCTCTCAGCTAAGCAGCAAGGTTTCTTCTCTTGGACAGTCAACCCTATTACCCTCAGAACCAGGAGCGAATTTTTAATGAGAAATCTTCAAATAGAAGTTTGCTTGGCATTATAATTAACATGAACTCCATGTATGCACTGTTCTGTTAGAGGAAACTAAATTGAGGCAGGTTATAACTGAACTCATTGCTTCTCTTTCTCTTCTCCTTCCCTAACTTCCAATTTCGTAGCGAAGTAGTGGGAATGTGTCTTTAACTGAGCTGTGGGTGGCCCCAGAAGCTTTGTCCCCTTGCCTAAGAGCAGCAATAACCAGTTCATCCTCATCCCTGCGAAGTTAGATCCCTACTCCCAAAGGCCATCCTGCCGACTTTCCATGTGAGATTCATCCTGAGAGGGACATGGTTCTGCAGCCACATGGAGAAGAAGCCAAAGACCTGAAGAGAAATCCTTAGTGTGGTCCCACCACTTAAGTGTTTCAGTCACCTTCAATATTCTCCAACACAGCAAATAATGTCCAATGTCTTCTGAATCTTGGGTAGAAACCTTGGGTGTAGAGGCCTGAAGCTGCACCAAGGAAAAGCCATGCCTGGTGCCTTTCCCACTTGCTATTCTCATGGAATATAACCCAGACAGCAGATCCCTTGTCTGAATTTAGGTGCAAACTTTGAAAATGGCTTGTGAAGTCTTATTGATCACTCCTCTCCAGGCGGTTGTACAAGACTTTCTTCCCAATGCCCAAAATTATGTCTGAAATCAGTTTAGGGAATGAGCAAGTCTTTTAATTAAAACAGTCTGTTATGATGAATCTGTTATTACAAAGTCTTACCTATGTAAAACATTAATAATACAAATTTCATTTGTTTATGTCAGCACCAAGCATTAATTTTTAATGGCGAAACGTATGAGTTATGAAAGGCATTAATGCAAAACAAATCACCAACTGAGAAGGGAAAGGAAATCCATTTTTTAGGGTAAGCAGCGGGAATGAAATATTATTTTGGTTCTAACCAGGGAAAAAAATATTTCTTAGGGCTCCGAGAGCAATTAAAAAAACCCAGTGAAGCTTTGGGGTTTATCATCATGCTTAATATTAGTTCTGTATCCAGCAAAGTTTGTATCCATTTCATCCAGCCTGTGCCTTGATGCCATCTCTGAGGAAGCCTTTTACACAAAATTACTCTAATTGCCATGCAGCTGCCATGAAAGCACATTGGGTATGTGCTGCATAATAAGCATCTCTCTGCTGCCAAGGAGTGAGATCACAGAGAGCCCAGAAGTCGGTCGTGCTCACTTGGTGGGCCAGATTCATCATGGATGTGAATGGGAGATGCTCTGTGTGAGTTAGGAGTCATTCCTGCTTACACCAGTGACAAATTAATTCCAGCTGTTAATTGCCAACTCGTTATTACAGCTTATGATTAATTTTCTGCAGAATAACTCGATACCAGCTCGGTTTCAAAATGGACTGTAAAGGTTGGTGGTGCTGGGCTGGTCCTGGGTCCAGGCAGAGCTGCTGAGAAATTGTAACTTTTGATAGGACTTTTCCTGGTATCCGTGTGTTTAATCCTTACTTTCACAACAGGGAAATGCTATCAAGCCATGTTCCATGGAACATGGAAAATCCTCAAGTGCTTAGGGACCAAGTCTCACTGGTACTGGACCAGCTCTTTAGGCAGGCTTAGGATGGTGGGTTAAAAGGGGTTGTGGGCAACCTAACCAGCAGTGTCCCTGTCCAAGCAGCCAAGAGCATCCTTTACCACACCAGGAACCTCCTTGGTTTTCAGTGGAACCATCCAGATGTGGAGAGTGAGGCCATATGTGCCTTCTCTCCGTGTGCCCTTCTCTCACCAGTGTGCTGGGGGAACTGTGGCTGAAGGGGTTTGCAGAATGTCCATGAATCCTAGAGATAGCATCTGTGCACAGAACAGACACATCTGGACCCAAACTGTTGTGATAACAACAGCCAGTGGGCTGGAGGTTGTGTTCTGCAAAAATGAGGGCACAAACAGATTCCAGTGGTGGGAAAGTGTGAGAGGGGCAAAGCAGGACTCAGACCTCACTTGGCTCCTGCTCAAAGGGCTTTCAAGACCCATATGGGACACTGCCCTGGCACTGTATAATTAATTTATTTTCACTACAAGTCTACTTGTGGCTGTTAAAGGACTGCTACAGGGCTAGGGAATGGGGACATCACCTGTTTTAAGCTTTGTGGAACTGGGCTTTGCCTTTTTTCCCTAGTTAAGACTTCAGAAAAAAAAGCAACACATCTTGTAGCTTCTGTCACTCTCCCACACTCTTCCTTTCTCTCTTTCTATCTTTTTTTCTTGTCTCAGGCTGAAAAAGTTGCTGATATTAGCAATAAAGCAAGAATTTAATATCATCCTACAGGGTGCTACAACAAACTGCCCCTTGGTTCCATCGATTCAACAGGCCTGAAATATAGGAAGGCATCTAAGGGGGAAGGATACAAGATGAATTTTGCAGATATAAATTCTGTATTATTGGATTTCTCAGAGCACATTTCAGGGCTGTGTTGTGTCTCTCCCTCTGATGCCACAGGATCTCTTTTAGCTCAGCAGCAGGTTCTTGGTGAAGTGTTTAGAGGAGGCCACTGTATTTCATTGCAACAATAGCCCTGATATTACAATGTGTGACACATCCACTGCTTCATGTCTCCAATAGAGACACACCACCCGGCCTGAAGGAGCCAAAAACCTGGCTGGAAGCAGTGTAAGGTTGTTGTCTTCCTCCCAGCATCAATGTGTGACATAAATATAGGCAAAGTTGTGGCTGGAGGGGAGAACTTGCTGTACCAGATATCAAACACTTGATAGGAGAAGCAATTGCAAATATATGGGATACGTGACGCTGTAACCCATTATTTCTTCACACACTCACACTTTCCCTCCAATTTGTAAGTATACATTTAGCAAGGTTATAAAATAATCAAGTCTTAGTCTTTTTGTCCTCTTTTGATGCTTAGAAAGCTCATTTACAGAGTTCATGACTTGAGAAATGAGATTCGTTTTACCACCCAACATTCAAAAACTCATCAATTTGCCTTTCCCTTCCTCTTGAGGGAGAGAGACCAGATCACTTTCAGCACCAGAAAAACTTTCTTAAAGATTCTCAGTCTGGTACTTCTCATGACGTTGCGTTCGTATTAAAAATGAAGTAGGAAACTGCATCCATCCCACCCTCTTACCCCTTGAAATTAAAGCCAGATGAGCCAAACATCTCATTTCATTGTTCTACCACTTCAGGAGTTGGCTTTGACCTTCAGCATCCTTTCATTTGAGATTCTGGCTAATTTAAAATTATCCAAAAGAGGATGAGGGTAATGCCTGCATGTGGTACACAATACAGCAGGATATGCAATAAAAGGTATTTGCATTCTCTCTAACAAAATAATCTGCTTATTAACCATTAGTTCTATAGTTGAGGTCTCCTGGCCAGGTCCCTGAGCCAGGCACAAAGATGATGGGCTTGTTTGTTGCAGGAACAGCGTCATAAAATGCTGTTCCACATGATGCATCTCATGTTAAAATGAGATCAAAAGCCCTCTGGTGAATCAGCAAATTGAAAAGACAAAACCACGCATTTTTTGTGCCTTTTTTCCCAGAATTCCAAATGTTGCTTTGGTTTTTTTTTTTTATTATTATTTCTTAGAAATGACAATGGAGTGTGGAGGGAAATGAGCAGTTTCTGGCCTGGGTTGCTCGAGCCACAGACTTCCTTGAAAGGCAGCACAGGCTGGTCTGTATGTGATAAAGTTTGTGTATAATCAATAAAAAGAACTTGAAATCTACTTGAAAGAGGGAAAGGGTCAGTGTTGATAACCCTCACAATTCTTTTTATTTATTATTAATACCTGCTTGCTGGAACTCCAGCATCAAGAAATACGGAATTCTAGGCAAAGCAGAGACTCCTCTCTCCACTCCCACCACCCTCTCTCTACCCAGCTGCTTTATTTTTCCTCTAACTCCAACTCTTGCAGTCCATTGTTATTGAACCTTCTGGGTCTGTGCCTAAAGAATTTTCCAAAACAAGTTGTATTGAAGAGTTTTTTCCTGTAAATGCCAAGGGGAATAATTGTGATAAAGGCAGACAGGGTCTTTAAAATTTTCTCATCTCCCAGAGAGGAGAATGAACCCATTCTACTGCCACAGGGCAAAGGACAGGATATGTCCATTGCCACAGGGTCTGGTGACAATATTTGTTCCAGGTCTGGATGCTTGTGATGTAACAGGACCATGTTTTGAGAGGGAATGTAGGATATAAATGTCTGATATGTGTTTTTAAGAAAAAGGGTTGAACCTGTGGTAGGAGATGTCCATCTATGCTAAAAACATTCCTTACAGTAAAAAGAGGCTTTCTGAGGTTCTTTGTCAACCAGGAATGTCCCTAAGCACAAGGGAACTAAATAAATACCTTTAAAAATTATATACTTCTCCAAATTAAAAAGATCAATCAGAGCCTATAAACACTGTGGTTGGTCTTGATGAGGGTAGGAAGAGAGAGTCTCTCAATTTGGAGAGGAGTTTTTACCCTGCAAACTCTAAGAAGCAGAAACCAGTCAGGACCACTGACAGCTTCTGTGTGAAAATCCCCCTGCAGCTTTACTGCTGGTACCAAGAAATTTATTTCAAATTTTGCAGCAGCCTTACAAAATAGTCATGGGTGGGAATTTGAAAAAGGCAAGTTTCTTCCTCTTTTATCCTGGATCAGTACTCCTCTGGTCATCCTCTGGCTGTGGCAGGGAAATTGCCTCCAGTTTCACATCCTCTACTTTCACTGGTGTCAACTACCAGACTCAGGTTTTCCCCCATCAGCTCTTTCATGCAGAAAAATGCTCCCCACGGAAAGTGTTTGCCAATAGTTGTCTTCAGGTTTTCTTCATTCAGTTATAGCCCAGAATGATTTATTACAGTTATTTCAACTGTCCCAAACCTTTGGCTCACAAATTATTCTCTTTATTCTTTAATATTATTATTTGTATTACTGTAACTTCTGGTTGCAGACCAGAACAAGGATCTGCTTTGCATTTTTCCCTGCCCGGATTCCCGCGTGGGTTTTCTCTTTCTTATTTCACTGAGGGGCAGTGTATGTAAGCTGCAATTTCCCTGTGTAGCACATCTGCAGTTACCTGTGTAGACACACCTGAATTCACAGGCACAGTCAACATTTCTCCACGTGAATGCTTCATAATATTAATGTGAGTTTGAAGGGTTTGATTTGGGGCATCCACGTTCTGCACTGCGGGGGCTCAGATTTCTTCCCACTCTCCACTTTACGAACCATTGCTTTTAACATCCCCCTCAGGATTCCTTCTGTCTGACACCTATTCCTGCATCACACCAAAGAGTCCTGGGTTGGTTTTTCTGTGAAGAAAGTAGGACAGCTTGGCCAGGAGACCAAATCAGCTCCTTGGACTTATATTCTGAGACACTGGTTGCTACAGACTTGATGTTTGTCTAACTGCACCCACATATATTTTGATGTGAGTTTGAAGTCGATTCATATCTCTGGGACAACCTCCCCCTGCCCTCACTGGGCTGTAGAACAGATCCCAACTAGCACTTAAAATTTTCAGCACATCAGTGAAAAGCTGTTCAGCCAATGAGGGAAACACTGAGATATCAGATGCCATTTGCCACTTGAAAACATGAAAAGCGCCCTCGCTTTGAAATGTGATCTTCCCATAATGTGATTTCAACGCTGCTGTCTATTATTTAGTGCTTACTTTTAACTTGAATTTCTACCCACCATTTAAAAAAAAAATTATTCAGTTTTAATCTCATAGTAAGTTTAAAGCAATTTTTTATTAGTGCATAACTTTAAAACACCACTTTGGAATGAAGAATTATCTCTCAAGCACTTACTAGATAGGCTTTACTTTACTGTTAGTTAATCTGACAGTGTTTTATTAATAATCAGCCCTTTTTGTATTGCTATTATGCATTTTTTTCTATTAACTCAGTTTATATCTCCAGCATCACCATTATAAAGAGGACTGTGAAATATCTCTCAGATATGCTGTGTAGGAACAAAGTGGATAAATATTGCTAACAGATCGCAGGCACTATTTATTGTTGAATTTCCTTGCCGTTAATAAACAATGAAATATTTAATACACATTTTAAGAAATATTTTTATAGGTGGAAATCTGATTATGGTATGGCCTACATCCACCAGAAGGGAAGAAGGAGGGAGTGGGTACTCTTGTTTTATGATTTTTTCATCCTTGTTTATGATTCATTGTTCGAAACCACCCACAGCTCTACTGTCTGTGCTTGCCTTTATTTGAGTTCAATTCTGTAGCAGGAATAGAATAGGCAGAAGCTTGAATTGGGTCTTCTTCCTCTGTTTTAGATTATTCATCCCTAGGTACAGTGCACTGTGTTCATTCTTCATTCATTTAAACCCAGTCCAGAAATTAATGATAAGTAACTTAATTATCATGTTGAATTTAATAGGTTTATGTGGATCTGTGGCAAGCCTGTTAGTTGTACAGAACACAGCTTAATTCACTTCTCGTTCGTGATTCACACCGGTATAAGTGAAAGAAAAACAGGTTGTGGAAGGAAACCCAGTCTGAACACGGGAGCTTTCAGCTCCTCATTAACCCCCATTTCTGAGCACCTGAGTACATTTGGGTTATTTCACTGTCTGCGGTGTTTGCAAACACTCCCCTGGAGTATAATCTGCAACCGGAATTAACACCTTATTTACACCTTTCCCCCAGTCATTTAGATTGATGTGGAGTTAAAAACGGTGCTAATATTGATCTCTTGGCATTCTGCTGGGCAGCGTTTCCAGCCCTGCTTGCTGTGCCACGGAGTTCTCACCCTTCCTCTGCCACCTGACAACTTTCCATCCCTCTCAAAACTCATCATCCTTTGGAGAATTACCGGGGAGGTTCATCTCACAGAAACCTAAATATCTGCTGTCTCCTCCCATGTCCGTGTTGAGAAAGATCTTACCCCTGTTCTCACATTGCTTGAACCCCCTCCTGAGCAACCAAGTGCTGCTTTGCACACCGAAATATCCGATGGGAGGTCATTTGCCTGCAATCACATATGAGGCCAGGGGAGAGCTGAGACTCAGGAGTTTCTCTGCCCATCCATGGAAACATAAATTACTCTGAAGTAATTGTCAGTCTCTCTCGTTTCCTCTTTTTGAGGACAGCACCACCCCTGGAACCTTATTTTGATCTCAGAAGTGAAAGTTACAGAAGTGAAAAAGTTACAAACCATCCAGCCAAAAAAAAAGTTTCCAGGTTTCTCTGATAACATTTTAGTGATTTTCCATGTTTTAGCAAAGTCAATAAATATCTCCTTTGAGGCACAAGCTCACCCTGATGCTCCATTGAGTCCATAAAGGGTGAACTCTGTTATAAATATTTATTTTAAGAGTTGATTCTGCAGAGTCTAAACTATCTGCCATTACCTTCGGTGCAAACCCCTCCATTGACTTCAATGGGTGATGATTATTAAGACTGAACTCTTCCCACGTGAGACCCATGAAACTGTAAGCTTTCCAAATCAGACATATGTGTAAAACCAGAATCTGCATCTTGGGAGAACGAGGGGAGTTCTGCAGGGCATTTTAATGCCAAGATAGATAAGTGAAATCATAAATGGCTCGAGCCAGTACTTCATTAAACTGGCTCAGAGATTTACGGACCCTCAAGAGCACAAGGGTTTTTCCACTGTTGAAAACATCAAAGAAAATCAGAGAAATAACTTTTCAGTCTAATCCTCCTGACCAAAAGCCCTGCTGAGCAGTCTAAGCAAGATGCAAACATATCAACACAAATGGGAGCTGGCTTCTGAAAGGAAGGTTTGATCCTGAGAGCTGGATGAGCACTGGGAGGAGTGATCAGTAAAAAGGAATTCCACTCTATTCAGTTTGAGTATCCGTTTCATCTGTTCCTTATCAACAGCTCTATTGACAAGGTTTTCCTTGCTTCCTAATTGTTTGTCCCAGATTTTTGTGTTTTTCTGTGAAGGGGTAGTTTGAAAAGAGGAGTTCAGTGGCTGCTGTGTTATTTGTAACTCAGCCACCATTGATTTTATTCTTTTTCTGGTTTATTAAAGGGCCTGCTTTATCTCTGCTAGAACTCCCTCCACACACTCCCCAACATTTACTGCGTCCTTTAAAGCTCTTTCTTATTCAAAACTGTCATTAATCTGTTCCACACACTTTGATCTTCCTTATATCTTCCACTCCTTCACTTCTGGCCCTCAGCAGCCTGGAGAGTGCTGGTAGAGTAAACAGCACAGCAATGGACCCTTCCCCCTGGTGAAAGCACTTCTGCAAGGTTGTTTCACATTTGTTCAGCAGGAACTGGACCAAGGTGTCCTTGTGTCACTCAAAAGCCTTATGGACTCTTCATGGTGTTTTTCTGGTCTGTCTCACGAAGAACCAGAATGTCTCTTTTGGGTATCACCCTGCAGGGTTCAAATGTCAAACTGAGTCTTTGCTGACAATCGCATCACTTATGAAAATTTGTACCAAATTTTGCTGCAGAGAGGCTCCAGTACTTGGATATGGAGCAGGTCTGTGAGCTCTCAGGTGAGTAACACCTCACCACCGCGAGGATCAGAGATGGGGACACACTTTAAGGGCAGCTCGAGAGCAGCTGCAAACATCCTGCCTCTGCCCTGGCCAGCAGCCCTGCAGTGACACAACACTCAGTGTAAGGCCTCAGCTCTTTCTTCAGAACCATTATGAACAACCAACCCAGGAAACAAAGCCCTGGAGGATGATGAAGAAGCATTTCCCTGGGCATTCACGTATAAACATTCTGAATCCCATGAATTGAACTGATGATGCAAACTCTGGAGCACTGTGTGGAGTGCAGCTGAGAAAGGACACTGCAAAACCAGAGTTCCTTAAAGGGGTCTGAGGAAATTCCCATGTGGAGAAAACACTGTTCCACATAGGAACAAATGTAAAATGAATATGGGAAGTTTGTATGAAATGATGGACAGGCTGGAGCGGGTGGGCTGGGAGCTCTGCTCTCCAGGTCTCATAACAGGAGAACAAAGGGGCAGTGGATGGGATATTAAGAAGTAGAAAATTCAAAATTGATAAAAGGGACTATTCCTTTATTGCCAGGGGAAACCTCTGAGAATAAGAATTTAAGAGGTTTGCCTGGGAAGTGGCCACTTAGTTGGATGAGGAGAATGCCCAGAATTAGAGAAGTAAATGCTACAAACCCTTGGAAGAGGCTTCACACAGCTCTCCTTGAAAACAGTGTGAATCAGAGAATAAGTGGGAGGGAGGGGGAGATGGATTATCCTGCATCTGTTTGCTTTGTTGTGCTTATATCTTCTTTAGAAGCAGCTGGCATTAGCCATAGCCACAGGCTGGTAGCCACAGTCATAGTCTGATCCAGGCTGACAATTGTATTGCCATTTTCTGGTGTCCCTTAGTTCTTTCTCTTCCCTCCTCCACCTGGTTAAAGCTGATTAAAAATCCTGAAATTAATTTCACACAACAATTCCAAACTGTTTTCATCCGGAAAGGTTAAAAATAAGCTCATTTTTTCTTTTCTATTTTTTTTCCCCTCAGAAACTTATGGTGAAATATTTTAATGAAAACATTTACTGCAAACACAGGTGTTAATAAACCAAATATGTCAGGATGCATTTGGAAAATGTTTACGATTCGAGGCTTTTGGGGGAGAGACTGAATATTTTTATAAAACACTTGTTTTTAATGAAAACCACACTTCTATAATATTTTTAATAAAAAGGTTGCGTTTCTTATTATCTTTTAAAATACCCCGAAAAATCTTGATCAGCTCGAGTCCCAAAGCTGAGTTTAAGTGGCCCTGACAAGGATTAGCCCAGCTAGGGAGGAGCAGCGGGGTTTATCCGGGAGCAGGCACGACCAGGTGAGTTGTTGGACAGACTGAAGGATTTATCACAGGGTGAGGAGCAGAGGAGAGCTGAGGAAGCCAAGTCCAGCTCCTGCTGTCAGCAGCATCCACAGAAAATCCTTCTTTGAGATGGGCAGGAGCAGGACATGCTGTCTGCTCCTCCGGGGGGGCGGCAGGTCTCCCAGGGTTTTCCCTCATCCCTCCCCATCGCTCCCTGTACAGGCACCGCAGTGGGAGCCCGCCTGGGTGTGTTCTTGATTAAACTGATGAAATGGGGCTGCTGGCAGCAAATGCATCTCCCTCTCTCTCTCTCTCTCTCTCCGTCCCCCGGCCCTTTGAAACGAGCCGCTCCTCCCTCCGTTTCTGCCACACTCGGGAGAGAGGGATGAAGGAACAGGACTCTAATTATGCAGGAATGGGGAGTACATCCCCGCGGTGTGTGGAGCAGGCTGGGGGACTTGCTCAGCCTTTCTGGAACAAGCTGAGTGACTTCAGGTTCCCTCTGTCTGCTGTTGTCTTTGTCCCTTTGCTACTTGTTAATTGATCCTCCTTTTTTCCCCTTCTTTGGCTCAAACATCTGCTTTTAGTGCTTACAAACAATAAATCCTTTCTGTTTTCCCTGCTCACACGGGATGTAAATCCACACCGAAGGGAAAATGGGGAGGGGGAGGAAAGGGCTGCATGCCATATTCCCAGAATTAGCATAATAACAGTGATTATGGCTCAGTGCAGCCCTGGGTGGCAGCGGGGCTGACCCACCTCGGCTGGGTTAACCCGACCAAAGTGCCTTTTGCCTGGAGCATCGGGGCCTCCAAAAATGTGCTGGTGGGCTCACAGGGGTGCTGAGAGTTGGCTGTCAGTATGGCTCACAGGTTTCCTGAGAAACAGCTAGCAGGAACAGTGAGAATGTCTAACACCTTCCCTCCGCTTTAGAAAAGTCAAATAAAATAAAGCCCTCGTATGTAAAATTGGCCGCCAGCCTTATCTCACGTGCACACCTGCCTGCGTGGCAGCCAGGCTGTCTCCTGAGAGTGTAAACTCAGGAAATCCAGGCATCCAGTCATCCAGTGTAGGCTGCATCTATCCTTCTCCAAAAATGAGCCTCTTGGGGGGGTCTGTACACACGGCTCCCTCCCATCCCTTTGCCTCCCCACTGCCTGAAGCAGGCCAGCCCAGCCTCCAGCAGGGCTTGGGGAGCGTCACTTTATCCCTGTGGGATTTTGCCACATGTCATGGAGTGTTCAGGATGTGCCACCTCTGCCTCAAACCTTGTGCCATTACTAGCACAAGGTGTTTCTTGTTTCAAGGGGAGAGGCGGGCACAGGCACAGGTTCTTACCTCTGCACAGCCCTGCAGGGCTCCCGTCTCTCCAAGGTACAAGGGCCACCTCCTTCAGTCAAAATCTGCCTCTGGCAAAGTCTGGAAAAGAGGTCCTACTTGAGGCAGGAGCACAAAGGAGCAAACACAGGAGCTTGGCTGGGATCTGCTGAGCAGCTGTGCAGGTGAGAAGTGGGGAGATGAGCTCACACTTCCATCTCCAGTTAGTTAAGTACGGGGAGAAGATCCCACGTGCTTTCAGAGGTGTGTGGGTGCCTTGTTCTTGTATGTACTCCTGAGGAAACCCATTCTTTAGCTCCACATCTGCACATTCCTATGGCATTTCCTGAAGCTAGGAATTTGGCAGCAGAAGGACTTTAATTTTTCCCTGAACATGTTGTCATCGTGATTATTATTTTGTAATTAAAACCATTTCTGTGCTGTTTGGCTTTGCTGCTTTGCTCCCCATGAAACAGCTCAGCACATCCAGCCCCCACTGAGAGCCAGCAGCAGGACTGAAGGTCCCCATAACTTTACCTGTGGTAATACATAAGCTTACTCTCTGTCAATATTGCAAAATCCTTGTAGCAGCAGCAGAGCAAGTTATCTGTGCCAAAGAACCACCCCAGGACTGCTGACAGAGTCTGTTGTCAACAGTGGGTCTGTTATTCCCACCTGCATTCATTCAGATGTGCCACCCCATTGAGGTATGAATCAACAGCCCCCCACCAGCCTCAGACTGTGTGTGAGGGAAAAGAGATAAAGGTATTATTGATAAAGAATACAAACCCACCCTCCAGAGCCACGTGCAACTGAGCTGCCTGTATTTGGCTCTGGGAGTCTGATGCTTAAGACTAAAAAGTTACTTTCAACTAAATTTCCCCATTTCCAAAAAAAAAAAAAGAAAAAAAAATAATATAAAGTGTTACAACTACAAGCTGTTTCAGCAAAGCCTCCTCGACAGATAATCGGATTTACATAATTGGGTGCTGGTGGGACTTCAATAAATCATCGACGTGGCAGCGTGTTTATTATAGACACACAGAGCCACTGCTCTTCACAAATAGCTCCTGGTGCCCAAAATACACCACACACAACCCAGGAGGAGACAGATATGTGGTTAGTTCTTGTGGACAGGAGAAATACAGAGAGGCTGGGGCTAATCACCACTGGGGATTTGTTGCACATCAAGAGCTGTGAGCTCAGTGGTTTGATAATGGGCTGAGGCTCCTTTGGCTTGCCCACAGAGTCAGATTTAGCCTAGGCCATTTATAAGACAAGCTTCTAGGAGACAGATGTTTATGGAGCAGCTTAAAATCAGTTGCTTTTTTTTTTTTTGCATCAATAACCCTTGTTCTGGTCCTTCTGTCTGATCACCTCCATGAAAATTGCAGAGAGGGAGGAAGAACTTCACTCCTACTTACAGGCAGCAGTTCCACCTCCACACATCAAGAGGAGAAATGCTGTGCCCTGGGGATGGAGGCACATCTGGACGCAGCACTGTGTTGATCACCCACCTTTCACCAGCCCTATGTGCACCTAAAATGAGCTGTGATCCAGCTGCTTCTTCTACACATCTCCAAGTGGGGATAAATCCCTCTCCAGGATGGTAGGACTAAATGTGGGAGCGGGACAGGGGCTGCCAATGGGATCTGTGTACGGATAACGCCACATGCCAGGGACGAGCAGGGAACAAAGGCGATTTGTGAGCTGGGAAATGGGATTGCCAAAAGAGATGGAACAGAAATGAGGTTTTAATACCCCAGCCCAATCTTGCCCGGTACTGCCTGTCTGCAAGAGCAGGATTTTATCACCGTTGCCCACAGGGAACTTTTCTGACCTTCAGTTTGCTGGAGCCTGGCAGAGCATTGCACTGCTCGGAGATGTGCGAAGACAAGTTTTCAAAACACACAGATGCTCCTGTGAGCTCGATATAGCAGAGCCCAGCCCACACCAGAACAGGCTGAACTCCACTGAGGAATTCTGTGCATAGCTTAGAGGTCCTGCAAATTCACTTAAACAGGTATATCAACATCTTCTGCACTCTCCACTGCCACTGAGCTTTCCCAGCCAAACACCTTGGGACCTGTGTGTTTTCCAGACTAGATGAAAACAACCTCCCCCATTTGTGTTTGTAGGGCTCTCCACATTAAAAAGGAAGAGAAAACTGTGTATAAGACCCACAGCTATGCTACACAGGAGGTTGACTTGAGTGTTTGCTTCAAAATTTAGATATCCTTCTATTGTACAGCCTCCTGCAAGTATTTTCTAAACCCCGATTCCCCCACCAACTCATCCCCTCTGCCTGCCTGTCTGCCAGATAGACCATGCCAGCAGTAGCATTTCTCAGCTGCCAAAGCATGTTGGCCTGGGACTTCATTTCTCTGTATCACAAGCTACCAGCAGAAACCTTGTCATTGCAATTTTTCACATATTTCCTTCTGCTCTGTTTTTTTTTATCTTTGTAAAATCTCAGCTCCCTGGCTTGTGGCTGCAGGCTATTACTAGACTGGAACAGAACCTATTCTCAGTCCTAAACAAAAATGAATAAGGCAAAAGAAAATAGTCACAACAAAAGAAAAACTTAATGCTTGGAGTAATAAGCATCAGAGTTTCCATCTGCACTGGGTCAGGAGGATCAGGAGAGTGAGAGGGGACACAGGAGGGGATCAGAGAGCTGCTGTCTGCTCTCTGAGCTGTTGGATTGGTGGCTTTGTCTGATGAACTGGCAGGTGACAGGTCCACCAGATTGCTGTGTCCACAGTATTTCTGTCTCACATCATGGCAAGTTTCACTTAGAGAGGTTGAGTCACAGCTGTGGGCTTGGAATTAGAGTCCCCAAATCCACTGTGTGTGCAGACAGGGGGCTGTGAGCAATGACTGACCTGTGCTGGGATGCTGAAGAGATGCTCCTGGGGCACAGGGCTGTGTTTGATTAATATAAGGCCCCTTTCTTCCACTCCATGTGCTTTCCAACAAGCAGCAAGGCAGACTGCGCCAAACCTTCATCCTTTCTTTCCTTCTCCTCTTTCCTTCCCTGCTTTCCTCCCCTCATTTTTTTTCTTCCATCCATCTCTCTCCTTTTAGCATTTCAGCCCAAGAAATGAGGTTTGTTGTTTCACTAGCTGAGTAAACTTTGAGGGCTTTAAGAAAAATAAATAGTCTTTCTCTCCAGGTGGGTTCTTCCCCACTTCTCAGCTCCACTCACAACCCTAATTTAGAATCTGCAGCCGGTTAACGAGCTCAGAGGAGACATAGGCTTGGTGCAGAGGATCTCTCCATAAGCACAAACACACACACACTTCCAGATGTTTCATCTTTTTAATAAAGATTAGAGCTCTGTGGAAAGCAAGGCTTCAGATACGAAAATAACAAAGCAGCCCCTGGGATGGGTACTTGGGTACCTGCTCAGAGCTCTGGTGCTGGCTTGGGGGGCTTTTGTTTGTTTGTTTGCATAATCCTGGAATATTATGCAGAGTCCAGGCCTTGAAAACTTCTTGTTTTCTTGCACCAGAAGTTGTCTCCAAAGGACTGAAAAAAAATCTGTGCATTAAATGAAATATATTTTCCTGCCCCCACCTCCCCACTGTAGCCTCTCTCCACACACTTGCACAGACACAACTGCTTTTCATAGCAAGGCTATAATTTAACAGCTAATGCCTTGCATGAGCACCACCCCTTCCCAAATTCTCCTGCTTTTCAGTTTCTATTCAAATTCAAAGCCAGATTATTTTAGCTCTGGGGGAAAAAAAAAAGAAGAATTTACAACATTTGAAGAAGCTGCTGGTGTTTCTTTCCCTCCTTTCTGTTCACATCCAGGCGATGTCAACAAGTCTATTCTTTCTGCCTCTGTAGACACAGAGACAGTTGGGAGCCCCAGAAATATGAATCTGAAATTTGATCTTCCCGTTTTAGGCATGGGATGGGTTTTGATTCTCAGGTGAGTACCCAGAGTTCTGATTGAGATAAATAAATAAATCAATAAACGAATAAGCACTATCTGCATTTATACCAATAGAACTGGTCCAGACCATTGCTTGGGACTTACCCAGTGTGGCTGAGGTACATCAAGGCCCAATTAGCTGCCTGTGAGGTAATTAATTGTAGGAAAGACAGGGCTGCAGTGCAGAAAGGTTCAGCCTTGATGCCTTAGTCCAGCAGCTGTGCCAGGCCTTTGCCCACCACGGTCACCAGTAATGGTCAGTAATGAGGGACAGGGTTTGTTTTCACTTCAGGATTGTTGTGCATCCAACGGTGAGTGGAGGGAAGTGGTTAGAAAATACAGCCTTGGATGCAGCCAACTCCTCTGCCCCTCTCAGAGCCAAATCAAAACTTCCCAACTGGGATGAACAGCTCACCCTTTGCTTTTTTACACTTAATTACATCAAGGTGGAGAGACTTGGACATAATTTTTCCAGCGCTCTTTGTGCTTTGCACTGGGCATGCCAAGCCCAAGCTGTGGGGTACAGCAGCAAAGCTGATCAAAATGAGATACAGTGAAGGGAGTTAGGAAGTAAAAAAAAACAGAAGCATCATAATCAACACCAGGTGTAGGCCAATTAAACAGCCATTCCCGTGTGCTCACGGGAGGGCACTCACTCACAGTTTACCCAAACAAATCCGTGCTTAAAAACTCTCAGGAGTTTCACAGAAAAATCACATTTCAGGGCTCTTTAAAAAATATTTGAAAGCACTCTTGTCTGTACACACCAGCTTTGCACACCAGAAACTGCTCCCTCTCAGCCCAGAAGAACTGATCAGCCTGGATTAATGTGCTGGCAGATGCTTTTTCCTGACAAAGAAGTGAGAGTCCTTCTTCCCCCAGCTCACTTCCTTCAGCTGCCCCCTCTAATCCTCCTGTGACTTTCTTCATGGGGTGTTGGCTTTTGGCTTGCACTTTCAAAAGGCATCTTAGGGGCAGCTGGGTGTTCAAGCCTGATTTATTTATAGGACTCAGACACCCAGCTTTGGGCTCCTTTGAAGCACTCCTAGGATCAGTGCTATATTTATTCCAAGCACAATTTTTCTTTGCTATCTCATTGTTTGATGTGTAAGGAGGTGCATGTAAAAGTAGACAGAGTTTCACCATGTCCCATCAGGACACACTGCCCACTCTACCTCCATCCTGTCCCTGGCAGCTTATCCTCATCTCAGCCCCTTTCCTTGGGACAAGCACATTAACCCCAACCATCCATTCCAAGTATTGAGTCAACCTCCACCCTCAGGAATGAGCAGCCACATCCTGCCAGGGTGGATGTGCACTCCAGAACAAGTCACAACCTTGTTTGTGTCCCAAATCCTTTCCTTCGGCATTCTGGAGCTGACTAACTCAACATGGCTGGTGGAAACGAGATAAATGAGCTCCCTCATGTTGCTGTCCATTGTAGCAATTGCTGGTGTTGATACAAGATACTTCCAGTCCTCCAGTGCCTTCTCAGGAGTCCCCCCATCCTCATTGCAAGAGGGGTCTCATGCAATCCACAGGGAAATACTACATGGAACAGATCAGTAACACGGAGCACAGGATTTCCTAGGGTTTTGTTTGCCTCTCCTCACCTCACTGCCCAACACAGGCCTCAGTGCTACACGCAAAGGACTGTGGAGCAGCAGGAGCACAAAAACCCACATGTCACTCCAGTCTAGCCAAGGACAGGACAAAACCAGCTATTTTAGGCTCAGAAGGCACCCCTGGGGGGAGCCAGACTTAGGGATAGGATTCTTTCATCCATGATCCCGTTTATCAGCTGACAAAATCCTCCTGTGTGGTCTTCTGTCAACTGCAGTTGAACCCTCTTCCCCTTACACTTCTACAACAATAAATCCCATCATCACATGCTGACAATCGATTTTGCATGTGTAACTAACAGGCGTGGTGGGAAAAGGGTAAAGTGTCATCCTCTGGGTCTAGACGTGGATTTCAAGGCTGCCTTCAGCTCTAAACATTTATTGATTATTCACTTGGAAAGCCAAAGGCAGGGAGGGATGATGCTGGCTGTAGAAACCTTGGCAGGACGTGGCTGTAGATGCTGCACTGCCTTCATCACATTATCCTGAGGCATCTGAGTGCGTGCTGATCTTTGACCTTGACCTTGTGACAACTGAAGAGAGGTCCTGGACCCATCACAACAAAGCAGCAGCTTTGCCTGAGCAGGGAGGAGATGCTCACACCCACCCCTGCTTGGATTCCTCCTGTTTGTGGTCCTCAACCCAATTGCAAAAGACAATCATCTGGCTGTTGTACTTCTTAATGCTGGTCGTCAGCTCGGTTTGAGGTTGTTGATTGTCATCAGGAGGGCTGCGGCTGCCTCTGCCACTTAACATTAGGATTTATCACATCAAACGTCATCATCCTTTTAGTTTTTATTTTCAAGGGATTTCTGCTCTAACGATGTCATCAGGGGGGAAAAAGAAAGTGTGTTCAGCATGAATGAAACTGCCTGGAAGCTCTCCTAAGGGTTTTAAATTGTAGAAACAATGCCAGATTAAAGAAGCAGCTCCCTGAGCAGCAGAACCAAGGAAGCTGGATAATTGAAGGATTTGTGTCTCAGGACTCAATGCCCCTTTAAAATTTTTGATGTCTAATAAGGGCTGAGCTAACAGTGCAGACTGGGGTAATTATGAGAGCTCCTCCTCTCCTCGATCAATCTGATTTCATGAAAGCCACAGGAATTTAAATTTTTTGAGACCTTGACCCATTTGCCAAGTTTGCTTGACCCAAGTCAACAGATTTGGAGGTTGTTATGTGGGGTCTGGACTATCATGGACATCTCAATTCCCTAGGAAACCAAGCTAAAACTCTTGGGTGAGGCTCTACCACCTCCTATTGTGCCCAGTCTTTTATAATCATGCACAGAGAGCATATCCTGCTCCTTCAAAATACCATCACATGCGGGCTGTGCCAGGGCTGAGCAGCTGCCCCTTCCTGCCAGCACAGCTCCCTGTGAGCACCATGCCCTGTTCACGGAGAAAAACATCCTGATATGGCTTGGAAAAGACCATCCTGAGGAGTGGAATCTGCAGGGAATGCTCAGCAGGGCTGTCTGTCACTGGGGACGGGCAGGATGACAGATGTTATATGAGGCCATGGCTGAAAGAGGAGAGAAGCAATATATATGTATATCTATCACACAGCCTGGCTTGTGCAACTAATAACACCAGAGATTAGATCAGTTTTACTAACGCTCATTTCTGCCGTTTCCTCGGGTTTTTTGTGTTCCCTCTGGCCTGGAGTATGTAAATAGACTGATTACCTGCTTCCTCATTCTGCTTCCAAAACACCACCTCTGCATTGCTTTCGCCAGGGAAGAAAATAACTCATGGTATAAAACCAGTTATATATCTTTTTATTATTATTTGATGGCAGCATTTCCATCATTGTTGTGATTGATCAAGCCTTTAAATCCTGTTCAAAACCTACATCTTTCCTCAGTTTCTGCCACTGTCCATGTAAGTACCAGGAGTTCATATCCAGCAATTCTTTTCTCCTTCTTCCTCCCTATTCCTTTGACAGGGGCTGTCAGAAGAGGTTTCCATCTGCCTTCCAGAGCTGAGTAACCAGTTCATTATAAAGTCAACATGACAGGTTGTGGAAAATGGAATGAACACCTTTCCATAACCACTGTATTTATGCAAAGAGAGATCAGTCTGCAGTGGGACTGCTTATTTTTGCAGACGTCCCTGAGCTGGGAAAACAGCATGGACCAGAGACAGTAAAAGGATTTTTGTTGTCAGTGGTGTAGAAGATTGCAGCTCCAGGGGAAAAAAAAAAAAAAAAAATTGGACATTAAAAAATAAAGTGCATGTTAGAAAAATTTGAAAAGATTAGAGAGAAAGTATCTGATCTAAATGGGCAAGAGCAGTCGTGTCCTCAGACAGATGTCTCAGTTTGCCTAGCTTTGAGTGTAACATAATTGAGGTTTCATCAGTCTAAGGGCCTCAGGAAAAAAAATTAAAAAATAGGCAAGGGAGAGACAAGTTCTGAGACTCAGAAGTTTCCACTTGTGGGGACAAGGTTGTGGCGAGGTCGGGTGGATTTGGGATCCCCTACCAGGCATTTTAATTACAGTTCCATTTCTATCAGGGAGCACTTTCCCTTTGTAATGTGGCTGCAGTGTCCTGAGCCAACATTTGCCTTGAAAAGGGTGGCAAAGCAAAGGCACATCTGTTGAAAAACAGGCAAATGAGAGAGATTTCATCTTCCTCTTATCTCTGCAGGTTCTTGATGGCATCACTCTGGGGCAACACTGCAGTGACCACTGTGCAGCAAAGCCCACAGGCAGCTTGAAGCCTCTAAGCCAGAGGTGGCAAAGATTAACAAAAGTCATTCTGAAATCAGAGATTTTTGGTCTGATTTTGGGAGGTGTTCCCCTGTCAGCAGGCTTTGCTCATATGTGAATGACAGGAAGATAAAGAGAGGTTTTCTTGCTTGCTTTGAAGCAAGGCCAGGTTGGATGAGGCTCTGAGCAACCTGGTCTAGAGGAAGGTGTTCCTGCCCATGGCAGGGGGATGGAATGAGATCATCTTTAAGGTCTCTGTCAACCCAAACCATTCTGTGTTTCTATTATCCTTCCACACTCAGTGGGCAGAGAGGAAGGAGCAATGAGGGCTGCTCACATTTTTCAGAAGTAGAGAAGTGCCTCGTGTGCAGGATTGGTGCCCCAAATGTGCTGAGCACAGACTCCAGCTGAAGATCCACCTGCCTGCAGAGCACCACTGGAACAGGACCCTGGTTATTCAGAGGGTGTGAAGTTCAACACGCAGTGAAATCTCAATTTCGCAGGAATTTCACAGATGAAAACATTCTCCCACTGCAAATGAATACAGAAGAGTTAAACCCATGCATGGAGCACAACAGACACTTAAAGAATGATTACCCCAAACTAGAGGGACGGTCTGTGCACCCACCACAGAGTGAACCTGAGGGGAGAAATGTGGCTCAGCAGGACAGCCCACATTGCAATAATGTTATCACATTTTTTCTCAAGTTGTTTATATCTAAAATTGACACATTTTATTGGGTCTAAGTAGCATCATAAAAACAATAAAAAGCAGCCCTGACATTTTTCTCCTCCCCTGCTGTCTCAGCCACTGCAGCACTGACCTTCTCCTCTCTGTATCCAGTCCATATTTCAAAGGAAAAGGAACTCAAAAACCTTTTTTTCTTCTCTACAAAGTTTGCCAGTGCTTGAAATATTGGAAGACCTTTTTTGGGGTAAAATGACCATAAAAAAGTGCTACTTCCTCAGCAACTCCAACATTTTACTTAATTTTAGAAAGAAGTAACAGGAGATCTTAACCAAAAAAAAAAAGAAGATGGGAAGATGTGTCTGGTAGGAACATTATCTATCTCAAGAAAACCAGCGTGGATGGCCCGTGAAATTAGGCTTTTATCACTCCAGAACATGACTATCTTTATCACATAGACTTGATCACACACAAGAGATTTTAGCTAGTGCACAATAACTTTTAAGTCCTAAATCCCTTAGGAATGGAGAAATCAACTCTACCTGACCGTATCCACGTGCTTTAAAATCCATCCAGTCCCACCATGGTCTCTGATCACATCAGATATTGTAAGTCAGGCAGGGTTAGTGTCGGTAGCAGGCACCATCTGCCCCCGGCGTGATCTGAGGGACAGCGGCTGTGGTTGTGCTCAGCAAGTATCCACTGGGTCTGTGATGCTGCAAAACAACCAAAAAAGAGCTTGATATGTGGAGAGTGATGGGGTGGATTGAAAACACAGGTCATTGGTAACAATTCTTTGGTGACACATCCATGCAGACCTGTGACACAGAACTGCACTCTCAGGAGGTCACAGCATCGCAGAATCACAGGATGGTTTGGGTTGGACAGACCTTAAAGCTCATTCACCTTCCACTAGACCAGCTCTCTCCAAGTCCTATCCAACCTGGCCTTGAACACTTTCAGAGATGTGTTTTTCTGGGCATTATTCTCCCCTTTGGGCACCTTAAAACAGTTACACCACGCCTGAGATCTTCTGGCCAGCAGGATCCTGTGCTTGGAAAGCATGAGCTTATCCCACTGTGCTGTGCCTGGTGGCCTGAACCAAACAACAGCATCAGCATCCTGCCTCCCTGAAATTATTCATGGTGCCTCAGCTGGACAAAGTTTTCTCCTTGACTCCATCTCCTAAATATACTGCAAGTGCAAGAAATTGAGTTTGCTGTACGCCAAATTCACAAACAGCTGCATTTCAGCAGTGGATGAAGCAAGGCATCTCATATCCAACCTGTAGGTCTGCTGGTAGCACCTGTAAAACATTCTGAATATACAAAGTTCTGCAGACACAGAATATCATTGTTTAATCCTTTTAAAGCTCTTTCTCTGCACCAGGTTTGCACCAGTCAGTGACAGGCACCTGTGAAGGGTTAAATCAATAAAGCAAAGAGGATGCTACAGGCAGCCAGTTCACTTCCCAGTATCAAAGATATTTATACTTTCACTGTGTCTGAGTTATTGTGATAAATATGTTGAGGCTGTTTTATTAGTAAGATAGTTGCAATCTCATGGAACTACTTGCTGTAATACAGAATTCATGAGCTCCTGGCAACAGACTGCATTAAACCACTTAACAGAGGTCACTTCTCCAAAGTTTAGACATTTACATTCTAACCAGCAGCCTGGCTGCAAGCAGAGATTTATCCTCAGCTGTTCAGCCCCCAACTGAAGGTTACTGGGGTGCTGGAGACGGGGGCTGTGTGTCTGGAACACCTCATGATGACCTGTAGGACAAAGCTGAGAGGGAGAGTTAGTTTACGCAGACCTGCAAAAGACATTTTATTCCCCTTCTTTAACAAAATAATAAGCTGTATCCACAAGGTTGGAATAGCTACTTAATATGGCCTCCAAAAATAGGAGGAGAGCAAAGTGAGGATGCTGTAAAGAAGCCACAGGTACGAAGAGTTGTAAAGAGGGGATTCGTTTTTTCTTAAATTGGTACCTTCAGGGACAGCAGCCACAGCCAAGGCACCAGAAACAAAGCTGATAGTGCCACCTCCTCCTCAGCAGGCTGGGAGTCAGTCCTGAACCAGCTTCCTGAAACAAAGGCTGCCTTGGAAACCCACCTACAGCCTGTTGGAGTGGGAAAGGGAGCTACCAAAGCAGGGCATGAACAGAGAGAGGCTCCATTTCGCTCACGGATCCAACAGGAAGACTCAGACACAGTCTCAAACACACACAAATCCTTCAGCAGCAGAAGAAACCAAGACTGCAGCTCGAGAGTGGCTTTGATGACCTACACAGGAGTTTGCATTCCTCTCTGCCAGCAGTTTTCCTGGTCCCCTGCTGTCCATGTCCCAGCTGGGACAGATTGTTCAGTGGATGCGTTTCCCCCTAAAGAGCATTGCCAGATGTGTCCCCTCCAGGTACAACTGCTCACAATCTGCATCCTGAGCATCCTTCCCACACAGCCTCTGGCTGCAAGGGCTGAGCCTCCTCCAAAGTTGCAAAAAAAAAAAAAAAGTATATTTTTTGTTTTTTTTTTTAAAAAAGATCTATTTATCGAGGAAAGAAGACTTGTGGGGAAGATGATAGCAATAAAACATCATTCTAAAGTTTGGGCATTATTTTAAAAGAAAATTATGAGTTCATAAAAATGCAACTGGGTAAATAATAGGTTAGTCCATCACATAAATACGTTCTAAAAATAACTTTATTGGATCTAAAACATCTATAGTGGCTTGGCTTATTTATCATTTTAACATATATCCATAGTCACAATGAATTTATTAAAATGTTATATCCCATAATCTGCCTGATCAAACTCAGATAAATCGTTGTGCTTTGAGCATCTTGTTAACAAGCAATTAATCACAGCCTCTGAGTGCAGCAAAGGAGCTAATTTTGATATTTACTTTTCTTGGTGGCATATGTAATGTGTTCTCCAGAGCTCTTGAGTCCTTCTTGATATCCATAGAAGTCAGGTGTGATGTGTAGAGATGTCTCCCTTCATGCAAACAAAGAATTCTCATACAAATACCTTTGATAAATATCAGCACAAAAACCCAAAAACCCTTGCCCATTCTGACCTCCATGATCTGTATCCAACTACTTTATTGCCATTATCCCCCAGCATTGCTCTGTTTTGAATATGTCTGAGTTAATGGATGATCTGTGCATTCCTGATTCAGTCTACCCCAAGAAATGTATGTACCAGAAATACCAAGCTGGATAAGATACAGAAAATCAATTTATTTCTGGGATCAAATGATACAGCAACATGCCAGGCAAATCTCCATTGTCTTAATCTCCCCATATCACTACCAGGTTAAATACTGGCTTGATGCAACTATATTAAGGTTTTCTTTCCCTTTATTTATTTATTTTTTTTAAATGAAAACCTCTCAGCAATCTTCCCTCTCTGTTCTGACACTGTAAATAATTGATCAGACTGACAAAACATTTCAGCTGGACCAAAGCTAACATTTACCCTCAGTATCTTCCAAATCAATCCCAGGAACACTGAGGGGCTCAGCGTGGAGCCAGTTTCACTGAGGCCATTAAACTATCATTGTGGTCTGGGTATTTGTTGGAATAAATTGTTTGTGTTTGTTATCATTTCTTAGTAAAACTAATTAAGGAACTAATTGATTGTTTTGTTGTTCTACTAATTAACTCCATATGGCGCACATCTCCATGGAGATACTGTATGAGTTATTGAAACTTCAGTGATTTAATGCGTCACTATTGGATATGGGGACAATTGTTTAAATCTAAGCCTCCTTTCTATTTAAATCTCCTTTTGAGATGTGCTCTCTGTCTTTTCCGCCTCTCTCTTTTGGTTATAGACATTTTATGAACCCAACTATATAAAAACAAGCAATTTGAAAGGCAAGGCGGCCAAAGAAACTGGAGATGTGGTTAATTGCCATGAGAGGGCTTTATTCTCTGAATAAATGAGGAAGATGTTGGCAACTTTGCTTCTTTGCTCTAGGCTAGTGAGAGCAAAATCTGTAGGTTCACTCAGTAGTCAACAGAGCAAGGTAGGTTCCTTAAATCAGTAATTCCACAGCAGCCCAGCTCCTCCTCCAGCTTCTAGATCAGCCATCCTCTGCACTGAAAGCAGAGAAAGATTAGCACATAAATAAGTCCCCCAAGAAATCTTCTGAGTGCCCTCAACCATCACTAAAATCAGGACTAGTGCAAACAATTCCCAGAAAAGCAATTAGTGGGGCTATTTAAGTTATTCCACAGTCAGCACCTTCTCCTGGGATTTGGATGAAACAGGTTCAAATCCCACCTTTGCTACAGTCTCTTCCTGCTTTATATTACGTTTGTACAGATCAACCATATGGTATCTAAAGATCCTGAGCATCTGTGTAGCACAAGTAATTCGTGTTCCTGTGACAGGGAATCTGATCCTACGTGTCCCTGGCTATTTTTACTCATTGTAAGTCACAGTATGATGCCTGCTTTTGGGTCACAATGGTAAAAATTGAATCCAGGACCTCTGGTTTTAAAAAAACAGAAGGTTTGTCTCTCAATCATCCCTAAAGTTTGATGGCAGAGCCATCATTCTATCAGAATAAATTAGTGCAATTATCCCTTTTGTTGAGGCCAAGGCAGCAGTTGCTAAGACAGCCCCGTGGTCAGCTCACACAGATGCAGGTTCTACCCACCCAACAAAGCACACACTGAAAATTAGGTTCAAAAACTAATTTGTACTCCAAAGAAATTCTTTGGTGAATAAATAAACACAGCATGGGGTAAATATTCAGAGCTCTCTTTAGAGGCTGGCTTTGATGAGAGTGACTGGATAAATCCCTTCAAATTTCATCTGTAGCTGAGCTTAACACTGATGAGAGACTGGACTGGACAGAGAAGGATTGCTGCCGTATTTCAAGGTTTCAAGCTGTCGGGCTCAGATATAAGGGCTGGATGCAAAAGCACCAGGGAAGTTAAAATGACTTCCCTGGGGTCTGCACCTGATGAGGCAAGAAAGCTTTTGAGTTCCAGTGATCCCGAAAGCCACACTGGCAGACACTTTGACTTCCAGTAAAGACACCTCTGCCTGAAAGGAGGCAGATGAAAAGGCATCTCCTAGTGGGGCACCTGGGCAAAAACCGGGTTGCTGGCTCATGTCCTCAGCAAGAAAGGGAATTAGGAGGACAAGGAGTTAGTCCAGAATGCTAAAAGCCATGGTTAGACTTCTCTGTAGCATCAGTTTTCCCTGTGCTTTTTTTTTTAGTTTTTCCTAGAGTCCAATCCTTTAAGGAGTTCCCAGAAAACCAAGTGAGAGCTTGATTACCCAACCAGGACAACAACAAACCAACCACCCCACTTCATCCTCAATTCCATCTTCATCTAGTCTGCTTAGTTAAAGAAAAGTCCAGAACCACCAGGACACTGCCTGGAGACTGACACAGAGGCAGAGAGAAAAAGAAAAACAGGGAATAGGGGAATATTTTTTCTTCCTTGTACTCTTTAGTATTCAGCCCTGACCTATTTTAGCCTTAAGCATTGTGTCGTGACTGATGATTGCTCTCCTCTGGCCTTTGTTTTCAGCTTTCAGATTGTTGATGTATTACAGAAATGATGTTGTCTGAAGCACCTCTGCTGATCACCGAGGCAGCAATCAGCTCACCCTTCGATGAGCCATTGAGACAGTCAGGCAGGCAGCAGCATTAGCCTGTCAATTCTGGCTCTTCCAACAGTTAGAACAATTTTGGTGAATTACAAGCAATAGAAAATCACTTTAGCTGCTCATTAGCTGGGAGACAGGAACGATGATAAATGCTCAGAGACTTTGAAATGGCTTATGCACACACAGCGTCCCTCCACAGCAAGGTCCAGTTAACCCTTGGGCTGGTCAGAAAGTAGTAGTAGGTACAAGGCAGAGACCTGCTGGGCTCTGCTCATGGATTGGCAAAAAACCCAACCTCTAACAGAAGCCACAGCTTCCAAAATGAAGCATCTGTAGGATTTGAACCTCCGTATCTTACCAACACATTGGAGCGAGTCCAGAGGAGGCACCAAGATGATCAGAGGGATGGAGCAGCTCTGCTGTCAGGAAAGGCTGGGAGAGTTGGGATTGTTCAGCCTGGGGAAGAGGAGACTTCAGGGTGACCTAATTGTGGCCTTCCAGTACCTGAAGGGAATCTACAAGAAAGATGGAGAGAGACTATTTACAAGGGCCTGGAGTGACAGGACAAAGGGAAATGGCTTCAAACTGACAGAGAGTAGGTTTGGATTAGGTATTAGGAAAAAATTCTTCCCTGTGAGGGTGGTGAGGCCCTGGCACAGGTTGTCCAGAGAAGCTGTGGCTGCCCCATCCCTGGAAGTGTCCAAGGCCAGGTTGGACAGGGCTTGGAGCAACCTGGGATAGTGGAAGGTGTCCCTGCCCATGGCAGAGAGTTGGAACAAGATGATCTTTACAGCCCCTTCCAACCCAGGCCATTCTATGGTTCTATGATCTTCCACTGGACTGAAAAAGTAAGCCTGTCTCATTTTTTTGTAGGAATGTGGCACAAAGATGTTGTTTTCCATGGTCTGCTCTATCCCTCTGAAACACAGTGACTTCAGCAGCCTGATTTCATTCCGTTCACACACACCTGAACTACGCTTTGGATGCACAAAAGCATGTACTGGATAATGGAGTGGAGAAGGTCTATGGGAGTGATGTGATTGCATTGCTTAAGGTTGCTTTCTCATGTGGAAGGAGACCACTGTAAATACTAACACGGAATTTAAAGGCCCCTTGGTGCAGCGGTTTTGTGAGGACGGAAAGTCCTGTATCAGAATTGCAAGCTGCTGACACTGCAAGCCAGGGCATGTTGCAATGTCCTATACACAAGTTTTGGAGGTTTGATATTAATAGTTATGGGAAAGTAACTCAATCAGAGTTCTTGAACCAGCAGTTTCAGTCTGGGCTCCTCACACAGGTCATATCTCTCAGACCTAAGAGGTGAACTACTAAATAAATAGGAGAGGAAAGGATGGCAAAAAAAGGCAGTAGTAGGGGAAATTCTGATAATATAAGTTTACAGCTGCAATGATCTCGGTACTCAGATGCTCCTAAATCACCCACTCGCACACTGGAAGCTGCTCAAACATGATGGTGATGAACCTTGTACAAGAACCTGGAAAGAAGCAAAGATGTGGAGTGACTGCCTAAAGGGTGAGGAATGCTGGAGACAAGCAAAAACAGATCCTGAACTCGTCAGGCCTACAAAAGGATTCTAAAGCCATGCTAGCAATTTGGGCCTGATTTTAAATTGTAGCACCACTGTGGTGTTGGCCCCTCACCTGCCCAACACACGTTCCCTTGGCTGCAGCAGATAATGACTGAGGGGCCACCACGAGCGGGGCCATTTGTGCAGCTCGGCCTACAAAGCCCCGAGTACCTGTGATGAGGGAGCTCATTGTGAGGACTGAATAATCCAGATCTGGCCCTGAAATTCTGAGCATTCATAGGCTGAGCTGCACCTCTGAGCACTTTGTCTCTTGTCTGCTGCTATTTTAGGCAGCGTGCTGAAGGACCGGTTCCTCCCGCCATGTCATTGAGGATGACAAAGCCTCTCTACAGCATTCAGGAGAATTGGATGGATGAAGGACAGGCAGGACAAAGAAGCTGATATTTTGAGAAGCTTCCTTTATTCAGATCAGGTCTTTTAACTTGCCCTCATGCCTTTGTTCCGCTGATTTAATGATTCCTTCCTCCACGCCTCCCCTCTATTTCCATTTGTGTGGATCAACTACAGCAGCAGGAAACCCTTTAATTGGCAAAAACATTTGCTGAGCTGCAGAGGTCTGCAGGTAAAGGAGCACATTCAATGAAGTTCTTTCAGCATGTAGGAGAAGAAATTGCCATACTTTCCCTATTGGCATTAGCAGGACCATTTTCTCCTCTTTGGGTCTGGATCCTGAGATATCCACAACTGGTCAAAAAGGCACTGCTGCTCCATTTCCTTCTTTTTATCAGGGAAAGAAAGACGACATAGGAAAGAAAGTTGGCCTGGGAACTAGGAGACCCAAGTTTAGTTCCCTGTTTCACCTCAAACTTCCTGTTGGTCTCCCAGTAAACTCCTTAAGTGCAGCACTTGGGCATTGCTCTGCAAAGTGCTGCAATAAGCAAGACTCAGGAAACTAAGTCATTAACCTTCAACTCAGCTTAAGCTCCTAATTCAATACATCACTCTGAGTATGTCACTTGGATATCTAAGCAATTCCAGCCATATGGTTTTTAACAGAATCTCAGATGTATCCCTTTACAAATCTGGTCCTTCGAGTGACTATTCACAGGTCACCCTCTGAGACATAACAGTTCTGTACCAGGCTGGAGAAATGTGAGATTACTGCAGCCCGAGGCACCAAGGTGTTTCAGTGAGTCACAAACAGCTCAAATCTGCAGTTCTTGAACTGTGGTCCATGGTCTGCAGCTGATCTCTGTGTTTATGGTGTAGCACCCCTCACAAGTCTGTGCTATTTTTGCCACCAAGCCAAAAGACTCACCCAAAAAACTGACAGATAGCTACAAAAGAAGAGACAGGATTATGCTTTGGAGATTGGTATCTCCATGGCAATCAAATGTAAGGGAATGAGATACACCTGGAAGACAGACCTACCAGGGGACTTCACTCACTGACGTGGTGAGACAATGGACAGATGGAGGAAACTGATACACAAAATAACTTGATAAAACCAATAACTGATGGACTGAGACAACTTTATGCTCCGGTTGATTAGTACGCTGAGGTGTCATAAAAAGAAGCAAACCTGATACACTGGTCAATCTCTACAGAGATGTGACAGACACATCGAGAATACTGATGCATTGGGACCAGGAGACCTCCAGTTGAGCTGGTGTTCATGCCCATAATTGTTACATTCTGACTCTGCATTCAGATGGACAGAAGCCTGTAGGAGAATATCAAACTTCCACTAAGACCTTTTTAAATAATAATTACTCCGTAGCAGTGCTGTGAAATCTGTTATTAACCTGAGGCCAAAGGCCACTCTGTTAATCAGTCAGGGCTCATATTCTATCAAAAGAAGCTGGGGCTGATTGCTGGTCTAATCATAGGGTGACAGAGACTGTCAGGCGTGACATCTCTACTAGAATAAAAACAGCCCTAAGGGCCCAACTTTGCTGTGGGGGTTACAGACAATGGCTCTTCTGCAGAGGGATTTTGTGTTGGACATGGCAAAGTGACACTTCCATAACTTATGTATGTGGTGACTTGTGTTCTCAACGGGACATCTCCCTGCCTCAAGGGCTACAAGTAGGAGAGGAACAGCTCTGCAGGGTGACAGCATAAGAAACAGTGAGCAGTGTGTGCCCTCTCACACACACACACCTTTTCAGGTGGTTTTCAGAGCCTGCTACCCTGTTAGTTGCTGAGAGAGGAGTGTAATGAAAGCAGAAATCAGTGGGATGCTTCCCCCATCCACTTCCTTTGCCTTTCGCAGCCCAGATGAAATCCCCTCCCTTGCTGACAACCAACACAGACCCCACGTGGAGCTCAGGTCCCAGGCAAGCTCTTGCTAAGAAAAGGAAGAGCCTGTACAAGGGTGCAAAACAAGGTGAGAACATGTAGGATGGAAAACCAAGAGTACAGTGCCTGAGAGCTATGAGGGGAGAGAGTTATTGAAAAGCAAGAAAAATGGGGGAATTAGGCTGGGGGGAGGCAATTGAGCTGTAAAGGTACATCAGTGTGCAATTGAAGGAGAGAATGGACTGGCTACTCTATTATAAAGCAGTTTTTGCCCTTGAACTAACACCTTGCCACCTGCCCTGGGCGAGCTCCTCCTCAGGTTCATCAAGTAGAGGCTCTGAGGGGAAATCACAGCAGCTCCAGGTTCTTTACTTTCAGTTGCTTTATTGAAATTCTCTCCATCTCCCCTCATCTTCTGCTTGTATTACCAGATTACTGAGTCTCATATTCATCTGTCTTTAAAAGATTAAACTGTCCCCTGGAAAAGGCCATCACGTCCTGGAGGAGGAGATCCCATTTCCACTCCAAGCCCCAAGAAATAGAGTCTCTGCAAAGTTTTACAGACTCATAAGTTCCCATCGTTACAAGAAATCTTCTGGCTGGAAATGCAAGCAAAGCCTAAGTGACAGATGCCAGCAGGTTTCTATCCGACACAGCACAAAACCCATCTGCATGGGAAAGGGAGAGTGGGGAAGTGAGGAATCACACCAGAGTGGTGGAGCTCAGCATCTTTGCAGGCTCCGTGGGGCAGGGCTGAATTCCTGGGATGCAAAGGGAAGGGAGGAAAGGACAAACACACAGGTGTGGAGGCTGCTTCTCACGGCTTTTAAAGGAAAGCAGCAGCAGGTACCTCACACAACACGTGTGGGGGTCACGGGGACACAGCCACACTGCTCATTTTGTCTCCCTGGGAGCTGGAGCTTTAGCCATGCTCGTCTTGTTGCTGTGTATTCCTGACCTTTTCCCCCAAGACTGTCTGTAGCCTCCAGTCTCTGCCTCCTATTCACAGCAGCAATTTCCTTCCCATTGCTGAGGTCTGGTCCCTGTCAGTCATGCCTGACCTCCCCCTTTCCCCTCCCCTCCCAGACCACACACAGCCGTACCAAGCTGCATATAAACCTCAGGGTTTGGGTTATTTTTTTCCCTACACCATATCTAGACCTTTGCTCAAACTCTCACTATCATCCTCGTCTTATCCCCGTTCTTGACAGCATAAACTTCTCACTCTGTCCCTGGCTTGGCAGGTGTATTACCAAGATGCCACTGACAACCATCTGCACCCTGCCTGCTGCACTCCCCTCGCTCCTGGCTGGTCTCCACAGCTCCTGAGCACTTCCAGGGTCACAGCCTTGTGAGCCTTGTGCTTGTTTCCTGAAACGGTTTCAGCTACTCCTCCCTTCCCCCTGCACAACCCACCAAACAGGGCAGCCTGCCAGCCAGAGAGAGGTGTCCTCACTGTGCTCCCCATCTGCTTTGTCAGGGAGCAGCGAGGCCAAAAAATCAACCGCAGCCACTGAGCCACCCTCGAACTGCTCCTCTGCTCTCAGTCTTCACGGCACGGTAACATATGCAAAGCACCACCCACCCTCACAGCTCCCCCACTGGAAGTCACAAATCCAACTAATTAAAAGCCAGACTCTCCCAACAAACATCACAGAGCATCTCTGCCTGGGCTGGGAGGGAAATGCTGGGAGTGCACGACAGCAGGCTGTCGCTGTGACTTATTACTTTGTCATCCTGTAAATATTATAGAGGCCATATGGATTTTCAATACCTGAGCACAACGCTGCCATTAATATCAAATGTAATAAGATATTATATGCATGACAATCACAGGGAGAAATTGCCAAGCTCAGAAACTGCCTGGTGGTGCTATGCACAGTTTGTTTTTGCCATGAAAAAGTCAGAGGAAGCCATAATGAATCATTTAGCTGACGAATTTTATCTCTTTTTCTGTTTGCAAACTGTCTGCCAGCAGATTGTCATTTTCTCAAATGTGTCCATTATTTGGAACTCGTCAGTGGACAACCACTTACGTGTCTAATCACGGGCCATTGCTGAAGGATTTGTTGTGGGTTTGCATCGCACTGAACGTGAGAAGATTTGAGCAATTCCCTGGGCCCTGTCATGTGGCTCTCCTTCCTGACTGGATGAGATGGTTTGGAAGCCACTCTGGATACTAAGGACTGTGCATCAGAAACCTGCTTAGCATGGTTTTGGCAATACTTGTTGAATAACAGCTAAAAGTGGGTCTGTGCAGCATCTGGAGCAGTCTATTGAAGCTGTGGAAGAGGGTGATAACACCAGTGGGCTTTTCTGACCTTGCTCTCCACTGTCCAGTCCTGCAGCACTGGGATCAAGGACAGAGTTTGCCCTTGCAGGGACTGAAGCCCCCACTGAAGCCCACACAACACTGGCTGCTTTCCTGCCCAATGGGGCTGAAACTTTTTCTCCTATAACCTCCTAAATCCAGTGGACTTGGTGAGAAAGTTTCCCTGAGTTTAGGCCATCAGAGCCAGTATTAAACTGGAGATAATAACCCTTTCCTTTGCCTCCTGAGGGTATTTTTACTTGTCAAAAGGAACAAATTGCAAGAACCTGATAGAAAGCATCTTCCTTTCCATATCCTCCCTATTCCCTTCCCATGGCTGTGCTGGCTGGTGGTAATATAAAGGCAGTGCCCTTTGAGTATATGTAGTTTATAGGAAGCTTGCACTGACCATTTGCATAATGGACTGTGCTCCCTGGTGCAGAGTGTGACAGGAATGGCTTATACACATTTTATTACAGATTTAATATAGTGCCTTTCACAAGAGTCAAACACAGAGCTGAACAGGAAAACAAGCCCCTCACGAAGCACATGGATAAGCACATAAAGCAAGAATAAACTGAGATTAGGCAGGGTGGGGAAAAAAGCATAAAAGGACTTGGGTTTTAAATGAGTTAATGAGGCCCTGGTTTGGCTGTCTGAAGGGAGATTTCTACCAAACTGCTGAGCACAAGAGAAAAGGCTCAAAGTGTGGAATTTGAAACCAGTGACAACATAACCACCAAGAATAAACCTGACAGCAAATGCAGGGAGAAAACCCGGTGCCTGCACGGCAGCAACAATGATCCCAACTCCCCTTCCTTTCCACCAGGTGCCTCCCAGCTCTGGCTGCCAGAGGAGTTAATAAAAAGATGGGCTCTCCCCTTTCTATGTGTAGGGAAACTGAGGTACAGAGCGATGGGGTGACTTGTCCCAAATCATCAGTGGGGAATGCAGAAGGAGAACCCCATCGTGTGACACCCAGACCGGTTCTGTGCTGAGAGTTCCCAAACTGACAACTGCACAACCTGTAGCTCACAGGGCTGCTGCGGGTCACCTGCCAAAGGAAAAGTGTCATCCGTAAATTATTTTCATTTTGAAGTGTTACCCTTGAGAAATACTGGGGGCCATAAAGAGCCTGAGGGCCTAAATATTTGCAACAACTGCATTAAGCCATATAATGTCTCAGCAGAACACAGAAACTGTCTGAAAAACAGCTCAATTCATGCATGTTTGAGGTGGGATCATTTTGTTTCCTCACAACTTCTGTGACTGGGACAAGTGGCTCTGACTTGGTCTCACTGACCCTGGCAGAGCTGCAGTGCAGAGAGGAAGGCACAGGCTGTGTAGATACACTTGGGTCTGTGCAAGGGAAAGAGGGGAAAAAGAAGGAGAGAAATTGCCTTTTTGGAACCAGTTTCCCATGACAACGTTAGAAGGGTACAAGATAAGGATAGTCCCCCCTCCACGAAATACAATAAAAACAAAATACAAAAAGAGAATGGCAACAAGGAGAAAAGCTTTTCAGTGAAGTTAGAAAAGCTATTACAAGTAGCAGAACAAGCTTCACTGTACCACATAAAGCTGTACACAGCTGCCCACAGCACAATGAGGTGTAGCTTGAGTGATACAGGCTCTTCAATAAATCTGAAGCCAAGGCCAAACTTGCAAATATTTACAAAGCTTTCAGTGAACCATCCACTAGTGCCTGGCTCCAGGAGATCTCTTTTTCTGCTTTCTGGCTCCACCTGGCTAACCTCTTCTTCAGCCTTCATTTGAGACACCCAAGAAGTCAAATTTCTCTTGCAGTTTCCTATCCCTGTGGCTGGTGTGGTCCAACATCCTCCTCTCGTTTTATTGTTCTTCTTCACTGCTTTGTCTAAATCTTGCCTGCAGGATCACTAGGGGAAAGATCAGGCAAAAAAAATATGGATGGTGCTACATTATTAAATCACAATAATTTTCAGAACTGAGATCTGGAGAGGAAAAGAAAATAAAAAAGGATTTGTTTATATTGCAACTGTCCAGCCCTTTGCTTATCCTCGTGAGAAATGTTTGGAGGGAAATCAAGACAGAAGAAACAACTTTTACTGATGAGGTTTTAGGCTGGTAGAAGGATTGAAGATAAAGAATGCTCCCTCCCAGGATCAACAAGTCCACACAGTCCAGCTCTATATGACTCAGTTTCCCTGAGATAAACTATTGAACGCATTAAGATCAGCATTCTGGATCTAAATAAAGGTGATTTATGGGTAATAAAGTCTGAGGTCACTTGACTGGTTCAGCCTGGAGAAGAGGAGGCTGAGGGTAGAGCTCATCAGGGTCTCCAGCTTCCCATGAGGGACAGGAGAGGGGCAGCTCCAATCTCTGCTTGCTCTGACCAGGGACAGAACCTGAGGGAACAGCTGGAGCTGTGTCAGGGGGCTTGGGATGGATCTCAGCAAAAGGTTTTTCCCCCAGAAGGTAATTGGGCACTGACCAGGCTCCCCAGGGCAGTGGGCACAGCACCAAGGCTGCCACAGCTCCAGGAGGGTTTGGACAACACTCTCAGGGACAGGGTGGGATTGTTGGGGTGTCTGTGCAGGGCCAGGATTTGGACTCAGTGATCCCTGTGGGTCCCTTCCAGCTCAGGATATTCCCTGATTCTGTGATTCTAACAGTCAGCACACCCCTTGCAATGTAAGGGTTGGGACAGAGCCAGCCTGTGCCAGAGGTTCTGCTGGGGCTCCGTGAAATAAAAACAACTTCTGGAAAGGGCTGATAAATAAAAGCAGGAGATCTCAGAGACTAAGTTAATACATGAATGAAATAACAGTTTGGAGCTGGAAATGAAACCCAGATTTTTGTAGCTCAGAAACAGGAGACAGCAGAGATGGATTTATCTTAAAATGGAAAGACACAGAGTGACAGAACCTAAAAATAAAATCTCATTCTTGGTTGTGCTGAATAGTAAACGATTAGCAGCATCCAGTTGGAAACACCACTTGGGCTCTGACAAATACACTGCCAAAAAAAATCAAAAACCTAGGGAAGGAGCACTAAATCCGTACTCTGTCTGCATATAAACTAATGCTGAAACTACTAGGAAGTGCCAGGAGACCCCCGAGCAGAGGAAAGGATACAGAGCTGAGCTGTGCACAAAATTCCTTTAAAAATAATTGGAGCGGCTAACTGCCCAGGAGGAATGGCCTGAGTGATTCCTACCACAAATGGTGGGCACACCAGGCCTGAAATAAACAGCTTAGAGACAACTCCAGGCTGAAAACATCCTTCCACAGAGTTGGGGGTGTGGAGCTGAAGAAATCAGCAGCCCTTGGTGATCCCTGGCTCATCCCTGTTCCCACACACCTTTATGCAGAGGAGAAACTCGACCCATGACACATCAAGGTTAAAGCTGGCAATCAATAGCTCCAGCCCAACTTAGGTATTCATTTGATAATGAGAAAATTTACCTCTTCATGTGTCAATTTCCTCATATGTAAATGAAGAACTATGATTAGACACCAAGATAATGACACTTGGGCAAACCAGGGATATTTTTAAATTAATTTCCTTCTGCTACATACACCTGAAAGCTAAAAGGCAAATGGATTTACCCTGATTTTTAATGAGAGCTGAGCATGGGTTTTAGGACAATACAGGCTTGGTTTTCAATGGGACAACTCTCAAGGAGTGTTTGGACAACAATCTCAGGGCGAGGGTGGGATTGTTGGGGTGTCCTGGGCAGGGCCAGGAACTGGTCTTTATAATCCCTGAGGATCCCTTCCAGTTCAGGGTATTCCATGATTCTGTGATTCTATACTGGGGAAAACTGGCATGCAGAGCAGGTCAGTGCTCTAATGCACCAAGTTGGAAGAGGTGAGATTGTGGATTAGGATAACTATTGATCAACCCTCTGCTTTGAAATGTGTTAAACAGCAACTTTCCTACTGTCTCAAAAAAATATACTTGTAGCAGGACCTGAAACAGAATTTAAGAGACCACAAGCAGAAGTCATCTTCTAGTTCATTAGAGATATATATGAACAGCAAGCAGTTTTAGCAACACATAGACAACACATTGTGCCATTATCAGCCACTGAAATCCTGTTTCCTCCATTAAAAATTCCAATTAATTACCAAGACACATTACAGAGTGAGAACGGCTCTTACCAGAAAAGGGCAGACTTCCTGCTACTGCATTTCCCTCTGCCTGCCTGGCTGGGAATATTCACCACCTATCACAGCATCGAATGAGTTCCTGCCCATGTCATATTATTTACAAAACCTTTCACACAGCTCCAATACGCCGGGACTGCGAGTGATAATAAACTCTACTCTGACATATCAATGGCTCAAGGAAATTTCCTATTGCAATTCTCAACACAAAATGAAACATCCTAGCAGGAGCCAAAGCTGGAGGAATCTGTTCTGAGAGCAATGATTCCAGGTAATTTATCATTATCAAATGAAAATGCAAAAGCCATTGGAGTCTCCCAAAATGATACAAATAAACCTGTGCTGTAAAGTCCATGATCGGTGAGGGTTTATATTCAGCAGTACTCGGTCCAATAAACATCAAGAGACTAAATCACTCTTCATATATCACAGTTACCTTCCAGGGTGTCAGGAAGGGAGCTTCTAGTGCAACTGGGACACAGGGCAGCTTCCATGACATTTCCCTCCACAGTTTCCCTTTGCTATCAATACTAGGAACAGTAAACTGGAGAACTGAGCAGTGTATGTGGGGTGAGAGATTCAATTACTGCCCTCAAAACTTGTCCATCAGACTTTTTCTCATAGCTGTGTCTGACCTGGGTTTTGCTGGATGTGAATAGAGGTTGCTGGATGCTTTTAGAAATTGTACATTGGTCAAAAAGTGTAGTCCTGAGACAAAAAAATTACAAATATTACGTAGTAAACCTGCATAAAGCATCCTTGAATAACTGCAAGTGAAACAGAAGGTCTAGGCTTGAATACAACATTTCTGTTTAACTTAAATCTGAAATGTATTGCTTGTGACTGGATAATTCAAGCTACAAAGCAAAGCTTTTTGGTAGGGCTCTAATCAGGATGCAGTGTACTGCTGAGCTGTTGGACTTCCCAATGGAAACAAGTCTAGTGTGCACTTTGTGCCTTGTATGGCCATGCCAAAAAAATGCTCATTCTCCCATATAACAATGAAAGGACAAGAGGAAACAGCTTCAAGTTGTGCCAAGGAAGGTTAGAATGGATATCAGGTAAGATTTCTTCATCAAAAGGATTGCTAAGCACTGGGCCAGGCTGCCCAGGACAGTGGTGGAATTATCATTCTTAGAAGTGTTCAAAAAATGTGTGGATGTGGCACTTGGGGTCATGGGTTAGTTATGGGCTTGGCAGTGCTGGTTTAATGTTCACACTTGATGATCTTAGAGGGCTTTTCCAGCCTAAATAATCCTACACTTGAACTCCCACAAGATCAGCAGTAGAAGTCTCCTAATTCAGGGAGAAAATGCTTGTTTCAAAGTCTGCTTTGTGGGAAGAAAAGCATGTTATTGCCTGCATTTCCAACCTTTCAAAGTCAGCGTGACCTCATGGCTCCATCTCTGCTTCCTGAAATTAGACAGCTCTTCAATCCCTTTGTCAATCTGTGCCTGGGAGTGACTTGGGATCAGAATAGCAGGTGGGGTTTGTAGGTGCCAAGGTGTGTAGGAAAAGCAGCATGAGGATATTGAGCTAAAATCCCAGAAGCTGGTACACAGCAAAAGTAATGTGCCTGAAAAGTGCTGCATGGAAGGCTGGAATTACAGAAGTCATGGCAACTTTGGCTCGAATTTCCAGGGTATGAAATTTCCACCTCTTTAACTCATGCTGCACCTCATGTGTCTCTAACCAGTGCTATTAATCTCACTTGTCTGCTCACATTCCTGCTGCCTGAAGACTGGGAAAAAAGCAGGGGGTCACTCAAATGGCTTTTTAGGAAATTTCCTTAGACCAGACTCAGATGAGAACTGAGTTACACTTGAGACGATTTTGTACCGTGAGACTGGTGGTTCATTGATGTGATTATGGAGAGTTTTGAAACTTGTAAGAGTGGTAAATATCAGGCTCCCTGAGACTTGCTGAGTGTATCCAAATAGAAATTATGCCTTTCTGTCAAAAGTGGCTGTGTTTGTGCTGAGAGTGACAATCTCACTGTAAGCAGGCAAGCAGGGCAGGGGAGGATATTAATGAGGCAGAACCCTGTGCTGTACAAAGGTCCCTATTCTGTTTGCACAAGCAGAAGGTAGAGCCCACCCACTCAGTGCACCCCTCTATCCCTCTGAGGTCCATGTGCCATCCTATTCTCACCCATTCCCAATCCACCAAGTACAGGTAGCTCAGCTCCACCTGCGAGAGGCTGCAGAGGGCTAAAAGGACAAACATCACTTGCCAGCTCCCATGAGAATACATTACCCCAAAGAAGTTAGAGAGGGCACATCTGAGCAGCCCCCAGAATGGTATTTCAGCCCAGGCAAGACACTGGGATGCACACAACAAAGGAATATTTAGAGGTGAAGAAAGGCATAGAGTCTGGCTGAAGGCAGCTAAAGAAATAATGGACAAACCCTCTGAGCCTGGAGTGATTGTGTTAGAGGAAATAAATCCTCACTGCAGCTTGTTTGACTTTCACTCCTCAGTTTCATGCTTGGAAGTTCAGCTCTTTCTTTCACAACATACTGACAAGGGATTTTCAGGTGATTGGCTCCCACAGATCCCTGAAAAGAAGTGTGATGGCACAAGGGTCCTGTCTGCATTGGTACCCAGCAGCATGTCAGAGAGTTAAAAAGATGTTTCAGAGAGAGAGAGAGAAAGAGAAGGGACCTGCACAAACCCTGTGTTTCCAGTCAGGCACTCTGCAAGTTAATTCAGATGACACAGCTTCGGATGGAAAAGTTTCTTTTTTATTCTGTGTCTAATGCAGATGAAGGGTAATACATATGGAACTTGTTTTTCAGCAGCAACTCGCAAAGTAGTCGAAGTTTTAAATCTAGGGCAAGTAAATCAAGCAGAAATAAAGAGAGAGGACATGCAAGTTGTAGTTGTCCTTCTCTATCACTGAGCAGGGGAGCTCTGGGAGGGCAGAGCAGAGGCTGTGCATCCTCCTGAGCAGCCCCTCTGCCCCTCACTGCTGCCTGCTCTGAGCCCCTGTTGGTGGTGAGGTGACACAGACACTGCAACTATCTGGGAAAAAACAGTTCAAAGGAGTTTAGAGAAACCTAATCATGTAGCAGGAACTGCAATGCTGGGAAGACACCATTTGTTTTGGAGTTTACCTGGCTTTTCTGGCTTTCCCGGTGTGGGGAAGGAGGGCAGCATCTGACTGGGATTTAGAAAGAAAAAAAGTAATAACAAAAACAAAGAAGAGACTGGGCAGAACGGGGGGGGTTGGAAATGTCACAGTTTATCTGTCTGAAACTCTTGGAAATATTATTCATATCCCCAAACTGGTAAACACTAAGGTATTTAAATAAACCCCCATTAAGTCCTCTATCATTAGATGAAATTCTTTCCCAGATGTTATTCATTTCTCTGTGTACCAAAACTCTGATTTTACTCAGTAGGGGACCTTTTGGTATGACAAATAACTAAAATGGTCAGGATTTCAGTTATTATGGGTAAGCCCAAAAAAAGGAAAAACTGGTTTTAGAAGGAAATGTGCTTACACAAGCTGAGGAGACCAAACTACTGCAAATGACAGTAAATCTAAAAATAATCTGAACACCTCTCTTCCTTCAGCTTTGAAAAGCCTCTCTAATTTTTTTTTAATGGTTTATTAAAGCTTATTGCATTTTTAGTCATGTCTGCAGTTGCTGGTTCAGCTGGGCCAGGAGCACAGCAAGGGCTGGTACACGGAGCTCCACACATCTTCCCTTATAAGATCTCTGCTGATTTTTGCAAACATTGAAAGCACTGGTGGGTCACCAAGTTAATCTGAATCCAAATGACCAGAGGATACGCCAGGATGCAGAGCTGGAGGGAGGGCTGGAGGCTGTCTGGCTGCTGGTGCCTCCTCAGCTGCAGGGCTGGGATTGCCCGGCCCCTTCTTAATTGAGGTCCTCCCACGGGTTAAAGCTGCAGGGGCAGGTATTCTCATCCCAATGGAAAAGAAATGCAGGGAATCATTTTCCTCAGTTGCTGGAAAACAGGTTCATTCTTCAGTGAAAAGTCAGATATGGCTTCCTCCTTTTTTCACAAAGACATTCAGCATTTTTTTCCTGTGTTTACCACACTTGAGAGCCTCAATGGGAGAAGCTCAAAAGTCCCAGGGGAAAAAAAAAAGTTACAGCTCTGTTACAGCAATTCTGGGAAGAGATACAGAGACACAGTCCTGGTGAACTTCAGTGGGAGAGCACAAGAAAGTAAATAATCAGGAAATTTTTGTGTAAATACTACAGCAGCACCAGCCCCTCCTGCCTGTTCCCCCTCTCTCTCTGTGAGCTGAGAGCATCTGTCCACATCTCCCTGCGCCAGAAGGATTACCACAGAAAGGAATTTACATTCTGTCAATTAAAACACCATCAAGCTAAGGATTAAAGTCACAAACACATGAATTAGAGATGGTGCCAAGGGACTCTACCTATCTATCTTTCATGACTTTTCGAGGTGCTGGCTGTAGAAACATTAAAGGCACCTTTAATCTGCTACACTTACGTGCGTGGCATTTGCTTAGAGGGGTGGCCAAAAAGGTGTCAACTAGCACAGGGCAAGCATAAGCCAGAATTGGCATATGCCTCCCTCTCAGACTGCATGTACAAGTTGTATTTTCCCTTGCTCAAAGTGTTCATAAAGCGTTGAATATTACTGTGACAGACACCAAAATGCTGCCCTCAAACCTGCTGAAAGTGCTTTGTGCAAGGGATCAAAACAAAAGCTGGGCAAAACTTAACTGACCCCCACCCTACACTAAGGAGAAATGGGGCTGCTGTGTATTCATTCCCCCAGCACTGGGCACAGGACTGTGCACCAGAATTCCCTGTATTAATTCATGCTAAATTTTAGCTTCAGGTTAAAGCCCATGGGAACGAGGATGCAGGTTACAAATGGTTTGCAAAATGTACAGGGGAATCAAAAACCCCAACTTGATCACATTAAACAAGCCCATGGTGAAGGAAAGGGTTCAGCCCCTGTGCCAAATTGCCCATCAGGAGATGACTGTGCTGATGGTTTCATGTTTTATGGCCTGAGTTAACCCCGCTGTGGTTTACACTGAATCAAGGTGGAGCAGATGGCAGGAGGGTTTCCATGTTGTGTCCGTGCTACATTTCCAATTCAAATGGCAGCACTTGGCTCCACTAGCAAGAAACAAGGAAAGAAGTTTGGGTTATTCTGTATTCCAGTGCAGAAAGACCAAAACATTTTGATTTCAGCCTAAGTTACCTTCTGGGTATATTCAGCGCACAAAATGGTCTTTCTTCCCCCATGGCTGTGATGGCAGGCAGAGCAAAAATGCAATGGAATAGAATAAGAATGGAATATTTTGTCTCATAAATGTCCTCATATCACATGCTTGGGGTAGAGAGTGTGATAGAAAAGTCACCGTGGTGGAGCTTGAAAGAAGCCAGTTTAACCCCTGATTCAGGCTGGATGATATTCAGAAACTTAATTCCTCCTGCCTTAAACAGAGGAGTAATTCTTCCCTTTTCATCCTACACACATTGTCAATTTTTCGTGGGAGGAACTGTGAACCTTTTGTGTGCTCTGATAAGGAACAGCATCTCTAGTTGCTGTCTTAATACCCTGTAATGGATGGGAGTGTGAACTGGCTCATGCTGGGGTCCCCCGGGTTTGGCACACCAGCCTGGTGGAGCATTTGTCACCCTGCAAGCCCCCGGGCTCCCAGCCCTGTGGCTTCCCCAGGAACAAATGGAGTCTACTTACAGTCAGGGAAGATTATTGCAATGTGATTACAGACTTGGCTCTGATGGTTCACTTGTGCTACTGAGGGAAGAGAAAGAGTTCTCTGTCCTTTAGAGACTAGGATACAAATGAGGAGAGGGAAGATGGAAAACCCTCCAAGGAGAAAATGGACGGAGCTGCAGCCTCAGGGTCGTTTGTCTGGGTATTTTAATAATGATGAAGTGGCAGCAGCTTGCCCAGTAAAAGTCAGAATTTGTGCATTTCAGAGAGGAAGAAAGGCAAAGGAGTTGTGCACTTTCCCAGGAAAGCTTATCTTTAATCTGCAGCACCTCCATTTACCTCAGTAAATGCTTAACTTGAGTGCAGGTTTCAGCCCTGGGTGGGGAAGGAGCTCCAGGTGCAGAGGTGTAGCACAGGAATGAGTCCAGGAGTGAGGCAGGAGAAGCAAACTTGTATTTTAATGTGCACGGAGCAACCACACTGTAAGTCAGCTGTGAGCAGACCCTTCCACCACGAGGAGCCCTATTTGCCCTGCCCTTCATCTCTCTCCCCTCTGTCCCCAGTCCTCCATTTATGGGACTCTCATCTCCTTTTAAGCTCTTCTAGTTTTGTACCTGTGTCATTTTTACAAGAGGATCTAAAGCACACTTGCTCCTTCTGCATCCCTGAAGGTCTTCATGGTTAGAGGTTGAGTCCAAGCCCAAGTTATACTGGTCTTTGTAGGTCCTTCCAGCAGGAAATCATACAACACAGCACACATTTCAAATGTGCCTGTATAGAAGGGCCAAACCCCAGTATTCAGAGGAATATGACTGGTATCTCTGTCTTTTCCTCACTTCTACCAATTGCAATGACGAAATTCAACAAACACAGGTGAGAGGAAAAAGAGCATCGTCCCCCTTTTCCCCTCTCTGCTCTGCCATTGCACTCCTGACACGGGTGCAGGCTGCCTGCCAGCTCCCTGCTTTCCCTGGATCTATTTTCCCCTGGCTGTGGTTGCCCCGCTGCCCAAGAGCTCTCTCCCTGCCGAGAGGAACGAGCCTCTGCCTGCTGGCTGGAGGCAAACCCCTCCAAAGTTCCCGCTGCTCCCACGAGCTCCAAGCTCCCCAGCAAGCCCAATCTGCAGGCGAGAGCAGAGCCACTAAACAGCGAGTTCCCCACTGCTGCAGCCGCTAATGAGCCACTTACTTGGCATGAGCCTTCCTGCTGGCGCTGGCACAGCCCCTCCCTGCCAGCTCCCGGCTGCCAGGCCTTGGGAAAGGGGAGAGCTGCGGGATGGGGGGCCCGGCGCTGAACACACAGCAAAAACCGGTGGTTTTCAGCCCAAAGGGAATGGATTACTTTTTTTTTCATCCCTCTTGCTCCATCAGGAAATGGTTGTGACCAGCTCTCTGAGTTAGGGAAGCAGAAAGCAAGGCTGATGTCATGTTTGTACACCAGGTGTGAGCTGCAGCGGGGTGCGTGGGGTCCATTTTGTACCCAAACACCTCCTGAGCTCTCTGACACGGCATCAGGTCCCTTCGTGGCAATGAGTGCTATCACACACCTCGGGAAAGCACAGCTATTTCCCTTTCTCTTTGCAAGCCAAGCTTCCACAGTAACAGGCTGTGAATGTGGCTGGAGTTGCTGGTCCCTGGGTGTGGGAGACAGATCAGATCGTGCCTGCAAGTTGCTCTTGCCTGGAGAATTATGTGAAGGTGAAATTTAAGGGACTAACTCCAAATAACCCTACGAATTACAGCTCTTCTGGGGGAGGATATGAGTACATCACCCCCAGCCTCCTGTTTTCGATAAGATTTGTCTTATAAGCAAAATATTATGGCCCAAATTAAGACATGTGGAAAACACAGCCCAGTCCCCTCACTGCATTTTTGAATGGTGTTGCACCGAGGCATCACTAAATTCAGGGGAGTTACACCCCTTTTCCTCTGTGAGATCCACAGGGCTTGGACCTGCTTCTGCTTCTGAAGGCAGCCAGGCTGCAGCCATTTACCCCACTGCTGGTTTTGGCTTCCTACACCTGCATTAGCTCTTGCTGCAGCATTGCATGATATCAGGTGCTTTTCTCAAGCAATGAGTGATGAAGACACTTACAGAGAACTTTATAGCACTTCAGTTGACAATTTTCTGGGTTGAATGTGCACCTCCCTCCTAGCAAAGGTCTCTGCACCACAGATGGTGTTTTACATATAGCAGTAAAATGACATAGTTGGAGCTGCAGCATATGTGCCTTTCCTGTGTCTCCGTATCCCAATGCAAGTCCACTGGGTTTCCAGCTAGCTCCCATTTTGCATAACTCAGCTTCACATTCAGCAGATGGGATGCTGGCCTCTTGTTCTTCCCTCCACTGATAAAAAAGATTGCAATATTAAAGTGGAGAAAAAGAAAATGAGCAGGACCTTGCTCGTGAACGTTATGTTTCCCTCCACTACAAAGCCACGGCTTAGCAACGTTATAAAATTGCTGTTATCTCTTTCCCAGTCCCCCACAAAATAAATTGGCAGAGCTCACTTTCATGGGCTTCCATTTAAGAGAATCCTGCAGGTCCTTTGGTGTTTTAAGCTTGTGAAATATTTCCCACCTGATTCATTGAGGGTTATTATTAAGGTGAATTTAGCACTGCCTAAAGCTCCTGGATTGCCCATCCTGGGAACATGATGTTCTTTTCAGCTACAAACTGTTCCAGCAGGGACTGGGGAAGATAATTTCCCAGTGATCCTCACCAACGTGCCCAGTCTGCCCTCTGCTAGGAGGAAGGGCAGGAAGACATTTCCCACTCAGACACTGCCTCCTCCACCAGGCCCTTCTGCTGGGGGACTGTGCTGTGATGGAGAGCCCTGGTTCAGTGTCCTCTGCCCCTCATTTTTCCAAGGAAGGTGATTCCTCAGCTGGTGGTGGCTGAGGTTCAGTGCTGTAGAGGAGATCAGTGACCTTGTCAGACCCTGAACACTGATCCAAGAGGGTCTGGGAGATACCATCAGAGGATGATCCGCCAAGGACAGTGACAGCAGAAGAAGAGAGAGATTGAAGAGATCAAGCTATGAAGCTTGTTAGCCCGGATTAACCTCTAATAAAGTTGATCTCAGCTTACTCCTAGCTGGAAAACACACAAGGAATGTTCTGAAGGGAGACTTGCTCACATCCCCCATGTGAGCGAGTTCCACAGCTTATTTTCCATTTCTTCCAAACTACCCACCCAAAAGAAATCACACTTCCTCCTTGACAGACAGCAAGGTGTGAACTCCCTCCTAGACCAGCTGCCTGCTGAGGGATCAGTGTGCTCCACAGACCCACAGTTCAGGCTCCCAGGTGCCTCCAACAGCATCTCTGGGAAGCTACAGCGAAGAACTCATCCAGCAAAGCCTTATCATGCCTTGACAAGCCTTTATTTCCACTGAAGTCCCCAGGGATGAAGCACTACTGGGCTCCTCTCTTGTACAGGCAGGGAGGGAGGCAGAGCAGTGTGTTTGCTGGATGTCCAGCTTTCAAGCCTCTCTCCTGCCCCGGCCCTGCCAGGGGTGATGGTTGTTTCCTGGCAGCCTGTCTTAGAGCCTTGTCATCCCTCTCTTACACAGACACACAGCATTTTACTCTGCCTTCAGTTTTAAGGGTGAAGTAGTAGGGGGGTATAAACAACACAAATGCTCTATATATCTTTGTATTTTCAGTTGACTGCTCAGAATGTTTTAGTTCACACTAAAATATTCCCGAGGAGGCAGCAGAACTTTCTTACCCCTTTACTTCTGATACCCAAAGAGAATCAAGATGCAGCTGAGTTGACACAATGACATCAGCTCCCATTGCTCTTGTTTCACACTGTTTGGCAGTTTCTAATCTTCAAACTCCAGCTTCCAGAGCCACGTGAGAAGGCTCAGAAAACATAGGAAGACAATGCAAGTATCTCTACCTTTTCACTGAGGAGAAAAAAATTTAAAATTGAGACCCTGTGACCCATTCCAGGCTCTGAAAAATACATCACCAAACTTCTAGACCTTTTCCTTTCTTTGTTAAGAAAAATCTTGTGCTTTTGGATCCAATCTTGTGCTTTCTAGAAGCATTTCACTCGTGATTCCTGAATGCTCAAGGTTGGCAACATCGACCCTACCCTATATTGCAGGAGCATATGACAAGGAGACTTGCTATATCAGCTAACTTGTAAACACTGAAAACTGCCTGTACTTATGTTGAATAATCACTTTTGCAGGGCAAGCGAAAAACAAAGCTCATGGTGCTCCAAAAAAAAAGGGTGGTCGAGCTGAAATCAATATATCCATAGTTCTCTTGTCTCAGCAAAAGGAGTCTCAGACAGCTTTTTAACCCTTTCACACTCTAGGGAAGAGGAGAAATAACTACAAACAGGCTGATCTCTGTCTTGTCATGCCTGTTAACATTAATTCTCTGATCTGATTCAAGATGTTGTGACAACAGCCTAAGCCCATGTCCAATAAATATTTTAAAATACGGGACATGTATGGTAAAATATTAAGACCAACAGCAAGTGTAATGAGTGGGGTGGTGCCTGGGCAGAGAGGAGCCCGTGGGAGTCCTGGCAGGAGGCAGGAGATGTGGCAGTGCCCCCCCCAGGTGCCCATGTCTTGTCTGATGCATCACTTGACTGGCACAGCACACCAACATCTCCAAAAGAGCAGCCAGGCTGTCTCAGGGACCTGCTCACCACTCTGTCCTCATCCTGTTGCCTGTACTGAGAGTGAGCAAACACATCACTTTTCCCATCTCATCACAGAGTCAGAGAGTTGTTTAGGTTGAAAAAGACCTCTAAGATCATCGAGTCCAACCGTGTCAGGTCCACCACTAAACCATGTCCCTAAGCACCACATCCACATGGTTTCTGAACACTTCAGGAGTGGTGATTATACCACTTCCCTGAGCAGCCTGCTGCTACAAATGAACCACAAAACCTCTACATACACGTCCCAGGCTTGTTCCATCCTCCCTAGATGCTTCCCAGTCCCTGGAAAATGCCAGAGCTTCGTGGTGCTGCAAGCTGAGGAAATCAGAGCAAGGCTGCCAGCTCAGCTCCCCAGCCTTTAACATATGCAGGTAGCACCACTGGTCCCTATGATGTCACCTCAGGATTAGCATGCTGATTAACAGCTGGCTTCCTGCCATCCTAATAGGCCCTAAATACCTCTCCTAGGAGCTCCTAAAAGGAATTGGATTTTGGAAGGGGTGGGAGAGGATATTTTGCATTCACAGGGTCTTCTCCATACCCACAGGACATTCAGTAATTCTCAGTAATTGTCCTACAGCTCTGTTTTCAAAGCTTGTTGTTTTCAAAAAGAGCTTCACTGGCAGGGGCTCCTGCAGCCTCTGTCCCCCATTCCTGGCTCCCCCTTTCCCTTCTTGAATTATTGATCTTTAGGCAGAACAGGATTTGTCTTCATTATACGTGAGCTGCAATCACCACAGATATTAGTGTGAACTCATGGCAGCAGATGGATTAGTTCCTTGCATGTGGAAGCAGGAGGTCCCTCCCACAGCTTTATCAGGGGTCCCCAGAGCCAGTTGTTCTTTACAGGACACACAAATGGAAATTAGATTTCAGTTAAATACATCAGAAATTAGATTAGATGTTATTATTTCAAAATGTCAAGCTCGGGGGAGCAGTGTTCCTCAAAAGACATAAAAAATATTTTGTATGGGAATACTGGTAGCATCACTCCTTGCTTCAGTGGCTTCCAAGTGGGAAAAACTTGAGTTTCTCTTCCCACCACTCATGACCAACTGATCTAAGAGCAATCCTACACAGCAGGGTGCAAAAATAAACAAGCAATAAGAATAAAAACTCACTCACCCTTAGGAACTACAACTGCAAAAGGCAAGTCTGTATTCCCAGCAGCCCTGGAGCATTGCTCCTGCTGGGCTTTGCTTGTTGTAAGAAAGGAGTTGGAGACCTAGAGATAGTCAGGGAGAGGAGTATTCCATTGGGAGCTGGTGTAAGGAAACATCAGGGATCCAGGTAGGCTTTGCTAAATAGCCTGTCCTGCAGCCACAGGCATCTGTGACCAAAGGGGCCCAGAAATGTGCTCCAGGGCCACAAAACCCTCCCCCACACAGTGACATATGTGGCACTCTGGGACACCACAAGCACTGGCCATGGTGGTTGCAGTGGCCAGGCAGCACCACTACACTGAGTGCCAGATAAAACACACCCCTCCTGGTGTGTGGAGGCCACAGTTATGCACGAGAGACATGCAGGTTTCCCATGGCACAGTCTCAGACTTCTGGATCCTTAAAATAATTTAATCATGGTGCACCAACAGCTCGAGCTGGTGCCTCCAGGGAGGGGCCCTGAATAAAGGAACCCCTGGGCTTTTATACCCTCACAGTCTTAAGTGCCTGATAATCTGGGGTTGTGGCTCCTGCCTTGTCTCTCAGTGTCAGGTCACCTGCCTGGGCCACAGGTCCCCAAGCCCTTTGTGGTGCAAAAGGTCTGTAAGTTGTGGTCTCTTGCCACAGGCTCCCAGCCCAGAGCTCAGCCCACAGCTGGTACTGCAGCAGCACCCTGAGCTACCTGCACTGAATGGATTCCTCAGCAGCTGGAAGCTCCCAAAGACAAATGGGATTCGGGATCCACAAAGAAACAGGTTGGCACCCACCTGCAGCAACCAACTGCAGTGAGAGTTCAGCACCTTCCCAGCAGCTGTGAGGAGAGATGCTGTGCAGGGAGACCAAGCTGCAGAGTCAGCACAGGGCTTTTTTTTTTTTTTTTTCTGAGTCTTGCACCAAGAATGACAAGAAATGGTCTTTTCCCTACGGAAAAGTCTGAGAGTTTTGAGATTGTCACCTATCAGTAAAAAAACCTTCCAGATTTTTGTTCTATACTTAGCCAACCCAAGCAAGCCCACTCAACATCTTGTATCCTGATTGACACTTTTCTATTTGCTTGGAAAGCTGTAAATCGGGCAGTTCCTGTTGATTCAAAATGCTCTTGCAAACGTCATTTTCTCTACCCACCACCCTGACCCCTTCACACTTTCCTCTGTCACCATCCCTTAGCTACTTCCTATCTATCACCCCCTAAAACAACTTGTTTCCATTTCAAACCTCTTGTGGACTGTCAGACTAAACTGAGATAAGATAAGATAATGCCTAATTACACTGGTTATTTTAGATAAATCTGATTCCAACCAATCACACTCAGTTATCACAGAAAGCTGCCGGTTTATTTAAGTAGAAATTAAACTATACAGCTAATGTTTCTATTATGAGGACTCTAGCAAACAACTTGGTAATAGGCTGTTAGCACTTTTATATTCATAGCCTTTTTGGCCTGGAAGAACAAGATGATTAACATATGTAAAAGCTCCAAATGATCAGCATCCTTGATGCTGATTCAAAGAACCTCCAAAGAGCCATTCCTCAGACATGTCCTTTTATAACCCAAACCATTTAATTTACATATTCATTTACATATGTCCCACAACACTTTAAAAGTTTCTCGTTGGGTTGGTTCAATAGCAATTCATTTATATTTATCTCACTTCCACATTTGTAACATCATTAGAGTCACAATAAGCTTAAAATACTGTAACAAAATCCTTGGTGTCAGAACAGCCCCACCTCAGAAATGTCTTATTAAAATTCCTCATCACTGCGTCTCAAAACATCTTCTAATCATATTCCAGTGCAACAAATTAGGAAATCGCAAGGTTGTAGCTCACGTTATCCAATTAAATGAAAATGAAGGACTTTAGCTCTGTCAAAGACAAATTATTCCTACTGCTGCTTTCAGCCAACTTGGCCTCCAGTTTCTGGTCTCTTTCTACCACCACAGTCCAGAAGAAACATCCTACAAGCAAAAAAGACACTTTGCTCCAAGGGCAATGCCAAAGGGAGTTTCCCAAATGTCCTTTTTCCATCTTCCATGCACCTTGGGGACACCCCATGGCACCCATGGCTGACAGAGATCCACTGTTGGTGGAACATCCACTCCAACAAGGTCCTGGTCTGCAAGCAGGGCTCCAATGTGCTCAAGATTAACAATAACCCTTTGCTTTTCCAATCCTCTGTCCCTAAAATAGTTCTCATCTTTTGTCAGTCTTTTCCTATTTATATTCCAGGCTCTCCAGAGACATTTTATTTAGAAGTCACACAATGGAGCCCCAAATTCCCTCACGAACACAGGTGACACTTCTTTCTGAATCATAATGATCAGCACCACGAGTGACCCTTTCTTACCATGCCCCGACCCCACTGTCACACACAGACGTTATTTTTGGAGCCATTTCACACCTTGAAGGCGGTTAAAAGGCTTCCATCATTCCTGCAGTCAGAAAACTTGCTACCATACAAGGACAAAGCTTCCCAGGAACAGGAAAGCTGCTCAAGAACCTTCCTCTCATTTTCCAAAGCTAACGGTGTCACTGACAAAGGCATTCACAGGTTCTCTCTGCAATGGGTTAGAATTAACTGAAGGGTGAGTCATTTTTCATTTGCAGAATTTTAATGACTATCATCAACAGCATTTGCATTCATTATTCCTTCATGACATACCATAGAGCTGGGAAAATTTTTGCACTTAGAAAACCACATCACTGCAATACGAGTTATGTCAAGGCCTTAGTATTTATTTAAATTTTTCTTGGCATGTTTTTTACTTCTCAGAGCTCCATGAAGCATATAATTACTGGAGTAAATATATATCCCCACATGCATGTTTCTATAAAATAGTGTAAATATACCACAGAACTGATCATCTCTATAACATAAATATTTTTCCATTGGAGGATCATATGATTTCATGAGTTTTCTTTCATTTTCAATTGAGTAGTTGTGGGGCTTGTGAATCTACAACAGAGTGAAAATCCGTAGCCAGGATTCTCAAAAGGAATAAAGGGTATGGATTATGCTTTCTTCATGGAGGATTTGGGGTGTTTCCATCAAGAACCTGCATTTCAGAGTTGTAGATACCTCAAATCAGGCATTTCCAGCATGTCCCCAGGTACAAACAAGAGGTGTAGAGTCACAGCCTGGCAACCAGCTGAACACCAGGGGCAATATTACCCAGAGATTTCCCCCACATGTCCCCCAGCCCCAGTCTGGAGAGGCTGCTGGGCAGAGAACAGCCCTGACAGCCAGGTCAGTCGCTGGTGTCCCTGCTGAGAACAATGACAAATGAGTCAGCTCATGCCAAGCAAGAGAACAGCTTTTCTGACTTAGATTTTCCATCAATAAGAAGAGCTCAGAGAGCAATAACTTGTGCCAGTTGGGTCAACAACAGATTCCAGAGTGTTCTGTTTTTTCATTAGTTGATAAAATAGATAAACCTCATCCAATACCTGCCCAGCAGTAGAATAAAACCCTCTCCAAAGAAATTAAACAGTCATGTTCTCACATCTGTGAGAGAAGCACAGGCCAGTGAGACTGACTCACGTTCAACCAGCCATCAACTGCTTTTCCAAACAGAAATTCCAACGGGCTTGCAACAGCTTTACCAGTAATTAACAGATTCAGGCAGGAGTGGGAGGGAGGAGATGAGCAGGTCTGAGACCCACTGATGTGCTGCAGTGTGGTGGATGGTGAGTTCAGAAGGTGGTCAGTGCCAGTGCTCACACACCCACCAGCATCACAAGGTGTCTGCACACAGCCCTTGGCATTGCCAGGGAATGTGTCCCTTCATCTCCCAGCACTGTGAGTTGAATGTGAGCTCTGAGCATCAGCTCAAGCTCTGCTAAGGACTGACATGATGCAAACCCCATCATCTCACACAGCATGACAGGTAGGACAGGCCTGTCCTGAACCCTGAGTGTGACCAGGGGACTGTCACTTCTCTGCAGTCCTCAGAGTGCAGGAGCACAAAGCAGGGACCAGCAGCTACACTTGCCTCTGTCCCTTAAAGGGAATCTTGATGGATTGCTTTATCTATTTTTCTATCTTATGGTAGGAAAGCATGAACATTTAGTGATAGAAGGTTTGTTTTCCTTTGGTTTCAGTCCTGGCTGTAGCAGTGCTTTTCTTTCATGTTGGAATATGCCTCGCAGTGCAGATTTTCAGCATAATAAACCTGAGCTACAGAACTGACCTGTCACAGCTCATTGCAAACCCACCCCAGATCTTAAACCCATCACAAAACAGTGAAAGACTCCATATTTTATCTTTTATCCTTTTAACCACAAGTATAATTTATTTCATTCTTTGGTAGCAGAGTGAACACAGGCATCAGTAGAGGTTCCTTGTAAAACAATTGGGGGATCTGTCCAGCACTGCCTGTGTTTTATATGATATTTATTCTGCCTTGAAATCATGAGGTTCTATGTTCTGTTGACATTCCCCAACTAATTAGAGAGACATTTTATGGTACCAAAGAGACATTCCTTCCCTTTCAGCCCCAGACCTACGAACTCCCTGATTTTCTCATCCTTATTTGATCAACAGGTGCAGTAATGACAAATTGGTCATTTACAATTCTCTAGGTGAAGCCACATCTCTGGGTGTCCCTAATGAAGCCAGTCTAATGTGCCAGGAATTTCTGATCCCATCCTTTGAAAACACTTGCAATGCAAAGCTCGTGTGAAACAATGTACCTACAAAGCCATATTTTGTAGTCTATCTCTGAGTGTGGGACTCACACACAGGTGTGAAAAAGCACTTAACAGTAGTTATCTCTACTCTATTGAAAAAGGAACTTTCCAATTTTCACTTATGTTAATACAAAACCTAATGTCCTGTGGAAGCTGATGCGAGTTGTGCATGCATGAATTATTATCGATTTTCTTGCAAAGACTTATCTCTGGACTACAAACAGTCTCAACATAAAAGTTAAGGTGAAATACTCTCTAAAATGTCTTACACAAAGGGAAACTATTTCCATTCTTCTGTGGGCAAACGGATGGATATTGCTATGATACCTAGTTAATCCTTTCTGGATGAGCATTAGATTTTTCTTGGCACAGCATCTTGTACTAGTAAAAAAAAAAAAAATGCTGTTGCCAAGGCATTAAGCAAGAAAATGTTGAATGCTATTCTTGCAAAAGGAGCTCAAATAAACTATCAATGCACAGGATAAAGTGGAAAATGCATGAGTCAGGCTGAGCCATTCTGTCTGCTGGGGAGAGTGGGGAGACACGCCAAAGCTCTGCCTTGGGGCAGCCAGAGCTGGAGCTGGAGATGCTGCCCTGGGAGGCACCTCCCAGGGTGGCAGCTTTGTCTTTTGGTGGTGACTCAGAGTTTAAGCTTGTCAGAAAATAATTATTCTGCCTACCCAGGGAAAAAACATTGATCTTTACATGAAAACCTCTAAGCTGCAGAGTTCTGCTCATCATGTACACCAAACCAGAGATTAATAAATGGTGCTACAGTACTTCACAGGCATCTCTGCTCTGCCTTCATTGTGTTTCCATTCTCCCACGTGGGGAATGCTCAGTGGATGGGTGACATTCCCCAGTGCACTGTGATCCCGTTTGTTGGCAGTTCTCCACTGTTCATCACTGGAGATCCCAGCTGATGTACCAAGAGTTCTGTGTCCATGTGAGGAGCCCAGACCAAAGCTGATACAGACACATGAAAGGAGAGCAGCAGAACACTGATCAAGGATCATGGAACACTGCATTCCCATTTATGAGCACAGTTTGCCCACTTTTTCTGCCTGCATCAGGAAAGCTGCAGTCAGGGAGAAGAGCTTTTTCCACAGTGAATGGGAGTTGAGGCTGTTCAGGCTGGAGGAGAGAAGGCTCAGGGGAGACCTTATAGCACCTCCCAGTGCTTAAAGGAGCTGTAAGAAAGATGGAGACCAACTTTTTAGTAAAGCCTGTTGTGTTAGTCCAAGGGGTAATGATTTGAAACTAAAAGGGAGTCCATTTAGATTTGATATGAGGAAGAAAATGAGGTATATAAGTGATACAATGAGATGGTGAAACAGTGGCAGATGTTGCCTTGAGAGGTTGCCCCATCCCTGGAAGTGTTCAAGGACAGGATGGATGGGGCTGGGAGCAACCTGGTCTATGAAAGTTGTCCCTTCCCATGGCAACAGGTTGGAATGAGATGACTTTTAAAGGCCCCTACCAACCAATCCATTCTATTGTGTTATGATGTTATGTTTCCACAAATATTGAGAGAGGACTTCATTTTCCACTGGTTTTACCTTGAATGGAAAAAATCTGTTTTTAAACCAGTTGGCCAGGGGGATGCTGAGACACCAGCCGTGCCAGAGATGGCAGGGAGGAACACACAGTCTCTGATTTTATGTTCAAACCAAGTCTGCTGATTTACTGAAATTACTATCCATTTGCACTGCTGTAAATGGAATCAAAGGCATAGTTGCAGTTAATACGTGGGCTGCACTGATACTGCAGAGTTGTCATTGTTTTTGCCTCCTCTATCACAAAGGCAGGATCCCCAAACACACAATCTTCTGTTCACTACAAGGAAAATGAATTCATCCCGATTACTCCAGCAAACACTACACCTACTAAGGCACATATTTAATCAAATAATTAGGAGAGGTGCAGGGAAAATGTGTGCTGAAAAGATAATGTTGCACTTTAAAGGATTCATTATTGCTTATTACATTTTACGCAGAATGTCATTTTCTTTACGAGTGGAAGAAAAGGTGAAGGAAGAAAAACAAAGTCCTACAGACTGAATGCTTCAGCTCCATCTAAATTACAGACTGCTGAGAACATGCCTCAAAGTGGAGGTGCCACCTTTCAAAGAAGCACTGCCATTATGTTGCTAACATGGCACTATCTGATTTTTCTCTTTTCAAAGGTATTCTCTACGCTCAAGCACTCGAGCAAAGAGAGAGCTGGGCATTCTGGCAGAGCATTTCTGTCCCGTAACCCCCAGAACCGGCACTCCCAGCCTGCTTGCAGAGCGTGGAAAACCCACAGGGGCATGGAATGCAATCAGAGCCCGGGAGACAAAGGTGTTCATCACCATCCCACGTGAGCACACCAGGGCTTGGCAAGGACCAGAGAGAGATGACAAAGTGCAGGCATGCGAGGCACAGCAAAAAGGGGGCAGATATAGAAAAAGAGGATGCAAAATGCTGATTCTCAGCCTCGTGTCGACAGCCAGCAGTAGTTTTGATTTAATGTGATGTAAATTAAAGGACAATCCAACCCACGAAACAGCTTAAAATCTTTCCCTGTGCTTCACAAACTGCAGTTCTCTTCACCCTCAGCTCGGGAGCATTTTAAAATGAGAAGACTGACAAATAGTTAAAAACCACCTATTGAAAAGTGTCTGCTGCTGGTTCTGCTGTTAGTATTGAGATTTCCTGTCAGCCTTTACAGAAATTCTTTGGGAGTCTGACAGGATTAAGGGGATTAATACATTAAAGCATTATTACAGCTTTCACAGGGGATTTTCAAAGACTTTACACTGTGATCTATTTGTCCTGTTACATAAAACGAGCATTAATAGGCTGATTGAGAAAAATCGCTGCAATCGATAACCTTAATTTTGGTAAACATATTCGGCCACCAGAGTGAGGAGTTGAGGTCACCAGCCCTCCCACACAGTGCACTTCAAGGAAGCTGCAAAAACATATTTTTGGTGCATGCCAAAGTTCGGTCTGGGTGTTACAACCTACCCCTGCCAGGGAAAGATTTGTTCATATTGAATCATCAACCCCAGCTTCCCAACCCCTCTGGTGTCCTGGCTGACTCATCACCTGGATTGCACATCTCCTGCTGTTCAGAGACCCGTGCTGGGACTGCACTGCCAAATGGCTCCATTTAGATAAGAGACTTTTTACCTTCATTAAAAGTTTGAGGGTGGATAGGTGGCTCTCAGTTGCTGGGGTGCTGCTGCTCTCCTGTTTGAGATGATGACTGTGCTGGGGACATCAGGCTGCTGAGTCCTCTTCCCTTCCCCTGCCCAACATCAGCCTGCTGTGGCAGTCTCCTTGCCTGACTTGCTCAAAGAGATGTAGCCCCGATGCCTCCATCCTCCAACCAGTCAACTCGCTCCTCATTTATTCCAGGATCATAAGCACCACTTGCCCTCGCTGATTTTTCCAGGCTCCTCTCCCATGGGCAGGGGCTGCACTCCCAGCTCTGCACTCTCACCCTCCTTTGCATTTCTCTAGAAGCAGTTTCCCACCCTCCCTTGCCATAAATTTCAGTGTTTGGTTGAGAAACCTTCCCTTCAAAAATTTCCCCAGGATAAAGGGCACAACCTCTCCCCTCCATCTCATTCTCTGAGTGCCTCATGCAAGCCTCTAAAATATTTAGGCATAGAGAGACAGATAATCAGCTGTTGCAAATCAGCATAAACAGTCCAGGTGAGGATCAGGGCAGCATTCCCCACAAAAGTGTCTCCTGTTTGACCACAGGCTCTGCTGTACAGAGGGCCTGACTTCCAAAGCTTTTCTTTTGCCCTGTACTTTTGGGATGATACAGAAGGCACAGTCTTTGCTTGCACATGTCCCGGGTTTTCAGGCAGCACTTTACTTAACTAGCCCCAAATAAACCAGCATCCACATAATTCCCAGACCTTAAGGGATTCATGAACCTCTAAATTAGGAAAAGAAGCATTAGCCTTGGCTTTCAGATCAAGACCTAAAATATAGAAAATATAAAATTGAGAATTTTGTTTTTCTAAGCCAGACCAGGTATCCCATTCTCAGTGAAATACAACAGCTATTTTGTGTCTAATTTCCCCAGGCTCTTCTGAAAATCCAGGTACTCTGAAATCCCTCAAAGACTGAGCAGGGGTCACTCACCTCACACCCATTATCTCCTCCAAGTGGATGCTTAGCTATTGAGTCTAGTCTCAATTAAGAGCTATTAATGAGCTACTTGTATCAGTGAGATGTATATTATTGTATAAATGTGATTGTCAATTTTCAGTTGCTGTGAAATGCAAGACTGGCTCTGTGAAAAAGGCTTCACACTGAGATTTCAGCACTGCCATGCCAGGCAGAAAAGACTTTGTTACCTTACAATAGGTTAACAACTTGTCAAGGAGTTACTAAAGCTTTGAGGCACCAGGCGTCTGGTAGGTGGAGGGTTAAAACTAATTTGAAATTATTTTGGGAATCAAAGATATTCATGTGGGGAGAGACTGCAGTTGGAACAGAGAATCAGGTAAGATTTGAAAAAAAAAAAGAAAAAAAGAAACACCTAAAAACTTGTATATCCAAATCAGCATCTTCTCCCCTGGTGATAATCTAAGAATATGGGCTTTGCCTAAGAGCAGGAGACAGAGACACCTGATTAAGTAGGTATTGCAAATGGCTTGCCAGCTGGATAATGGAGAGACAGGGAAGCCTCTTGGATCTGATCTAAGCACAGGTAAATAGAAACACAGTTTTCTTTTATTTCTCTCCTCCTTTCTCCGTGATACTGCAGCTGTGCTTACCTGTACCTTGATTTTTACGAAATATTTTTCAATTTACATTTGCTTTTATTTTCACTTCTGGATATTTGTTCCATCTGCCAGAGATGGGAGCCTCAGTTGAGGCTCAGATGAGCCTCAGTTCAGGTCTCCAAAGTATCTGGACTGGAGATGTGGCAGGTGGTCCAGGCTGCAGGGGCTGGCTGGGACTGATCCTTGGGGGAGTCCTGTACCCCCAAACCCCTCTAGTTTACTCCTGGCCACAGTCCTTTCCTTTTAGATGTGTGGCTCAAGAGAAACTGTTGTTTTTTTACTGGATTCAATAGGAATGGCGGCATGGACAAGTCAGGGAATCTTTTCTGAGTCCAAGGTCAAGAGAGCCTTCCCAAAATTTCTCCTCTCCCTTATCCCTTGTGGAGTATCCTTCTGTGAGCTATTCAAAACTTGCCTGGATTTAATCCTGTGCAATCCTGCTCTGGCTGGACTAAATGATCTCCATAGACCCCTTCCAGCCCCAACCATTCTGTGTGATCCCACCCTTCACCCACTTAAGTCCATGTGATTTGCAGCACCTGACAGACAAATGGTTAAAAAAGCAACTCTAGCAAGTTGCTGCTGTTCCTCTTAGTGTTGAGATCTCCTGTCAGCCCCTTCACAGAAACACTTGGGTAGTTTGACAGGATTAGAAGGATTAATATATTAATGCATTATTAGAGCTTTTATAGGAGATTTTCAAAGACTTTAAGAGTGAGATCCATTTGTCCTGTTACATAAAACATACAGTAATTGTCTTAATTACTCCATTGTGAGTAGGTATTGCTGCTCAAATAGTTCTGCATGTCTAATTGTGCCAATTGTTCCAGGAGTACAAAACAACAAGGTGAGCCAAATGCTGGACTGCTCTGCAAAGATGTCTCTCACCTCAGCCCAATTTCCCTGTTGTCTCTCTAAGGTGGACTCAGGGAACAAATCTGATTCTGTAATCTTAAAAAAATCCTGCCTGTGCAAAGCAAATGCTGTGCATAGGTTGTTGTGAGCACATTTTTTCACCCACTCGGTGGTGCAGATTTCAAGGGAGCAAACCAGTAAGTGAAGTAAAAAACTCTCTGCTGAAAGAGGGGGAGATGTCCTTTTCCTCCTGCATTGTTTCGTGGAGGAACCAATCTTTGCTCAAGCAGCAAAGACAACAAAGAAACACAGCAAGATGTGTGCTGTGCTGTTCATGCACAGCCAAAGGCCCTCTGGCCATGTACACACAGGGACCTGCCAGTGCTGAGAGTCCTTCACTGCAGGCACAGCCACCTGGAAATCTGTTCTGGACTTTGCATTATTCATAAGACTCTGTTCTCCCATGAAGACACAAGATCTACACCCTTCATGCCTCGCAAAGAAACCCGTACGAGTGATATCAGAGGCACAGCTGGGTGGGTCTCCCCTGGAGTGACATTTGAGAGACAAGTACAAATAGAATCATATAATCACAGGCTGGTTTGGGTTGGAAGGGGTCTCAAAGCTCATCTCATTCCCTGCCATGGGAAGAGACACCTCAACTAGATCAGATTACTCAGAGCTCCATCCAACCTGGCCTGGAACACTTCCAGGGATGGGGCAGCCACAGCTTCTCTGGGCAAACTGTGCCTGTGCAAAAATACTTTTTGCGCCAGAAAAAAATGCTGATTTACCATGAAAATGTGCAGACATGGTTCCATCTCCTTCAAGAACAGGTCGTGTAGAGTTAGTGAGGGTTAACCCCAGTGTGATGGTCAGGAAGGGCAGCCCAAGCCCCCAAGTAAATGGGGGAAAAGACTGAGAACAAGAACAGCTGGATTCTCAGTCCAGCTTTTTGCCTCTCAGAAACTGTACTCGTGTGCTTCCAAGAAAAAAAAAGTGAGAATAATTAGAGTAGATAAATGAACAAGAACCTGCATTTCAGGAGACTCTTCTCAGCACTCAAGTAGCTTAATGAAGCACAAGAAGTGGTATCCCTTCCTAAACTCTCCCTGTGTTTCCTGCTCTACTGTGTTATTCTTCTGTCCCTGTTCCATGCCCTAGGCAGATTCACAGGGAGAGGACACTGGCAGGGTTGCCTTGGCTGCTCACTTTGGGGGCACCACAACACACTGGGTCTTGAAGGGAAATCTCCTTCATATTCTCATTTTAGGGAAAAAAAATTACATTATAACAGTGAAGTGGTTATAAAGCATCCTTTGAAAGGGCAGTGCACCTTGGGGTTTTTGGAGATTTCTAGGCAGTTAGAGAAACAAGCAAGCCTTCTGACATGGTCACAAATAATCTACCCTGAGTTTTCTTATTCCAGTTATTTCCCAAGTTCTCTTGCATACTTGATTTCACCTGACTAAAGAATCAGATGGATTCCCAAAAAATCAGAAATTCAAATGAAAATGCCCATGGGGTTAGTAAAGGAATAGGAAAAAAAAAAAAAAGTGAGGTGTGCTGTGCTGGAAGAGGAATTTATCAGTAAGGAAATAAAAGAGACTTAGGGAAGAAGGAAGATCTAATCTGCTGAGCTCCTTTGTCCGACTGCGACATCCCTGTCCAGAAAGGTTCTCTCTTCAAAAGAGAACAGGATCACTGCCCAGGCAATTGATGCTGTCCCCTGGGAGGGCCCTTCTGCAGTCAGGGAACAAACAGCATCACACCGATTTCCTTCCCCCCCCATTTGCTGCGATGGAAATTGTATTTCTCACTGTGCCACCTCCACCCAAATTATCCTTGGAGTGGTTATGCATTCCACAGGCTGCACTCACACAACATCTCCCCATTTGAACTCTCGTGGATTGCTTTGGTCTTTGGGTAATATCTGCTGCAAACACAGGCCTTTTTTCCTTTAAATTTTTCTGTACAGGCAGGTCAGGAGAGGAGAACATTCCCTTCCCGTGGTGCTGCAGGAACTGTGCTCACCAGTCCTCCCCACCATCTATTTAAATGTCTGTGTCTGTTTTAAGCCAACAAAACCCAGCTGTGGTAATGTGTTTGCCTCCCTCCACGTGTGATTTTGTAAGCACTCAGTTTTGTAAAGAAAGGAGTTGGATTTGCCCAAAAGTTGCCTGGGGAGAGACTGAAGCTGAGGTTTAAATATCTGTCACCAGATCATAGAAATACGGAAGAAATATAAATATTGATGGACTGTTTGCAATTCTTCTCATTGTGGGCTTTAAAAAATGCTAATTTGTGGGTTTCAAGCCTGTTAATAAGCTGTCAGATCGAGATGAAAAATTATATAAAGTGCTGTAATTGAAAAAAAGGAGAAGAAAAGCACAGAAATTAAAGAGAAATCTTTGTCCTAATTTGATTTGTGACTTCATTGTAACAGAATAAAGTGTGTGTAGATATTAACAATTAATTTCCATAACCAACTCCAATCAACCAATTCAGATAAATGTGCATTGCCTTATGGAAAAGTGGGAGGATTCCTTTTAACCTATTAACATCCTTCCTTTCAGATACACTTTCTGTCTACTTTCTTCCATTACTGGGCAAAGTTGTTTATTGGTGAAGAAAACAACTTACTGAATGGTAGAGCATTTAATTTTCAACGCTTCAGGGTTCAATCAAGGTGCTGGTCTTGGCTACATACAGCAAAAAAAAAGGAAGACAGTACTGTCCGTAGCCCCCATTTGAGAGATGGAAAACCCAGGCACAGAATAAACTGCTTTGCATGAGCTCTCATGGGAATTCTTTGGGAAAGAAAAGAACCCACTGGTCTGAGACCACCTGTGGGCTCTCTACTGCTTCCTCCTATTTCTCTTCATCCTTCTGTCTAGGCACCACTGACCAGATTCCTGATAAATTTGCCACCACTTAAAACACTTCACACCATTTACCACACGAGGCACGCGCGCATTTTTCTCGCCTGTCACACGCGAACGGGCAGAGGCAGAGAAATGTAAGTGGCTCGTCTGAAGCCAGAGAAAAATGAGGCCCAATAAGCCACGAGGACTGGCTGATCCCCAAATCCTCTATTTAAGCTCCACGTGCCCACAGCACTGTGCCCTGCCAGTTGTTCCGTTGCTTACGTTGTTCCTGGTTATAATTAAATGGAAAGTTTCATGGTTCTCCACTGAGTAATAAAGCAAAAGGCACTTGTATTCCCAAATCCTCCGTTTACTGGTACAGGTAAGGCTGCCTGCCTACATACATTACTCAAGTCTAATTAGAACTGTAAAGGATTTTCATGACTTTGTATTTTTCCCCGCTCAAAAGTAAATCCATCCTTAATACCACGGAGAACACATTCTGAGAAAGTCAGAGAGAAGAGAGAATTAAAGGAAAGCCCAGGCGAAGATATGGGAGAGGATGCCAGGTACAATCAGTGAAGCAAATAAAGTGAATTAGTTGGAGAGGCAGCAGCCATTCTGCTGGGAAAAGGGATAGGGATGGAATGGCAAAGCAGGGAGATCTGAGTGGTGAGGTAAAGTTAACAGGGAGTTCAGCAGCCACTTGTTTTGTTCTATTTATGTGGGATGGGGTCAGGGTAACTAAATGGACATGAGGGATATTTGGACACTATTTGTCTCTGTGCAGCCCAGAGCGCAATTTGGCTTCTGCTTTGTTATGAAGTCAAAAAGTGGATTCCTTTTCCCTCTTCTGCCAGCTATTGAGTAAGAAATGGGTCAGTCAAAGGCTTAAGCCACAGAAAACGAATTTTCCAAAGCCACTCACTTCATATTCATTTACACACAATAATAACACACTTGTTTTATAGCCCATCCAGGATCACTTGGTTGCTTAGGTGGCCTACTTTCCACCAAAGCCATGCAATCCTTGTGTTTTCCAGTGGCCAGGCACCTCATGGAGCACCCAGAGGGACACTTAGTAGGGAGAACATGGTTTGGGTATAGTCCCTGTGGCATGTTCTTGAGGTGACATATAAGGAAGGGAGGAGTGATACCAGTGGGACTGGCTTTGGAACCTGTAACTACCACTGCCTTTGAGAAAGACTTCTCAAAAAAGGTACCATGTCTTTCCATGAACAATTTAGTAGCTATGGAACATGATTTTTCCATTTGAAGTTCATTCTGCAGCGGCCTGAGGTCTGTGTTTGCGTGCAGGTCCCTCATTCAGTGCCTTCCAAAATGCCAAGAGACATCTTTTGTGGTCACAGAAACAGAATGAAATCACATAAGGGTGAATTGAGCCAGTCATGGCCTGGTTCTGTGCTTTGAAAAAATCTCGGCCACCAATAAAATCTTGAGATCATCTGTTGATTAAAAAGAGAGTCAAATGCCTCTCTAAGTGCAGGTCGGGGTCTTGAAGGCAGCAGAAACCATGAAACACTCCTGCTTTGTGTTTCAGTTTGACACAGTTTACAATATGGAAAAGTTTCCCACCTGGGTGTCCTTTAACCTTTCAGCCAAGTTTGGGGCTTTTGCAGAGTTTTTAAGCTTCAGATAACTCACTTTTCAGTGAAGCAAGTGGGAAGGTGGCGCTGACCAGTGCAGAGATAAGAGAGGTGGCAATGTCTGACAGGCTGCAAAGGGAGGCACCTGCAGGGATGTGGCACCAGGAAACATCCCCCACCTCCATCCAGGGGAGAGCACCCTGCAGTGGGAAAGGTGCTTTGGGCAGCAAGGTCAGCCCTGCGGGGAGGAGGAGATGGCCAGCACACAATTTCCATGTGACAGGAGAGACACAGCTTAACACTGAACCAGATCCAGAAGGGTAATAAATAAAACATTTAAAAAAAACCCCATTACTCAGGTTGAGCCAGCTGAAACACACAGGTTTTAAAACAGCAATTTAAACTGTTGCAGTTTTCCTTCCCTTATTACAAAAACTAATAAGGTTAACATTTTCACATGGAAATTTCTTAGTATGCAGAAGCTGAATTTTTCTATTAAAAAAAAAAAGGTAAAAGTCCAAACCTAAGCATTTCTAGAAGAAAATTTTAGTAAGTTGATAACAATTTAATTAACATGGATTAACCAGTACAGCTATACCTTCTTCTGGAAGATATTCAGTCAATGTGGAAACCAATGTCTTTTTGATAGTGACTTTTGCAGGAGGGCTGGGCACTGCACACCGGTCTCTGGATTCTTAAGCAATCTTAAGGACAACTGAATTTCATTATTATTGTTGCTTAGAGATGAAGAAGGAAGATTTTTTTGTCTCCTATGGCAAAGATAAGACTCAGGAAACTGGGAAAAAGGAGGCCAGAGAGCATTGAAGGTCTGCTTTGACCACCACAAACCTGAAATTTTCTGAGCAATGTTGGAAAAGGGGCTTATTGAGAGCCCACTTATCCACTTCCCCAGCAGCTTTGTTGGCGCCTATTCTTCTGGGTCAAGACAGAAAAAAAAACCACAAAAGGAAACAAATAATGGAGTTGAGATAATGGGGTTGAGTTTATCTCTCCTCTTCCTTCAGCTCCACTCATAAACCTCTGTTTATTTATTCTCTTTATTGCACATCCTCCCTCTGTGACTGAACTCCTGTAATTGAACTGCCCAAATCTGTGGAATCTCTGGGGGGGAGAGGGAGAGGGAGAGGGAGAGGGAGAGGGAGAGGGAGAGGGAGAGGGAGAGGACTCTCTGCTCGAGCCTTTGCCTGGCAGCCCCAGCAATCCCTCACATCCCCCCAGGTGCGTATTTTTTGTCTCCTCAGTTTTCTCATTCACTGAGCCACAGATAATTATTGAGCTGGGAATGATAAAAGAGAGGCCAGTTAATATAACAAAGGAAAACAAGAATAGAAATACGACCAACCTGTGCCTCAGCCAAAAAGCACCTGTGCCTTAGAGGAAAGCCTGGCTGTCTTGAAGACACTCTTGTCTACCCTTCCCAGTGGTGGGGAAGGAATAGTCCACACACAAATTTAAGGCTCTCTCAAGTCCTTTTATCTGTGTGGACTCTTCCATTAGTTTTTCTGACTTTGCTGTGCCAGCTGAATTATTTTCTTAGGTTTGATGAAGGGGGATGCACATTCCCCTTGCATTCTGTCAGATTATCAAGATAGTCTTGATAGATGTTCTATCGAGATCCCGAGGGGATCTTGTGCAGAGGAGATGATAAGATGTGTCATCCTCTGTCTGAGGATCAGGTGAAGGATGTGCCCCAAGAGACAGGTCTTGGGAGCTTCCTGAACAACCACACCTGAGGTGGATGGACATGAACCAAGGACAAAGAAAGGCAAAAACTGATCTTTCAAAGAGCCAAGAGTTACATGTCAGAGGTGGCTCTGGTGGGACTCTGTGGGTTTGAGGGGAATTCACTGATGATTCCCACGTTGGTCAAGGCTTCCACAAAACAGAGCATGAGTCAAACAGTGAAATCTGTGGCCTTAACAATTCTTGATGAGTGAATGTCATAAGGGTATTTCTCAGATTCCCAGTCATTTTCCCCAGGTTTTATATCCAGATGATACCAATGCTTACAAACTTTGGGAGGTATTTCTTAATTCCCGAGTTTGTCACCATTCTTAGGATTTCCTCTCTTCAACACTAGAGCTATTTTTCACTGTCAGGTGTCACTTTATCTCACTCAGCTCAGCAGTGAAAGCAAAACTGTGACTCCAGTAGGAGAACATGGAGTGACTGTTCTTCTGTACATGGTGGTGTTCAAAATGGAAGAGAACACTAGGACAGGGACAAAGCCCTTTCCCTCCAGTGCTCTGTGCTTTGGGACAGCACACAGAACTGCTGCTGTGCACATCTCCAGGTATCTGTTATTTACACCCCAGCCTCTGTTGGGTAGTTAAAAAGACACAAACAGAGGAGCACTCAGCATCAACATCAACACCGTGGACATTTTTATCAGCAATTCCTCTGAAACTGCTCCTGTTTTGCAAAGACATCACTGTCCCCTGCTTAATTGATGTTCCTGGCCAGTCATTCCTGCAGTGGGAATTCAGAGCCATGTAGCTGGTCAGTAAATCTGAACTATGTTCCAGTAAGTGCTCTGGTAATGGAAAGCAGCACCCCTCCATTGCAAAGCACTGTTTGCTCTGCTCATTTCTTGCTGCACGTGATTCATTGTGCTCCTAATCCATCAACAGAGAGGTGGAGTGAAAGAAAAAGGGAGAAGAAGCTTGGGAGAAGGAAGGGACAGATGAAGGGCAGTGTTGTGAATTACAACATGAAGGTGATTTTTACCTTTATTGTTCAGCATAGTTGCCATCGACACAGATTATTATTTGGGTCTTAGTTTGGTTCCAAATCCAATCACAAATGACTGGGTGTTGTAATACAGTACAAAGTGTTCATACCTCATAAATCCTGCTTGGCTGAAGTACCTGGCTCAGCTGAAAGCCTGCCAGCATGCTGGGAGTAATTAGTCAAAGTCCATTCTCTGACCAATCATTTAGGCAGGACCAGAGGAAACGTTTGTGACACAGAAGTCATCTTAGTGATTTCTGCTTCCATCAGCTGCTAATATGGGCACATTGTGGGTTCTGGATTCTCCAGCATTTTCACAGCATTGTCAGTCTTCATGGAGAGAAGGAAGATTGTTTTTGTCTTCATTGTACCACAAACTCATGTGCACTTGATCAGCTGCTGACACAGGAATACCCAGAGATGAATGCAGAATGACCTGTATTCCCAGTACATCAAGTGTACACCCGCATGATAAACAGATTTTTGACTTTTCAGTTTGTATCACACAGTGAATATTGTAGAACAACACTGCATTGCCCTGGAGGTACAGGTTCTCAGTAGAAGAGGCCCATTAATATGATCACCATATGTTCCTGGCTTCCCAAAAGGTCTGTGCCTTAAATCCCCCTGCATACTTCAAAGAGCCAGAGTAATCCGTGCTTATAGGTGTAGTACTTATGTGCACTGAAAAATCAACAGGATCCCAGAGGCAGATTCATACCTAAGTGCTGTAACACCTGAAAAATAAGTGGCTGAAAAAAATAGAGACCTAAGTGATAAATCTCTGTCTCCCCCATTGTGCCACACCCAGCTGTGGGAGGCTGATCACTCTTTCTGTAAGCTGTGGACAGGATCAATCTTTTTGGCTAATTCCTATATGTGCTTTCTCCACAGCTGTCCTGCTTCCTATTTTGCAGGACTAATGTGCAGGTCTCCAAAAAGAAACAAATTGTGTTTGTGTACCAGCACACACCACATGTGCACATTGGCATTCAGGTCTCTCCTCGTCCCTGTCGATAAAAATGCGGCACAGAAACACACGGAGAGCTCCAGGCAGTGAGCACAGGGGATCTCCAGCCCAGCCCTGCAAAAGGCAGGGGTTTGAAGGGTTTATAATCATCCCATCAGGGCTGCACGTGGCTGGGCACGTGTGTGGTGTAGGGGGGCATAAATGTGGCTGCAGGTACGTTGTCAGCCTTTGCAATCATGCAAATTCACGGCACGGAGCTTTACGTGACATGTAAAGCACACATTTCCTGGCCCATAAGGCTTGTAAAACTTTCAGACCCTCCCATGTGCAAGGGTAGTGTGGGCAAAACATGTGTGCACCTGCCTCCTCATGCTCTTCATTTATAAACATAAGATAAAACACACACAACTGCCATTGATAAATAAACCCAAGAATATGGAACATTTTCCTCTGTATTTGCAGCAGGCACGAGCTTATGTGTGTAATGGAGTCCATGACACGTAGGATCCTAATTGCTTTTGTGAAGCAGGTGCCTGCAGACTCCACATCTACATAAAATATCCAGATCACACAAGTTTTTCCTGCCCATAACTCTCCTGATTCCCTTTGAGGAACGCTGGGCTGCATGAAGAGCTCTCAGAGAGCAGGGCTGATACTGCCAACCAAATTGAAGACATGGCTTTGCAAGATGTTTAAAATCTAGCAAATTTGTAGCTAACATGCAAATCTCCTGAGCACTGATAGGAAAGAAAAAAAATCAGATTCACTTCCAGACATAGAATTTTGGGATGGCTGGCTAGACAGTTATTTCAAGAATAATCAGCTGCAAATGATCAGTTTAGGGCATTTTCAATCTCTGAGTCACAAAGAAACTGAATATTTCCACATGCCCCATGTGAGGGGCTTGGATTGGGGTTTAGGCTGCAAGAAGGGGTCTTTCAGATTGAACAGACAGGCATTGGGTAGAAAAGCTGCCTCAGCTGTCATTTTTATGAAGCTTAAAGGAAAGGTGGGGCAAGGTAAAAAGGAAGCCTCTGTGATCACAAAGTCAGCTTCTAAGACAGAAAAGGAAAAACAGCAGGTTAGGTGACTTCTGGGACCAAAATGAAGAAAAACTGAACTTCCAGTAGTTGATCTCCTCTGCCTCATGCAGAGGAAGAGCATGGAGTGTGGACACCTCAAGTTAGTCTATGCAATTACTGCCTCTGGTTGTGAGCCCTGCACAGGCAGCAGGAACCTTCCCTCAGCTCTTATTCACCCCAAATCTCATTTTATCTCATTTCTTCCTAAACCCCCTGGTATCACTTTTCTGGTACTCTCACAAATGGTTTCTGGAATGAAAGCAGCACTTTACAATATCCTTGTAGTAGGGGCTTATTCAAACAAACAGTATGGAGAAAAACCTACCCCTCTCTTACTTCTCTTTGTAGCTGCACATTGCTTTGTCCTTTCCCACTGTGGGCACACCCATGGGCTGAATTTTTCTTTTCACTTTATTTTTTTTTAGTTTTTCATTTGTTTGACTCGTGTCAGGTTGACCAAGGAGTGATTGAGTTCCCAGCATGGCATGTAATATTCAGTAGTGTTTTATCCTTTCACTTAAGGATCAAATGCAATAACTGGGGGACTGAAGAGGTGGGGAATGATTTAATGGATACTAACAACACTTGCAGCTAGCAGTGGGTGCTGGTGGCAAAATAATCCAGATGCCAAAAATACAGAAACCCAAAGGGTGTTCTGAGCTGCCAGGGGGGTTTGCTGTATGGATAGTCTTAACCTGTGCCAAAGTAAAAGACATCATTTTGAAGGCTTTCATGGATTCCCACAGGGATCAGGCAGTAATTTCTCTCCATGCATTGCACAATTAGTCCAGTGAAAAATGGCTTGGGGATACAGGTCATTTTCCTCTGACTCATCACAGACTGGTCATCGCAGAAGGAAAATGCACAGTGGTTTCAGGAGATACAGCAAATCCTCTGCTCCCACTTAATGCAGGAGCAGAAGGTCCCCTGGTAGCTCCCCCAAGGAAAGTGGAGTTCGGCACAATTTCCACATGTATTCGTATTCAATAATTGATGAGCTCAGTGAGCTCCTCGCAAAGGAGCTGCTTCCAGCCATTTCCTTTATTTAAATGTAATTGTTTGTTTAAAACCGTAAAATGAAAGCCCAGAGGGAGCCTGAGAGTTTGACCTACTGTGCCCACTGTAAGAGATCCACAGTCACAGCAGGAGTTTCACTGCTCTGCAATGCTGACACTTCCCAAAAGTTGCTGTTAAGCCCAGACCTAAAGTTTTCTCCCTTTTGCTAAAGGAGTCTCCATGGCAAATCATGGCATATAAGACCCATATGAATGTTCTTGTTCTATTTGGTAAGGCCCACACATTACATTTATTCACCTGTCCAGCCAAGCCTGGTTGCCGCGAACCCAGAGAAACATCTCAGGTCAGTGAAGATGCAACACAAAGTCATCTAGAGGAACTGTTGGAGTCTGTCTCATCCTAAGCAGTACCTAATCATGATCTGCTTCAAGTGACAAAGCCAGAAGGCAGGGGACAGGCACTAGATACCTCCCTGTGTCAGCCTGGCACTGTGATGAGCACCCAGGAGCCTTGGTGGTAGAGGTGTTCCCTGACCTTCCAGCATCTGCAAAGTTAAGGTGAGACTTACACAGAAAATGTGTTTCTTCACCAGCTTTCCACTGTTTCTTGCTGGCACTTTTGCATGGGCTGGAAATACATGAAAATACCCTTAGTCAGAGATCCCTCAGTCCCCTGCTTTTCATGTGGATCTAAGGAATACAGAGTCAGATGAAAGCAGTGGAAAAAAAGGAAAGAAGGAGTTTCCCCATCACAGGAGCCTGGTCTGGATTCAGTGTGGGTTAGATACACAGGTCTGCAGCCTCATCCACCAAATATCCAGTGTGCTCAATGTCCAACCAGCCATGTCAGAGCTCTCTGGGGTCTGTCCCCCCTTGCTGGGCCAGCTCCCTCACAAAACACCTCCTGGTCTATGAAGGCAGGTGGAGTGTTTGCCTCCTGGACACGGGCTGGATGCACACATAGAGCTCGTGTTTCTGGGCTTGTTGCCTTTGGGCAGAGAGTGACTCAGGAGACAGCAGCTTCCCTCAGGAAAATGTAGGCATATCTGACCAGTCCAGGAGGGTGAGATGTGCTGTTTGCTTTGGCCCTGATCCCACAGAGCCTGAGAGGTGGGTTAACTTTACACAGAAAATAGTGCCCTCACAGCTGTTGCAAAGGCACATAGCTTATCTTGCTCCTCATCCTTGCTCTGCAAGCTTGACCCTCTTTGCATCCAGGCAGCCCGGACTGAACCTCCACGTCTATTACTGAGCATTTTTGTAGCTGGGATGAAGCCTGGCTGGGAAGGCAGAAGCACATCTGGCTGCAGGATGCTTGTAGCACCTGAGGCAAATCCCCATGTATTGTGTGTGTGGTTAGACCCGCACTGTGTGTGTTTGATAGCTGGGTATCAGTCAGGTATATGGCTGTGTAATTATACTGCAATTAAATTTAATAGCTTTGCTAACAGCTCAACTGCAGGAGAGTTTGTCTAAGAATTTTTGTACTGGGATTATTAACCTTTTGATGGCTTCACATATCTATTTACACTTATGTGCTGTCCCTAAAATTACATTTTCATTCTATCCAGAATCACAGAATCACAAAGTCATTTAGGTTGTAAAAGACCTTCAAGATCATCAAGTCCAAACAATCACCACCTTGACAACTAGACCGTGGCACAAAGTGCCATGTCCAGTCATTTCTTGAACACTTCCAAGCATGGTGGTTCCACCACCTCCCTGGACAGCCCCTTCCCATGCTTAACCACCTTTTCAGTGAAGAAATTCTTCCTGATGTCCAACCTGAATGTCCCCTGGTGCAGCTTGTTCCTCTCGTCCCATCACTGGCTGACTGGGAGAAGAGGAGGATTGAGGATTTCCATCTCAAGGTCCAGGTTTGAAGCAAACCTGTGTGCTGGGAAGAGCCACCAGCTGCTCCCTGGCAGCAGCAGGAGCACGAGCAGCGACCCAGGTCTCCATTAAACAAGATGTTCTCCTCTCCAGATCATTCTTTGTGTCAGTAGGTTCTCCAGGGACAAAGAGGAGCATATTTTACCTCCAAGGCTCAGACTTCCATGGCAGCTTAGAATGAATGGTGCATTTCCATTCTTTTCCTTGTCGAGTTTACAGGACTCTATTGATTTCTTTAACCTTTTGAACTGTGGAAGGTCTATGTTTAGGCATCCTCATTTCTCTCTATTTACGGAGGGGAATTATTTCTGGTTTGCAGATTGGAATCTGCTTAAGCTTTCAGTGTGATTTATAAAACCCTATCTCTCCTACCACAGCAGGTTTTGTTTTTCTCTTTTAACTTGTTTTCAGCCTCATAATGATTTTTAATCAGACAACAATTAATGATGCAAATAAGAAGAATGGACACTGAGGGATTGCTGCATCTACTGTATTATGGTTCTTTGGATTTCAATAACTCTGTTCTCTTTTTTTTCTTATATCATTTGAAGGCCTGTTACCACAAACATTTAGCAACATGTTTGATCATCAGTGTGGAGGAGCACAGCCAGTGGACGTGGTATGGCCCAGTGGACAGAGCTTTGAGCCAGAAGATATGATGCATTAGCTTTTTATGCAAGTGGTATCTACAGGCAATGAAAGATTTTAACCTTTCCCCTGGCACTGCACTGTACTAAACAAGAAGACAAGGGTCAGGCCTTTGGCTACAGGAAGTCTTCAAGCTACTGACACCCATTGCAAGAGCCTTTATCCAAAACCAGTCTAAGCTTTGGTATACAGATGCTGAAAAAGGAGGAATTGGAAATCATCTTTTCACCTTAGCCCAGAGAGTAGTTTTCACTTTCATAGGTCATTAGTGTGACCTTTTTTAGAGCATCTGAGAATCTGTTTGAAGACTCCAGCTACCTCCCTGTAGAAGACATTGCATCTTCAAAGGATGTAATACATACAACATAGCACACATAGTTAGCATACAACAGTTCCAGAGTATGGCAGGCTCTCAAGTCCTTTCATTAATGCAAACTGCGGGAGGGAGCACCTGCAAACTGGAGGTTTCATAACCAGTGTGGTGATTTATGCTGTAATTGCTTTGACAGTTCCCCAGTGGCTATGGGTGAACTGGAAGGTATTTTCAGTTTTGTATTTGAAGCAAACCAAATAAATATCAGGTTATTGCTCTTTGAGTGCTCCTTTCTAATCGAAGTGGAGTTTTTGGAGGCTTTTCTCCCCACCACCATCTATAAAATGCAGTTTTTCATGGAATGTATAATGATGCGTCAATAAATCACTCAGCAAAATAAACATGCAGATCTTTTAGTCATGAATGTTGCGAGAAATAAACCTTCTGTAATTGATAATTAATGTCCTCAGGATCAATATCTGGCAGAAGAACCTATAGAGAGAGTCTGAATCATCTATGACTGCTCAGGAATGACTGATGCTTTAAAAACAAGCCTGAGTACCTGCCAATTGTATAAATTACAGCTTTAATGGAAGACAGGTACCCAAAGACAGGGGATCTGTTGGTTGCAGGCACTGGACATTTGATGTTTCATGAGCACTGACAAATTCTTTCATCCTGTTGAGACACCCACAGAGGGAAGAGTGTTACTCCAGCTTGGGATTATCACACACAGTTCAGGGATGGGCCATCAGCAGTTCTTGGAGGTGCTGTAACTAAAATAGTGAAGATGCAAAATCCATGGAAGAGGGTACAGGAGTGAGCCTTTGGGATCTGTTCTGTTTGGGATCATTCTATACATGTGTGTGATCAGCTCCAGCAGCCCAAGCAGTGCCTGCTGTGGCCCACGGGGTGATATTGTTATATTGTGAATCCAGGGGCAGGGAGGGGACTCATATACACAGCAAGAAAAATAATCAAACTCTCCATTCAAGCTTTGAAATCTGGTGATGAAGCCAGACCTGACTGCTAAGATTATCCTGCCCAGCATTTTTGATAGATTTCTGTTCTCTATGTGTGGATACGGATGTCAGATGCACTATGTGTCCATTACATGTCATCTCTACATTGAGACATGCGGTAAATAAAAGGACAAATGTAAATACACAAACAAATTCAGGCAGCTCAGGTTATGTGCCGAGAGACCCAGTTATCATAAAAAGACCAATAAGAAAGAGTAGAAGGATGTTTGACTGCTGGAATGACTCTTGTTTCCTTTTCATTATTCTTAATAAAAGGAGATGGTGCCGAAAAATTGTGTTTCCTTGGTTATTTTTCCCAGGAGATACTTTATAAAACACAGAATATATAACACACTGTGTTGCAAGAAAATGCCTTATTAAGTGTATATAGTTAGAAAGAAAGAGTAGCACAAATGAATGGTAATATTTTTCCCCTTTTATACTTAGTAAAAAGTGCAATAGTTCTTGATGTGGATTTAATACCAGCTGCTCTAAGAGCGGTGGGGAAAAGAATCTCACAGCTATGGTGTATACAAAATTTTTTAAATACTGGTACTGGATCATTAGCAAAGATATCACAAGACTTTTGAGTAGACAGCAATAGGATATCAACTGTGCATTGGTAGAGAATAGAAGTAATTCCTTGTCCTAGTGTCCAAGGATGCAGGTCTTTAGGAAGGCCATGCTTAGTGTGTCCAGGTATGAGCCATTGACTTCCAGTGTTTAAGGACCAAGTTCAGCAAGGTGCTTAGATATGAACTTGTATCACTCTGTCAAGGCTGATGGCAAAGCACAACCCCCTGAATAAGCCATCCCACCTGTGGCCCAGGCCCCAAGACCAGGAGTGCTGCCCTTCCCTGCTGTTGCCTGGAATGGAGGGTGGGATTCAAGAGAAACTTGACCCAAAACAACAACTTTGGGTTCCAGTACCAACTCTGTTTTAAAGTTTTACTTGAAACACTGTATTTGGGATGGTTTTCCACCGTGGAAACTAGCTCCTAAATTTGTCCAGAGTCCCAAATTTTCCAGTGCAGCCAGCACATAACTTGACTTAACGTAGGTAGTGCCATCCTGAGACATGGCCAGGAGCTTTGAGCAGAGCCAAGGCCAGACGTGTCAGAGATGCTGTGCTGTTGGTCAGCATGAGGGCCTCCACAGCTCTTCAAATGACTCTATTTTTAGGCACCTAATTTGGAAATGTAAGTGCTCAGGATTTCCACTGCAGCCAACAGAGACAAGAAGGCAACGTAGGTGAGCTGCCTCCTCAGGGTGTTTGCCTCTTTTATTGACTAAACAAGAAAATACACAGAATTAGTCCCTTAATCCAGGCACATCGAGTGCCCCACATTAGCCAAGATGAATGTTAAGCTCTGGGCAACAAAGAAAATCCAAACCACTCCAAACCAAATTGCTCCCTGGGGATTTGCTTGTCCGGTGTTTCTCTGGGAGGGAATTTGCAGCTCAGGGGTCCGTGTCCATGGGTACAGCTGCTGGTTGAATGCAACTGGGTTCATGAAAGAGAAACATCAGTTGACACAAGCTTAGCAGCAGCAGGGACATGGCTGCCTGATGCTCTTGTGATCCAATGAAAAGGTTTCTGTGTCAGGAGGCAAAAAGGGTGTTCTTTAGTGAAAAGCCCACCAAGGCGGGACACTTCCTGCTTACACAACCTCCTTCTCCCAGGACAAGCTCTGCCAGCCAGGGAATAAACCTGAACAGCAGAGATAAAGTTGTATTGTTTCCACTTATGCTAGATGACTTTTTATTTTTCAGTAGAAGCCACCCTATTCATTATAGTATTTTTTTTTCCTCAAGAATTTGAGTCACCTTCAAAAGGAACCCTCCCCATCCTTGCTGCTATTGTTGAGGCATCATTCAGTAATGCCTGTGAAAACAACAACAAAACCTGTGGAGGAAAATTTTTTTTTTTTTTAATAAAAATAAAAAAGAAGCAGCCAAAAACAACCAGAACTTTTATTTCTTGTTGAGTAACCACATTCCATGAGGCATGGCAAGCAGACATTAAATTCTCACTCGACTCAAAGGCAAACCATTATTCTGTAATTTTGTATGTAAATAAGATGTATTAGGAAATCGCTCAAGCAATTAATTAAACAGCTGTTACAGAATAAGTGATAAAGGAAACAGGGGGATGAATATGCGGAATTTTCCTTGCACAGGCATCAGTTTGCTTTTACTTATTTATTTATTTATTTATTTGGTGCTCGTGTAAAAGAGCATTACAGCTCCTGCATACTTTGGTATCTGCTCTGAGTGTTGTCAAGGGGATGTTATCCCATGTTGTCAAATCCTGACCTCACTGCTACAGCAAAGGGAATGGGGAATGAAGATGATTTGGAAGAGAATGGGGGTCTGTGGTTCTTGCCATATGAGGCTGTCAATGTTGTGACCACCAGCCTGCAGGCACAGCCTGTGCTTCCACTGAAGGAGGGACTTTATCAGCTTTCAGAAGCAATCCTTTATCTTTGAGAAGGGCAGTGACATGGAAACAACGTGCTGACCCTCATCCAAAGGGTAACAACAGCCTCGCTGTCTTCATTTGGACGTTATTTGGAGAGAAGGCTACAATTCCTTAAACCCCTTCTGTGTGTTTCAGAGACGATGTGAGTGAGGGGAACAGCCTTGGAAGAGGGAAACACCAAAGGATGTCCAGGCCTCAGCCACAGACTAGACCCAGCTGAAGCCATGGAAGGCAGACAGTCTTGGACTGAGGAACAAGTGAGACAGGAACAGAAGAAAGGTGTAAGGAAAAAGTGCACCATGGAGACGAGGTTTGACTAAAACCACACACAAGGCCATAAACTGCCTAAAGACCTCAAGTCTCCCAGACCCCTCCAGGTGGAATGCCATTTCATTCACCTCCTGGGAAGCACTGTGCTCCCTCAGTGGAGCAGGATCAGGCTCTCACAGGTCTTCCCTAGAGCTGATTTGTGCAACGCATTTCTGGGGTGTAAAGGAAGAAATTGCAGTGATTGGCAGGAGTGAAGGGAAACACAGAGAAATGAAGCTCAATCCACATGTTCACCGTGCTTGTTCTGCTTGTCTCCCTCTCCCTCGTTCCTTGTGTAGCATTTGGTCTGACTCCTCATCTTGGAATTATCCCTCTTACCCCGAAAGGTCTGTGGTGACATTGAAGGGTAGGGAAAGGCTTGGGATGAGCAGCATTAAGGGATTCTCCCTCTGGGATGAATTCACTCCTGCACAGAGGTCAGCACAGAGTCTCAGAGCCTCTCCCAGACAGCTCCCATCCTTTCAGCTCATAGAGGGAATGCCCTGGGTGAGTGGCTGCAAACTTGTGTGGGGGTGGCAGTGTGGTGGGACACAGGGCCCTCGAAGCATCCCCAGCAATTTGCTTAACACTGGGACCATATTGTTTTGTGTGTTCCCAGCCTCATTAAACAGAGCTCCCTGCCCCTGCTGGGGGAAGGATCAGAGCCTTGAAGAGATGAAAGATTGTTCTGGCTAGTCAAGGAGGTAATTTTCATTTGCAACATTCGGCTTCCAACTGTTCAGCAATAGCAAGAGGTTAACAATGTGGAACTGGGGCTCGCTCAGAAGAGGCATTTCACTCCCTCACTGTGCACATGGCACTGCCAGGGCTTAGGCAGCTCTTTTCTCCTGCTCCACCATTCCCAGCTGAAGGGAGCATCAAAATAAACTGGATATGTTCCCGAAGTCAGTAGCTGACTTTTGGCACTCTGTTCTGACCTCGTGGCTGAAATGTTCTCATTCTCTTGGAAGACCCAGAGATCTTTCTCCAGTCCCATGAGATTGCTCTTGATTTCAACTCATTATCTTATCTTACCTTAGGTGAGTTTTAAGATCTTACCTTTCAGACTCCGTCACTAAGAGAAGGACACTGGATATTAAATCAATCAGCAGAAGGACATGGATAATTTTTTTTTCTGCCCACACTGAACAATTATTCCAATGGCTGTCCTAGACATGGCAGATTAAATAACTGCAAATGAAGGACATTTATCTCTGAAACAAGTGATTTGATAAAAAATGGTAAAATAAATGAATTCATTGCTTCATAGGGACAGTAATGCTTGTAAGGGGAGGGAGACATGAGCTTGTGCTGTTATAAATTATTGCAGTCTAGTGCGATTTTGGTGTTCAGGGGGGTGTTTGTGTGCAGTGGGAACAGTCATGGTGCTTACCTGGAATTGCAGGAGTCAGAGCACAACTTCTGCAAACACTGCTCCAAACAGCTTCTGAACCTCCTGTAATTCCTGATCATCCCTCATCGGCAGAGCTCATGGGAAGACACATCCAGGAAAGAGTCACTCAGCACTTCTTATCTGCTGAGGCAACGAGGAGGCCTGGACAGAGATCTCCTATCAACCACCCCTACAGCCTGAACACACAAACCTCCAGCAGGCACAAAAGTTAACTCAGCACAAACCAAATTTTAATAAAGTGGCTGATTTAACTGGTTCTGGAAGGGTGAGCCACAGCAGCAAGAGTGTAAGAAGATATTCCTGCAGAATATAACTTTCAGGATACTTCTCAGCATTTCATTTCATAATAGGTACAGTTTCAAAAATTTTCTATGTGCTGTTGAAAATTTGCAATTGAAGAAACATAAAATATATTAGTTTCATTTGCAGAATATTTTTAATTATTGTCAGAAAATTCCTGCAAAATATTTTATTCCCACTTATACAACAGCTGTCTGTATGGCTTTCTATCCTTTATCCCCTCTTCTCTCTTTTTTCTTCATAAATTTGCCACTCCAAAGCAAAGAAATGAAGGAGAAATAATTATATTAAGTCAATGTTTCGTTTTAACTTTTTGCATGTTAGTGAGGAAAGTAAGAATAAAATTACTTATAACAACAACTCAATATTATTACCTACGTTTAATTTTTTTTTGACAGAACAGAAAAATCAGCCACCTCTGTTGTGCACTTGTGATTTCTTGGACTACACAAGTTAGGGTGGATTCTACAGACTCTCATCTCCCATGAAAGTGAAAGAAAGGGTTTGCCCCAATTTAATTTACCATTATGTGAGGTCAGAAATATGTGCTGAAAGTGCCAGATATTGTGATCTACCATCTTAAGGCCTTCCAGCTGTCAGGCTGTATGGAAATAACTCAAAACATTCAGCACAAAAGGTTCACTGGGTGTTCAGTGTAAACAGACTCCGATGGGATTTATGGATGTACCTTCCAACTCTTTTTCCTTCCAAAAAGCAGAGGTGGAAACCCCTCGTCTGCATTAGCAGAAGTCATTTAGTCCTTGTTCATCACACCTGTGACACCCAACTCCGGCTTGGCAGCTTTTCTCTTCTCATCTCATTTTGCTTTTGATCCTGATATTTCTGGATGGGGATCTGCCTCTCTGGAGCGTTCACAAGAAGCCAGCACACGATGTGAGAACTCACAGCCCACAGATCCATTGCCACCCATGGCCTGGGGCCATCTGACACCAGCTGAGGGTCTGTCCCATCTCCCCAGCCAGGGAACCAGCAGTGCCCAGCTCCTGGCTGGGCCAATTCACTGCTGTCTCGAGGAACACAGAGCTTGGATGCAGCAGATAAGCCTGAATAAATCCACGCTGCACTCACCACTCATTTGCCCTGGAAATAACAGCCTGGGCAGAGCGTGGTGTACTGGCAAGAACAGCAAAGCACCCGACATGATGAATAATGTTTACATCGAGAATCCAGATGTCATTTTCCATCCTGTAGCTTTAGAAATAATGGCCTGTTACTTCGTATTAAATCAAGGGTAATCCATTCACCTACAGGCCCAACGATAGCTGTCTCTGCTAATCTCCACTCAGGGAGTTATATTCATCAACAGGAAAGGCCTGTGTTTTCAGCAACAACTGGAAGCCAAATGATCTTCAGCGATGGAATTTCAAATATCAATTAGCAGTTGAAAAGTATGGATCTGTCAGTGCAATCCCGGCTGTACATAAACCCTAGTTTTCCACCAGCAGTGTGACCTCCTATGTCCCCAGGCACACAGACCCCAATGTTGTTCATTTCCTTTGCAAACTTTTTTATTTACCAGCAATAAAATGCTCAGTGGCTCTCTTCAGTGATGATTCACCCAGTGCCTACTGCACTTCAGCCAGTTTAATCCTCCTGTGGAAGGATCTGACTCCAAAATTGGCCCTGCTTTGAGCTGGTGGTTGGATGACATGACCCAGAGGTCCCGTTCAACCCAATTTTTAATATGACTCAATGAGGGAAGTGATGATAAGAACTAGGATTACAATGTTGTGACCTTGAAAAAAAACCAGAAAGTTCTCTTTAAACCACCCTTAGACAGTTTGGTTTTCCTAGTTGGGTTGAACCACTGACACCCCTGATTTGACCTGGCAATTATGATAATGTGCACCTGCCTTCCCTTCTCTTTCTGCCCAAGTGTGAAGAAAGGTTCATTTTCTGTAAAAAAAAAAAAATAATTCAGAAAACAGATTAAATACACAAATGTGTGACCAATTTATTTTGAGATATTTGCACACAGCAAGATCTGGTCACATCTACTTTCAGATTCTAGTCCTTCGCTTTGGGGCTTTTGGACTGTAATTGTGTTCAGTCTTCTATTTATACAGTGAATCTATAATGTAATTTCATGAGGTACTGAGATGCACTGAAAAACATATGAGCACGAAGTTGCTCTGCCTAATCCATATGAAACAGTGTTGGAAATCAGCCTGGTAAACATGGCAAGAGAATGAGCAAGGATTTCATCTGGGGCTCTGACACTAATCTAAAAAGGATTATCAAGGAGATAGCCTGAGATACAGAGCACTCGAACAGAGAGGACAACGAATCCTGGTTAAATGAAAGCATTGGATGGTGGGGGCTTGTAAGTGATTAGGACACGGATTTCACACTGACCACACCGGGAGGGGCTCATCCCTCCCAGCCCCTGCACGAGTTACATTTCCTGCTCCATTCCCCGAATTCAAAGAGAGGTTAAGAGAAACAGATGATTTTCAAACATTAGCTTTTAATAGGGACAGCATGTCTGGCGAGATGAAAGGAATGAAAAGCCCTTGCTGTTCACAGTTGTAATCCACCCCCAGTCGTCTCGCTGTCGTTCCTCCACGAGCTTCACCACTTGTTGCTTTGGGGAATTCACATCAACACAAATTGGTATTAAGGCACCCAAGGCTCTGTGCTCGGAGGCTCAGCAGAAGGAGGTTCCTGCTGTGTGCCAAAGGTGGTGGTGCTTGTGGCCACACTCCTCTGACCTCCCTGCTCTATTTTGCTCGTCTTAAAATTGTATGTTGTCCCTAAGAACAGGTCTGTGAGCAGCTGTCCTTTTGGGGTGATGGAAAGCAAAGGTCAATAAATTATGTAATTGAAGGTTTAACTTAAAATGTGAGAACTGATCTTTTGGAAAAAAATAAATTAATAGTTCCCTCCTTTTGTGGCAGAAAGCTGAGAGCTTGCTGATTCCCTCAGTCTCGCCTGCTTGTCTTCCCCTGACAAATTGAAGGTTTTGTGGATTTTGGCCTTTTGAACTGTAGGATTTAGTTTCCAAATACCAGAAAATGTTTTATGGATTGTAGCATGTGTAGTCCTGTGTTCCTGTATCCCATGTGCCTGAAGCCAAGCGTCTGGCCAAGATCAAGACTTTATGGGATGTTTCAATAACAACTGAACAAATCCATGCTAATGCCATAAAAGAACTGTCATCCATCCTCTTACTGTTCCCTTTGGGTTTTGGCTACAAATAAATTATGCATGCCCTGAAGTCCCCTAAAGTCTTCCTAGGTTAGAGGGGTATCATGAAATGCATGAACAACTTAAATAAAGCCCTTTAAGGCTTGACAGTGCTCCACATGCCACTGTGCTCCTGACAACCTGAGCATCCACCTGGAGCACTATCAGTTCACCCTGATGGGGTGATTCCCCCTGTGCATAGGGAGATGGAGAACATAAAAACACTCTTGTGAGTCCATTCCATTCCCACTTCATTTCTTTTTCTCCCCTCTGCTTCTGACTAAGGCTAATAAAGCTCATGAGATGGGCAATGTTTTAAGTACAGCAACACTTTTCCACCTTTCAGCCCAGTCAAATCCCTTTGCTGATTTTATTGAGCAGCCCTATTTCCACACAGGAACACTCCCATATAATTGTTCCATCAGCATGGTTCAGTGCATGGTTGAGGTAGAAATTGTACTGGATGATGCAGAGTGTTCCTTGTTTGAAGCAAAGCTGTCACAAACGTATCAAAAGCACCTTTTCCCTTTTTTGCATGCTGCACAAGGGAAGCTGTTATGTACTCTGCAAGCATTTATCCATTATAAAGTCACATTTGATTCAGTAAGACTGGAATGAGTTCCAGTAGGTTAAATATCTCAAAAGCCAAAGCTCCCTCTTTCTGGAGTTCATGCATTTAGTTCACTTAGCTTTCCAAACATAAAAGTAATCATAACATAATAACATACCCAGGGGATCTGCAAACCTCACTGGGTAGTTCATGGGATGTATTAAGCCATCTACCATCCCTTTCATCCACTGGAAGACTTGTGCAAAACAGAGAACATTGTGATAAAAGAAGGCAGACCATAAAATAGAGGACCAAGCCCTCAAGTTGTGTATCATAATAAAGCCAGTAACACTGTCCTGATTTGTGCCAGCAGAGAATCTGACTCTTTTTATTTAAAATGTAAATATCTCGGAGCAATAAAAGTGAAATATGCTTTAGCTGTACTTTAAGGAGAGCTTTCAGCAAACTTTATGTTTAAATTTCTTGGTTGGTTAGCCCACAATGACTTCTAATCGCTTGGGAGAGTTTTTAAAAATCAAACTTCAATATACTCAAGGCGCAGAAACTGAGAAAGTTGTCTGCAGTTCATGGGGAATAACTTTTATTTTTTAAGGAAAAAAAATAAATCCTTCAGCTCATTTGCAAACAGCTATTGCATCCAATATTGACCATCTGAGACTAGCAAAGCCTGTTGTTTGAAGGAAAGCTCACCACCTCATTTTCCATTCATCTCGCAAAGGATGTGCAGTCCTGGGGAAAAATGAGAGTAACATTATTATAAAAGTGAGAGTGATAGATAAAAGGGATCTTTTGTGTTTGGTTTTTTTTTTGAGCTACCCCTTGCAGGTGGGTGTTTTTTGCATGTGTTTGAAGACAGGACAGGGATACATCCTACCAGCCCCCATAGAAGACTGGGCAGAACTGCTTAAACTCAGCTCAGAGTTGGGTGTAACCAAAACACTTCTTTTCCCCATGATGCTCCAATTCCATTCTTTCCCTCACCCTGACTTTCTCTGCAGCTGAAGGCACTGGGTACCTCCAAAGATCCAACTACTATTCATGAGGCAGGTCAGGTTTTCAGCAGAGGAGAGATAATGCAGCCATGGCTGGGAAAGCTGCCTGCACCCCTGACTGCCCATCTGGAAAATGTAACTAATTTCATTCACTGGGGAGTGCTGGGAGGATTAATTGGATTTAGTGGCCACAATGTACTTTACATTGGTTGGGTGGAAGGAGACTGATAAGAGTTGAGGTGCAAATTTCTCAGAGGTGCAAGGAAAAAACTGACCAAGGAGGAGGGCAATTATTTCAAGAGTCAGTGAAGCAAGGAAAAGACAATTAGCATTGGTATCACCCTAATTCACAACAATTTACAACAATGAGGCTGAGACACTCTTCCTATCAAGGCCAGAATACATAATTCCTTGACCTTATTATAAAACATAATTAAAAAAACATGAGCAAAAAGGCTGCTTGTCCACATGGGCAAATAGAAAACTGAAGGACACATGAAGGAATTGAAGGACAATGTTTTTTGTGAGTCCAGGATCTGAAAGAAAACCACAGTAGTTCTATCAAGCTTAGAGTTATTCAGTGAAGCCAAACAGGTAACAGGAAATTTGAACCACACAGCCTTCACTGTATTTTTTATCCCTTGGGAGTCTCTCATTTGTGCTTTGCCTGCAGGGAACCCCAATGCTTGTGCCCAAATGAGCAAAGAACCCCATTCTCCTGGGTCAGGATTCTTTTTTCCCACATTCTTGTAGGTTGTCTTAGATGTTGGCCTCAAATATCTCCAGCAATGCAGCATGGAACAAACATGAGAGAAGCAGATGGAATACCAGGAGCAGCAGCATCAATACCTTCTGAGTGGATTAGAGGCTGGAGTACAGCTGCCACTTCCCTGATCTTTTATTAGCACGTAATATTATTAATTACAGAATTAAAGGAAAGACACACTGAAAGGGGCAAGAGGACAGACCTGTAATGGAATTGTGACTGTTTTATACCATGGCTTTTCTGTTCTCTTCTCTGTCGTGTTTTTCTTATGTGGAAAACCTATTTTATATAGAAGGATTTTTTTTTTTAAGGAGTATGTGGAGCTGGGGACTTAGGCCAGGTCAGTTTGCAACACAAAAAGTACACCTGCCTGACCTTACCACCTTTAAAAGTCTCCTCTATGATTATTTTTTTAGGTTGTTTATAGTGCTTGTGTTGAAGAGTCTTGCCTGTCCAGGAAGCGATGGACAGACAAGTGGTAGATCTTCTCTTTAACTGTGGTTGTCTTCCTCTCCTCAATTAGGAAAAAAGTTCTGAAGAACTCCTCACATCTGTTATAAAGCATAGTTCTTTCTTCATCTGTGAAATGTTCTGTTCTCAAAGAGAAGATTTCCTATTAATGCTGAGGAGGAAGATGTTCATCAGTGTTAAAGGGCAAGAGATCTTTGATAATAGCAACTTTACTCACTTCCTTTCATACATTCATCTCAAACTCCTTTATAGGTCATATAAAAAAATTATATTTTCAAAATTTACCCCAAAGGCCATTTTGAGCCACCCTAACTAGCTATGTCCTTAAAACCTGGGAAGAGGCATCCCAGCCAACATAAATATGGTACAAATCAATCTAACTTTCCTGATTTTTATGTATCTGCAAAACGGATGTGGGCTGAACATCAAGCTCCTTGCTTTTTACAGTTGTTTACAAAACACCTAGAGCACTGCAGATGTTATTTATAAAACTATTGATTTTTATTATTTATCTTTATGCCTGTCTTGGTCTCTGTCTGCCAGCTGATCACTGTCAGGTGTACTACATTGTGCTCATGGATTGGACTGGAGTAGATGGGATTAATTGATTTGATTACATTGAGTGAAATCAGTGGATTTCACATCAAATGGAATCAATAATCTGAATTACATTAGACAGATGAGCAAACATTGGGCAGGATCATTGCTTTGGCTTTCATGGGCTCTTAGAATGGTTGAGATCAGTGGACTGAATTCATCTGTGCACGACACGGGGACCGGTTCCATTTGAATCGCACTGGTGGCCTCAATAACTCCAATTTCTTTTTAACTCGAGTTTGCACTGATCTTTATTATAATAATTATACCTAGCGGCAATCACCCTCTCTGGTACACACAAAAAAAGTTCATTATATGACACAGAGATGAAGTGGCTCATTTTCCCCCTATTCTAATTTGGTAAATGGTGATTACAGAGGTAGGAGCTTAGCGAAACCCAATGAGCCTTGATAACGTTAGTTAGATTTTCAGCAAGTCATCTTTACTGAGACCTAACTGCATGTAGCCAAGTCAGATGACAAAGTCCAAAAGTCTTGCCTGCTGGTAGTGTTGTTATTCTCTTGATTATCCTCCAGCATGTTGAACACTCCTGTGTTAGAAGGGCAGCACGGATGGCTGTGGCATCGCACACGGCCGCCTTTCTCTTGTCCTTAATCAGAAATGTTGAACTGTTCTCTAAATCCCCGAGAGGGAAAAGAATTCATTAGATTTCACCTTTTTTCACTCCTGAATGCTAAGTGTCTCTTCCTTTTTCTCGCTCTTCCTGGGGGAAATGTGTGAGGAATTAATGTTTAGAAAAAAATATTATCTTTTGCAATTCCCACATGACGCTGAATTCCATCTTCTGCACGGAACTGCAGTCAAAGGTCACTGTAGCAGAGGGGTAGGATGTTAGCAACACTTCCTTTCAATTCAGTGATCAAAAATAGAAGATTAGCCAGCTCTTTTCCAGCTTAGTGACATAAAAACCATGGGACTGGACTGCGGAAGGAAAAGGCAGAGAGTGCTGGCAAAGAGAAGGAAGTTCGGTGGGTCACGACCAAAGCTGTCATTTGAAAATAAAAGTTCATTCATATTTTCACATACATAAAGCTACCAAATTAGGACACAAAAGACAGAAGTTTTGACAGGAAATCAGGGAGGGTTAGAAGAAAGGACTAGAGCCAGAGGCTGATTTCACCTGTGACCCCTTGAAGGTCAGCTCAGATCTTCTGTATTTATCCCATGTTTGAGTCCAGAGAGCATTTCTTGGCAAACTGTTTTAAGTTTGTACTGAAAAAAATCTAAATTATTGTTAGAAGAAGGGAGCCCAGACTCTTGCTCCTTTTACTTTTCTTCTGCTCTTTGGCTTTTCTTTCTGCCTGAGAGATGAGGCCAGAGCCTGAATCCACAATTGGCATTCCTGGAGCTAAACAGATTTTCCCCAGGTCTGGTGCTGTTGGAACCAGCACAGACAAGGGTTGGATATGAAAGAGGCAAAAGGTCACCCTTTAGGACACCTGCCTTTCTCTTCTTACTCTACCTGACTACATGGGTAAGTTGTCTAATTTCTCCATGTTCTCACTGCTCAAATACACATATAACAAAGAATACTGTGGCAAAGAATAAAATTATTTGGGAATACAGAGAATACCAGTGTACGACCTTGGATCTTTTGTTTACTTGACTTAAAACTTTACCTAAACTGTGAACTTTTTATTTACAGCTGTAATTTGCAGCTGTAACTTACTGTTTGTTCACAGAATATTGACTTCTTAACTTGGGGAACCTGACATCTTTACTATGGGAAGTGGTTTCCTGTTGTAATTATGCACAACTGGAGAAGGATATTTCCTGATCTGGAAAAGAGGCTGGATTAGGCTATTAAAGGGCAGGGGAATATGTCTGGTTTAGAATATGAAACACATAGCAATATTCCACTATTTAGCTATTGATACAATGCTCTTCAGCCTTACTGAATATTAAGGGATTGACTCAGTTTAAAAACACATGAATGCAGAAAGATTCATATGTGATCTACAAAGGACAGAAAAGCTGCACCATTCAGCTCAGAAATGCCTCAAAGTCCAACTTGTAGCTCATCAATGCTGCCAGCTATCTACTGATTCCTCGTGTCTCTCATCCCTTCCTCCTGCTCTGCTTCACTCTCCCCCTCTCCCCATCTCCCTGGGAAGGCAGAATCTCATCTGTCTGCAGTTAGTGGAAACCAAAGTAACTGGACTTGCTGCTGGAACAGAAGAAATATGTGATGTTAACAGTTCATTGAGCTGTGAGATGAACAAGCTGGGTGTTGAAAAGGAAATCCAAGCTAAGAGTACATTTCCAGTGTTAATAAAGCTTTTTCCTTTTGTTGTATATTTCCAAACACTGATTCCAGAATGGCTGTCATCCGTTTCCTTCCAGAATTAGACAACAGGACAAATTTCAGGTATCTTGGAGTCATTTATCCTTGTTAAATGATAGCTCTCTGTGCTGCATCAGGAAATCTGCTTCCTCCTCCATCTTTTGTTAAAAGTTCTCTCATGTCTGCAGCTGTCATTGCCTTTTGCAACAAAGTCTTCTACAGCAGTTTTGAGTCTCTCCCCTGTGTTCTGATTTAAACATGAAGCAATAAGCTGGACAGCAAGGTGTGAGTTTACCTGGAACAGGAGCTTTCTAGTCAGAGGAAGATGGAACAGTATCTTCAGATTCTTGAAGGTGCTTTGCTCTCTTAAATGATGACAGTGGTTTTGGGACCCAGACTGGTTGCTGATGATGGAGGAGACTTCACACAAGAGCAACCATTAAAACAGATGGAAAAGGCACAAGGAGCTGGGTGTGAGTAACAGGGAAAAACCCAAATGGGTGAAGCTTTCCTTGAAAGGTTTTCCTCAGAACGTGGTGCCTTAGAGGAAATACTATTTCCAAGGACTGAGCCATTGCTATCAAAGCCATGTCACCTCCACCTTTATAGAGAATTATCCCAGGCAAGGCAGGTGGGGGTGGGAACTACCGCCCCAGATGTCTCTGTGAGCAGATGTTGTGTGCAGGCTGCTCCCTGCTATTCTTGGCAGGAGGTAACTCAAATAAAACTTTGTGCTACACTTTTAGATGGGAAGAGTTTATGTTGGTTTTTTTTTAGGAGCATTATGTGCAGCAATTGCATAGCCTGCAATGATTTAGAGATCATCTATGTTACAGTGAGCCCATTTGGCTTTTACTTTCATGAGCCACAATGGAGACCTCATGCTGCAGAGAGGTTTGTCTTGAATTTTGTTTCACTGTCACAGAGCCATCATCATCTGTTTTTGCTTCTGAGTTTTATCTTTTGCTCAGGAGAGGAGTACCATATATTATTCACATCACATTATGTTCACAACATGTGAGGTGCTGGACAAATGCATTATAAGAAAACAGTCCCTGCTGTGAAGAGTTTACAACCCAGGCAGAGAAAGCAGATAAAATTTAAAGGAAAAGAGATGTACCATAAAAAACCAAAATGAGATAAGAAAACATTCAAGGTGTCATGATTAACAGATGTGTTGTTAATTCCTTTTTTTTAATATTCCATTTTATTGGCAGAGATGGTTGAAAATGTTTCAAAACTCCCCTCCCTTCTGCTAAAAGGAAAGTTTACTGTGAAAACATGAAACTGGATTTTACCCTGTCTCTTGAATTGAATTTTGATTTTCAGAAATGCTTTTCATCTTTTGAAGACTCAACTGCAGAAGTGCTTTATTAAGCTATATTTTCAAAAAAATCACATGTGGGATTTGTCTTAAAAAAAAAAAAAAGAAGAAAAAAGAAATTCACCCAGAACTGTACTCCTTGTATAAAAAAATCTCCTTTCTTTTTCTTCAGTGATTCCACTTTTTGTGCAGCACTGACACCAGGTACCATGTCATCTGCTCACGTCCAACAGCTTGTTATCACTGCTTTGTGTTCATCCCCTGCTCACTCCCAGACACATCTACCAGGTACCTCTATGCTTTAATCTGGCTGTTTTCAGTCCTCGTGGTGGGTGATCACTGCCACAGGTACAGCAGCTTTCTCTTCTGTTGGACACACCCTGTGCCTCTGGAGACCAGTTCACACAGTTCCATCCCCCAGGATGGCAAAAATACCCTTCCTCCTGCAGGAAAACTGGCCACCACTTTCTGTAATGCAGGTCCAGGCCCTGCCATGCCACCTCACCTCCCTGGGCTGCCCTGGGCAAGGGGAAGGTGGGATGAGAGGAACAGGGAAGGCAACAGGGATTCACACCTCCTTTGTTACAGCTGTCCTCCCTAATCCCGTAGAGAAAGACAAGGGTTCTGTCCTGGCCATGGGACTCCTCCTGTCCCTTCAACTCTCCTTTCACAGGCTTTGTTAAACATCTTCCAATCCTTGTTATTTCCCCAGAGCAGATGGTTGCACACAGCAAACTTATTATTGCATCTTTTCTGTCTGCTCACCAGTCCTGAGGGATTTGGTGGCTCCTTTGCTGTCCGTGCTCTACACCACACATCCACCTACAGAAATATAAGTCCACTTGATACTGGCTCCAGGAGGATCTCCTGAAGACTGCAAACATTTATCTCTTATCATAAGCCTGCACATTTATCACCAAAAGTCCAGAGCAGACTGGTGGCTTTGTAGGTGGCAAATTGTCCATTTAATTATGGGATTTCAGTTGGCTTTTTCTAACAGGTCTTTTTCACAGCAGCTGACCTTCAGCGAGTCCTTGAATCATACAATTGCCTTTGTGAAACTACAGCAGAGAACATCCTTATTTTATTTTCCTCACTGCCTTTCAGTTCAGCAGCAACATCCTTGAGGTGTCCTGTAAAATCCCGACACACGGAAGCAATAGCCTGTGTTTGCATCGAGACAGGAGATGGCAAGCCCAAGTGCACAGTCACTTTGATGTGATTTTTAGGAGCAGGGATTATATTGCCAGTGCTAACATGCTCTTTTTAGGCTATTCATATTTCATTAAAGCCAGGCAGACTGTGTTGCTGTGAGAAGTGGGGGAGAACCACTGCTTTGTGTCATGTCACAGCACTGAGTACAAACAGAGCAGGGGCAGCTGGGCAGGCACTGGGTATTCTGCTTCATAGGAAACTCCCTTTAGAGGAAAATAAATATATTCAGAGGAAGATGAGGTCCTCTGGTGTCATTTTTTAGTTCCCTTTCAATGAAGTGTCACAGCCAGAATGTTTTCAGTTGGTGTGGTGGTGCATTCCCCCCTAGGCTGCACTATGATCTGAGAATTATTCATGACAGTTAGTCAGAATGTTTTGTTTTGAACATGGAGAGAGAACTTTTTCTGAGTTTAATACTAATCTTAATTCTTTTTATGTGAAAACTGTACTATCCATAAGGACAACAAGGTTTGCCATGTGTGAGAAGGGCTCAAATGCTGCAAGGATTCTTCTCAGTGTGAGGAGCTGTGTGAGCAGAGGAGGCTGCAGCTGAAGAAGTTCCTGAAAGTGAGTTAACCTTAAGGAAGCCCATTTCCAGCCTGTCTTACTCCAAAAAATTCCAAGCTGGGTTCAAACAAAATGTAGTTCTGGTGTTTAAAAGTCCCTTTGGTTTTCTTGGTGTGTTCACACCCAGGAAAAGGTGCTGTCCACTCTGCTCTGGATCTGTTTGGCTTCGGTCCCCCCACGAGCCTGCTCTGCCCCCATCACTGCCACTGAGAGTTAATGCTGCTTGTATTTCTCAGCTGTTTGGGTTTGACAGGAGATACCTCAGTAAAACTGGAGTCTGGTTAAATCACTGCTCTGCTTTGTCCTCCCCGAAGGAGTGCAGCAGAGGAATTTTGCATTTTCAGGTTCCTGGGTGTCTCAGTAGGTTACTGTTCGTGTGCCAGTTTCCTATTTGTTATCAACAGCTCAATTTTCTGCTTCAACTGAGGTGTGTTGGCAGGGCTGGCCTTTCTTTGTTTTTTACCAGATTTCTAGATTTCCTTTCCTTGCCTCTCCACCAGTTTATTGAATTCTTGTTGATATGGAACAGACTTCACCATCTCAGTTGTTTTTCTCTCTGAGCTCTTAAATGTCTCCACTGTCACCTCTTGTTTGGGTTCTCAGACTTACTTCTCTAGGCTATTTTCATGATTTATAGTTGATTATTGTTGCCACTTTTAGTGTAACGTCTACTTGCAGATATAAAGTCAGGTTTCACCTCCACAAAAGATTTCTACTGGAAAAATGAAAACGCTATTGAATTGTAAAACCTGCCAAAATAAATCATAGGGAAAAAAAAACCCGTTGAAGATATACTGTTTCATTTATATAAATATACTTAAAGGCACAGGTGACATTCCAGGGAACTATCAGCAGATGGCAACTCCACCAGCAGCAAGCTCAGGGGGAGCTGCTTTAAGAATGAGGTCGCTATTTTTCTCCAGTGCATAAATCTATAGATTATAGTTATTGCATGACAACCTGCCACTAATTAAATTATAAATGACATGACAAGAAAGAAACTTTAAAATCACTGAGTAACTTTTTGGGACACTTTTAGTACATTCCAGCTATGCTCCACTTTCTGGAGCACGGTGACACCTCCCAGTGTTTGTGTTTAAAGTAAATTGAACCAGTGAAGGATCTGACACATCTCCCTTCCCGGGAAACCAGGGTGATTGCCGACGGAGCTGTGGGAATCTCTGCCTGGGTTCATTCCTCATTTCCCTGTTCAGTAACTCTGCCTGCACTGGCCATAATCCCTCTGTGAGCTGCAGCTGATTTATCAAGTGGGGGAACCTTCTGGAATTACTGCCCCTCATCATCCGTCTCAGGCTGGAGGAGAAACAGCCCTGTGCCTGAGGAATGGGTGATCCACCAAGGGATGACAGTGATCACTGCACATGGTTAATAAGAACATTTGTTAAGAATAGCATTTGTTAATAATAATAATTTATGGAATTACAGAATCACAGAATATGCTGAGTGGGAAGGGACCCACAAGGATCATTGAGTCCAACCCTCAGCCCTGCACAGGCCCATCCCCCAGGGTCACACCCTGTGCCTGAGAGGGTCATCCAAACCCTCCTGGAGCTCTGGCAGCCTTGGTGCTGTGCCCACTGCCCTGGGGAGTCTGGTCAGTGCCCAACCACCCTCTGGGGGAAGAACCTCTTCCAGGGATCCAACCTGACCCTGCCCTGACACAATTCCAGGCCATTCCCTGGGTGCTGTCCTTGGTCCCTACAGAGCAGAGATCAGTGCCAGCCCCTCCTCTTCCACTCTCAAGGAAGTTGTAACTGCAATGAGATCTCTCCTCAGTCTCCTCCAGCTGAACACCCCAGTGTTCAAATAAACACACCAGTGTTCACACCAAGTGCCCTCCAATAAAGCCTCAGTTTCAAATAACCCAGGCCTTGCCCAGGAAAGTTTATTCCTCTCAGGTCCTCCAGTGAAGTTCATTACTCTTGGCAGAGAGTTCTGAATCCTTGCTGTATTCACCTCCCTGATGCCCATTTCAATGAGTTTCATGTGATGCCATACATGGTCCATGTCTGCTTTTCAGCTCTATGAAAAAAGGCTGAGAGAATTGGGGTTGTTCAGCCTGGAAAAGAGAAGGCTCTGGGGTAACCTAATTTCAGCCTTCCAGTACCTGAAGGGAGCTGACAAGAAAGATGGAGAGGGACTATTTACAAGAGCCTGGAGTGACAGGACAAGGGGCAGTGGATTAAAACTAAAAGAGAGTAGGTTTAGATGGGATATTAGGAAAAAATTCCTTACTGTGAGGGTGGGGAGGCCCTGGCACAGGTTGCCCAGAGAAGCTGTGGCTGCCCCATCCCTGGAAGTGTCCAAGGCCAGGTTGGATGGGGCTTGGAGCAACCTGGGCTAGTGGAAGGTGTCCCTGCCCATGGCAGGGGGTGGGAACCAGATGATCTTTAAGGTCCCTTCCAACCCAAACCATTCTGTAATTCCATGATTCTCTGTGCTCCAGGTCATTTGGGGCTCCATTGATGCCACTACATGCAAGAAAAGCACAAGGTTTTTGCCTGTCAGTGCCTCAGTGGAACCCACGTGCCACCCCTGGGTGCTTGCAGAGCCGTGTGTCACCCTGCAGATAATGAGCTGATGAGGCAGATTCATTGCCTCCCTTTTTCCACCGGAAAACGACATAAATCATAGCAGATTTTTTCTTTGATAACTTAATGCTGCAGATGTGAAGTGTTTGGGGATGAATAGGATTCAGTGTTTGTTAATGAGAGTTTAATGTCTTCATCTTCTGCATTAAACTCCAGTTAATTAATATTCATTCAATTAGAAAATGTAAAAATAAATTATACAAAATTAAGCTTTACACAGGAAGCAAGTGACCTCATTTCTGCTGTTTTCAGGTGCTAATTAGATTAGCTTCTTTTCTATAAAGGGGGAGGCACCAAGTGCTGCCAGTACTGAAGGGAGCCTTGTGTTGTCTGCAGACCTTCTCACCTGGGAGTGCCTGGTTCTAGTCTGCCCTGAGCTGGTGGAGGCCAAAAACTACAGCAAGTGAACCACAATTTTTTTGTGACTCTGGAAAGCTTCCTGGTCAGTGGAAAGCTTCTCTTTGCTGGAATGTTGGTGTTTTACGGAGCTGGGTGTTGCTGGGAGAGAAGGATGTGTGCTCAGCTGGTGACAAAACTGGGAGGAGTTCTGTGAAGTCTTGGTTCTAGTCTGGTTCTGCCTCCTGGCTTTGGCTGAGAGAATCTTCCTCCTTTGTTGCCTTTTTTTATTTTTTTTTCTGCTCTGAAAGGGTTGCCTACACTTAGAGTCCTTTAGGAAATGGTGTTCTTTTGGATCTGAGTGAGTGTCTTGGCTTAGAGAGACAAGATGCAGCCCTCTGGGATGAAGAGGTGGTCTGACTTGAGCAAGGCTAAGGGCAGGATAAAACAGGCCAGCCTGAGCTGACTTTATACAGACAGACCACAGGGGTCCTAAATAATCACTATTATCAGCTTATCTAATGTAACTTTGAAGTTGTCCTTGCTTTGAGTCAGGGGTGGTGCCAGCTGACCCACAGAAGTCCTTCCAACTTCAATCACTCCATAATATTATGTTCCTTCTACTTACCTAGATCCTGAAGCCACACTTGTCTTCTGATGCAGAAATACTGTAAAAGGCAGTGAAAACTGGTAGAAAACTCAAACTGCTTAAAGACCTGCTGTGGATTGTTGCACACTGTGCTGGGCTGGGGAAGGGAGTTGGGGAATAAAGGTTCTGTGCTGGTTTTATAGCTCACCATCCATCACTCACCTCTTGATCTGGTACTTTCTAGCAGCCCTGAATAGCAATTTGCTTTTAAATGGGGGGAGGGGGAGGGAGGAAGGCATCCATGTGAATAAAACTCAGGGTTCATATTTTATCTTTGAAGATTGTTAAAAGGGAAAAACACCTTTGGATAAGACGGTTCAATTACTGGGAATTTGGGGAATTGGTTTTGTGTGTGCGATGTTAAGAAGAGTCAAAAGCAGTTCAGACTCTCAGTGACACTGCAGGGAGATTGCTTGTGATGGTAGTTACATCTTGCAAAGGAGGAGGGTGTGCTAAAGTGATAAACAATTTAGAATAACTAAAAAAATAAATAATAATAAAAAAAAAACCAAAAACAAAACAGACAAACCAAAACCAAACCAACCAAACAAAAAAAGTTGCAACACTACTGAGACAGAGACATGGGACCCAACTGTGTTTCACTAGGTCATCTCATCCTGGAGGGAAATAGGATTATTCTTAGTTTGAAGCTGCTTATTTGACTCAGGTCATCAAAAACACATAATGATTTGCAAAGGATGCACAAATGAACTACAGTGTTACAGCCAGAGGCACCTTGGCACACAGGAGGATATTTCATGGAAGGGAGGTCAACGATGCTACAAAGGACAGTTTCCCTCTGCTGTCTGGTCCTGCTGTGGCCCTTTACAATAGAACACAATAACTCTACCATGGTTTGTCCTGTTGTGAATCCCTCTGAAGGCTGCCATCCCACTGCCTTTTTTCTATTCTACTGCTTCTGTGTCTTTCTATTCTTCTCTCTGCTACACCTCCTCGTTAGCTGAAATATCTTAATCTTCAGAACCTGTGCTTGGGTTCAAGCCAGATTCCTGCTTTCCTTGGCTCATTTCAGCTATCACAATAGTTTGGCACCAACTGTTAGGGCTGTGCTTAAGGCCCCAATTCAGGATGTTACTTGTGAGAGATGCTGAGGTACTTGTTTGCCTGGTGTAGGCAATGCTGAGAGCCATGGGCTGCTGCAGTGCTTTGTATTCCTTGGTGTCACTCTGACTTCTTAATTTACTGTGTCCTATAAAGCTGCAAGGGGAGGAGGGAGGCTCCCAAGTGTCAGGTTTATAGAGTTGTTTGGGTCAGATGGTATTCCCCTGATCACAGTAGTCCTGTGTGGCAAAGCACTTTGCACCTCCCCAGCTCTCAGTGTGTGCTCTGCCTCTGTTGGAGTTGAGGAGAGCTGGTTCTCTGCTCTGTTTCTTTGCTGAATTGACCTGCAGGTCTTGAGTCTGGAAGCTACTCATTTCTCTGGACCTGATGCTGTTGGTAATTAGTCTTGCTCTTGGCTTAGAGATGAGCTCTAGGCACTTGGGAGATTGGGAAGGCTGTAACAAGGCTGACCTCATTAAAGGGTTAAAAAATAAAGCCCCTTCCTGAGGTTATTGGATTAGCCTTGGTTGGACTCGTGTGGGCAAAGGGCAGGACATTTCCCATCAGTTGTTTCTGCTCTAACCAAGAAAATATGACTGTCCATATATAATCTCCTGGCTGGGGGGCAGGTAGAAGCCTTTGGGAGATCACAGAGACCTCACCCTGCATGCTCTGTCTTCCAGGAGAGGTTTTGATCACTGAAGTCTTGCCTGTTTGAGTGGAGAGCTGACAAATACATTGTGCCTCTCAACATTCACAGCTCTGCAGGTTGGGTTTCTCCCTGACATTACAGGTTTTCCTACCATATCATCCAGACACTGTGGTTCTTTTCTTCTGTGATAACTGGGAAAAATGGCAGTTGTGGGCCTGTCAAAAAAGGAGACCAGGCTCATATTCCCCATCCCAACCCACTGTGGAGTCAAGAGGTGTTTATACTTGACAAGATTAATCTCACCAGCTATTTGAAGACTTAGCTGAAGTCTTTCATTTCACTGCTCACTCAGGCTGCTCAGGAAGATTAGAGTGATTGCTGATGGCTTTGCAAACTGCTCCAGTGGACACTGAGTAAATATTTTAGGAAGCACAGCTGCAAAACACTCTAAATCCAGCCCTTTCAATGACAAGCCATACCTAACTAGAGCCCAGTCCAAAAGGGAAACACCAAACCCTTGACCACAAATCCTCCTTGTTATCCTTTTAAGAAGGACAAGGATCATGCTCAGACACCTCACACCAGCATATCCTGATTTTTGATGTTCTCTGCACTGTGCTTGTTGGCAAAACAGGGCAAACGTGAGGTCAGAACCTGGGCATGTACCTGTGCATCCACCCCCAGCCTTGGTATCAGCTTGGGATTAGTTCTAACATGCTGAAGACTCTTACTTAATTCACTTAATTAAAAGTGAAAATATTTGGAGATACCCATGTTCCTTGTTCTTTCTGATTATTGGAAATTTATTAATGAGTGACAGGTCTTGTTGTTAACACATACATTAAATGAGCTACCAACCAGCTACGTGTTTTTGTCCAGCAGCCATGGAATTCAGAGTAGACCAGGAGGGATGGATATCCCACTTCAGTTTTGGGGTGTTTTTAGCTTCTGGGTTGTAAGTATGGAAGGGTTCCTGGGAGTAACCCCAAAAGATTTGTCCAAAAGTAAATAATTAGGAGGATTTCCGTATGAAACTCGGACAGTACTGAAAATTCAAATTGCCCCTTCTCAGACTTCTAGAGCTTTATATGATTTCCATATGTTTTAAAGGGCTGTCTGACCCTTCAGTTAAGGTGTCCCCTCAGCTCTTTCCATGTCACAGGTGAAAAGATGAGTTTGAGAGTCTGTCTCTGAGGTCTGAATCTGAGAGAGCACTGCTGAGTAAAGTGACCTGACTCCTGCTGTGCCATGTCTCCCCAAGTCAGCTCTGCTTATTTCTTTTCACATCCATCACTTCCTCAAGCACAAACACATTAATGATACTGGCAATGGCAAGAATATTTTTTTCCCTTTTATATTTATCTCTCTTTCCTTGGCTTCTGTCCAGTCTGAAAAGTCCCACTAAAAAAAAAAAAATAAAAAGCTGTTGTGTCTGAACTGATTATAGGCCATCAGACTTGATGTCCCTTTGAAATTATGACCAGCCTTCACAGCTGGACAGATCTGTGCTCCTGTCTGATGCTGATGGGTCACACATTCCTACAGGAGGAAACAGGGGGAGGGCAGCTCCAAATCTTGCTTTTTTCCTTGGGTGAAGGGGACATTTTCTAAATGGGATTTTATTACAGTGACAGTTCTGAGTGTGAATCACCCCATTTATGTGATATTTCCAGCAGCTCCACCAATTATGGCCACCTTTGCCATGAAGAACAAGGAAATTAACAGCAGCTAATGGACTGACAGAGCTTTTGGTGCCAAGTCACGAGCACATGACAAGGCAGATCAGTCCCCGCCTGCCTCTTTTCTTATTTTCCTCACTGTCAGATATTTATTGTAATAGTTGAAAGGCAGCATTTAGCTGGTATAGCACTTTCTATTTAAGGTGCTGAGCAGAACAGGCCATTCCACAGATAAAGGGAAAAGTATGTTTGAGGACGATATTGGGAGTGAAATGGAAATTGCCTCAAATTGGGTTGGCGAGCATCCTTATTATTCATTGGGATGATTTAAGGACCTCTTTCAGAAAGGAGAAGGAAGTAAAGGTATGTGTGGAGGAAATATTCTAAGGCTGAAACTGTTCTCTGCTCACTCATTAAATAAATTCACGACCCAGTAATGCCTCAGGGAGCCTTCCTTGCCCAGCCAGGCTGCAGAAGGACTGTGGGGCCTGGCTGAGAGCAGGGATCAGCTTCTTAGGGCTTCTCAGAGAGTCCTCAGGGACAGTATTTGCTGAGTTGGAGGACTGATAATGGTTAAGGAGGAGATCCTGTCCTTTGCCTCGACCTCTATGTGCAAGTGCTCCAAGAGGCAGGAGAGCTGTTGGGTGTGGGATTCATGTGGGACTGTCCTGTGTTTGGGGAGGAGGCAGCAGCCTCTCCAGAACATGCTGTTGTGGATTCACGCCTGTGGAGCAATTTGTAAGCTGCATGGGGAGCTGCTAAAAACGTGAGCAGCCCAGGATGAAGTATCCTGGACTAATTAATCCCTCAGCTCACTGCAAGGCTCCCAGGAGAGGAACATCTCCTTTCTCTTTCCAGTCATTGCTGGTGTTTCCATGGCAGGTGCTTAAGGACTTTCATGACAACACCAGAAAGGACTATTACAGAGGATCCTGGCTTTTTCCATAATCTGGATTGTAGTAGTTTCCCTGATGAGTCCACAAGAAGCCTTGCACAGTATCAGACTCCTCAACACCGGCATTTCCTGCCCTTATTTAGAACCTAAAGTTCCTAAAGTGCCTTTGCAGGTATAAATGACAGAATTACGTGTCATCCTTTTGAATTGCAACCAGTCTGGAGCTGTACAGCATTGCAGGTGCTGTGGGGCGTTGATGCTGCCCCAGTATTCAGAGCAGAAAATGAGGAACCACAGTATCTAACTGCAAATGAGCAAGGACTGTGCTTATCAGAGTGTAATTACCCTGATCTGTGACCTTGAGGGAGCTGAGGCTCTGATAAGAAGCCCCTGGGAAGGGTATACTCTCCTGTCAGACTGAGAACATGCACAGAGATGAGCTTCTGCTGTTATCCTAGTTTCTCCTTTATTTCTTCCTCCTTTTTTCCCCCCCACAGAAAAAGCTTTGTGTGGGTTTGGATTTTTTTGCCTTTTAAGCTTCCTAGGCACCAGTCTGAAAAAAATCACTTTCGCATCCTTTTTCTGGCAGGTTCTTGGACATTTCTGGGTTCCTCTCTGATGCACTGTGGGCAGCTGTGGTGTCCCAGTGTCACCTGTGGGGGTCTGCTCTTGACAAAATGTTACAGTTCAGTTCTCCTGTTCCCAGCAGCCTTTAGCTCTGCAGCCCCAGCACCACTTGATGGGCTGATGGTGTTCAGGGGCCTGAACACACAGCACCGAAGGCAAAACTGAGATGATGGATCTTCACACTCTGCTGAAAGGCCTTTAGTGGTCTAGTTCAGGCAGAGTTAACTCTACCTTTTCCATCTCCAAGAACCAAATAAAACACACTCCAGGCCATGTAACACAAGATGCTTTGTCAGCTGTCCAGCTTCTCCACAGCACTCGAGAGCTGCATCCCACCTATCCTAGATCATTTCACACTTCAAATATTTCCTTCCATCACAAAGCTACTTACAAACAATATCCTGTCAGTCCAATAAAGAAAGGCTGAATAATGCAGAGCAGAGGCAATGTCCGTGCTTGGCAAGTAGTGTGGCAACTGTGGAGAGCAAAACAGCCATTTCAAAGGACCAGTGTCCATGCTATGATCATTTAAAGGGAAATATTTTAGGCTGCCTCTGGTCTGATCCCAAATTCTGACTGTTCATTTGTGCATTAGGGGTGCGCTTCAATCAAAAACAGTTCAGTTCATGAGCACCAAGCCTGCTTCAGCATGTGAGCTGAAGTGTGATAAAGAGGCAGTTTTGGTATTCAAAAATACACTTTTGGTCTGAAACAAAATGCTGCTGTAGGTGCACACACAGAGGAAACCTGTAATTGCCTAAAACTGCAGGGCAAACTTTGACAGGGCTATGAGCAGGACCAGGCAGCCTGGTCTGCTGTTTTTCTCTCTCAGCTGGTAAATAATACTCAGTGCACCCTCAGAGTGGACAGTACTTCATGGCTGATGTATGTTCCTTCCAACTGGGTCTAAAATAACCATGTATTTGCTGTGTCTAAACAAAATTAACTGTATAGTATGGAACCATGTTGGGGGCTAGAGATGAACTGGGAAACAGCAGTTGGGATTTCATATAAATAAAAATGTATGCACCACATCAAAAGGAAATAAAAAACCTTCTATTGCAGCTTTTGCTGGGGGTGTTGTTTGTAAGCAGTTGTCAGAGGATAACTTTTTAGTTTGTGCCTGGAAATTGTTCATTATAAAAAAGAGCTATGGAAAGTATTGGACCTGTGATAGATCCAGATACCTCTGAAGCTGAGGAAAATTCAAATCCATGGTTTTGGCTTTAAAATGAGAGTACATGGATGTGGTCCTGGATCTTCCTGTCATTGTAACATATGGTGTTGCCCAAAAAAAAAAGCTTAAGTTGTTGGAAAAAGAATTAGCGAGTATATCACAAGAAGCTGTGCAGAACTGCTCTTTGTGTGTATTTCTTGTAGCATCACTGGCTCTGTGGAAGCCACATGGGTACAATTCAGTTCCAATAATCATGCCTGCTAACCATACATAAACCCACAAAGCCTCCATACAGATGTACAGCCCTCAGAGAAGTTGGCTCCTGTGTTGGGAAGCAGATGTGCTCCCAAGTAATTTAAATATCCAACAGCACAGAGCCCTGACCCAAGTATTTCACACTCTGCTTCTCCAAACTGCTGATGAGTGCTGTGCCCTCCCACATGGAGGTCAGTGTGTGGGTGTCATCTCCAACAGGATAACCATTTCATATCCCATTGGAGCAGTTCAAGAAGGGCTGTTCCAGGACAGGAGAGGGTACAAGTTTATTCTTTCTTCACTGCATCACCTCGTGTGTGTGGTTTCAGCTGCACTTGACTGCCTGTACTTCCCAAAGGCTAACACTGATTTGTTCCAGGGACCCATTCAGTTATAGAAACTTCTGGGAAGTTGAAGCCAGAGGAGTCTCTTCCCACGCAGATTATGTCTCCATTTGGGGTCCTCAGCTAAGGACCCTTCTTTCTGTGGGCTCATGCTTATAGAGAACAAGCTCAGAGATGTTTCTTTGAGGGTTATTTATCAGCTTCCAGAGACTGACTTTCCTTGGTGCCTTTGGGAACATCTGGCCTTTCTCTGAGGCTGCTGCAGAGCTCCAGGGATGCAGTCTGAGCAAGCCAACACACACCCTGAGGGTCCTGAGCTCATCCTGGCTGCTGCCACGCTGAGAACATCACTCCAAGCATCGTGCTGGCTCCTCTGGAATCCAGTGTCAGCAATATGGAGTGACAGAGTCCTGGTAAATCTCAGACCAAACCCACAACTTTCATTTTGCTGCTAATTGTTTGGAATTCTTTGAACTCACGTCTGTGGATGGCACTTAAAACTGCCTCTGCCTGGTACACCTCATAAACAGATGGAGCGTTTGTTGACGTTTCTGTGACAGCTTGAAAACTTGTCTCCTACCTCTGAGCTGAGCCCTTTCTGCCTTGTCCTCCATCTGCCATCTCATTTTAAAACTAGCAGAACAACTCGAGTGAAGCAATTCCGACTTTTTCCATCTGTGCACAGTTAATTAAGAGGGTAATGAGAGCTCCGAATGAACAAGCCCTGCATTAATTCAAGATATGATTAAGGGAAACATCCAAAAATGAAAAATATATATGTGCCTACATACATACATTTAAAAAAAGCCCGAGTCCCTTTTGTCTGTCCCTGTACTTGCCAACATTATGGCTATGGATGATTAAAAAATAGGAAGGATGACTATGGAAAACTGAATCCCTATTCTGAACGTGAAATCTGTGTATAAGCAGCTCAAAGGTGTGGGGACTGTTGTAACTTGAATATGTGTGAAGATGGTGCTTGATAGTGGGAGAAGAAAGTGCTGTTTGCTTTTTGGGGGGTTAGAAAGGTGAGTTACAGAACCAAAGGCAGGCAGAGATGCACAATCCGAAGAGTTGCCCCAGCTGAAATGAACTTAAAACATATGGTTCTCCATGATATTTGCTTTTGTGGCCATCTCTGTGTGCTCTCAGCCAGGCAATATGTGATCACATGAATCTACCTTGGGAAATTTTACAGCAAGCCAAGACTGTCTCAGCAGTTACTGAATTAGTAATTCCAACCAAGGCTGGAAAAAAAAGGGCTATATTGCCTAATTTTGCTCTAGTTAGACTAAGAAGGCAGCAAGAAGCTCTGTTGGGGACCCAGGAGTATGAATTTTATAGGGAGTGAGGCAATCTCTGGTCCTGCAAAATTTAAATTTGAGAGGAGTCTGGGGAAGGACAGGGCTGGAATAATGCAGGAGGTGAAACAGGACAGGCAAGAAAAAGGAGCATGAAGACCTTGGAGTGAGGAAGAGGAGAGGGCAGCAGAGCAAAGCAGCAGCTTTTCCCTCTGCACCTCGTGGCTCCCTCCAGTTTTACATCTTGCATTTTGCCTTACTGGGGGTGGGAATATGACTGGCACTGAAGAGGCTGAGCGAATCCTTGTTTGGGTTTTTTCCCCCCTTCTTGGTTTCTTGCAGCAGCAGGAAACGCAGAAAATATTTCTAAACAAAGCCTGAAATTGGCTGTTTGCATTTTGCCTGTGAAACTTCCTGTGGCTCACAAATTGGACTCTCATCCCCGCGCTGCCGGGGAAGGCAGACGCATTAGCAGCAGCCTGGCAGAGCTGTTGGCTGCAGCCAACAGAAAGGGGCTCAGATTCACCTGCTAAAGGCTGTATTAATTTTTTTAAAAATAAGCTTTCTGTGGCTCCTGGCGCTCACTGGTGGTGAAGCCTCTTACCTGACAGACACCACTGAGAATAGCCCTTTACACCCTGCCCCCGGTGCTGTTTGCCGAGGGGGGGTTTGCTCAGCACAGGGGAGGTGGCAGATTGGAAGAGCTCATGGCATTTACACAGGGATCCCAAGGAGACAGCTGGAGCAAGGTGTCCCACACGGAATGATTGCACAGAGGAGGGCAGGGTAGGACGTGAGCAGTCAAAATATGTATCCTTTCTTATTTCTAAAGGATTTCCAAAGCGCTGTAGGAAACAGGGCTGGAAAGGAAATCAAGATATAATCCCCTGCCCCAAAGGAACATCAAAATTGTCACTCCTGTCAGGCATTTGTCTAATCTGTACTCAGAACGTCCCAGAGTGGGGATTTCACACCCTCCCTGGGCTCTCTTTTCTGATGTTTAACTACCCTTGCTGTTAGAAAGTTTATCTTAATGTCTGGTCAGAATCTCCCTGTCTGTAATTTAAGTCCATTAGTCCTTGTCCTAACTGACATGGGGACCAAATTTATTCTCCTTTCTGCACAACTTTCTGAGAACATGTATATTCCCAAAGGTGTGTGTGGAGGAGCAGGGACACAAACACTGATTTGAATGCACTGGTGACACACTTGTGTGTCAGGACTCCACTTGTTCCTCCAGGTATCCATAGCTGTGCCCAAACACCACATCTGGGATGGTTTTTGCACTGGTTTGGTGAGACTGGCACAGTGTGAACCTGAATTGAGAAGGGAATGGCTCAGAGAAGTGGGATACCAACCTGGGGGTAAAACCCCAGCTGTGATACAGTCCATCTCCACACTGCCTGCAATGTGGCTTTGGGAACATCTGGTCTCTGGGAATTTCTGCACTGGGACATTTAGCTGTTCTCCCTGGGATCAAGGATGTACCCTGTGCAGGTACCCAGAGCTGTTGTCTCTACCCCACTGACCCAAACACCATTTCTGAAAAGATTCCAAATTTAACAGCATCCTGAGATAGAGCATTGCCTTTTTATTGGATGTGCATAGGGAGCACAAACAAAGCAAAACTGAATTTGTAATCTGAGGAGTGTTTTATTACATTACTGAAGACTTATGCTAACTAATCTGTGTGTGTACACTTTCGTAGGCCAAGTAACAGAAACTTCAGGGTTCTGCTACCTAAAAATCCTGGACAAAACCTCTGCTCAGGCTAAGTACAGGGTGGGTGTGATGAGTCTGTCCAGCCTTGTGGGATTGATAAGCCCAGAGACCAGGTAATTCCTGGCTAACTCAACTCCCAACACACAAGACAATCTGTCCCACTCATCAGAGCTTTAGTCAGACTTCAATTGGTCTAGTTTGATGTAAAGAAATTGTTATAAATGGATCTCTTTTCCACTGCAGTGTGTGCCCTGCTCCGAGATCTAAACCTCTCCCAGGAAACTTCCCAGCTGAGTTTTCAACATTCAAGAAATATCCATCATAAGGCTTCTGCTTAATGTTCAAAATTTTGGAGGGTTAATATCCTCACAGCATTTGAACAATAAAATGGACAAGTAGTTTTTGCTCGAATCTGAAGGAAATTCTTCCCTAGGCTAGGAATTTGTTAGAAGTTTGCATTAAAAATAAATAAATAAATAAAATCCCCAACCTTTCTACCAACTAAGTCTGAAACTCCTTGAAATAAGGGCTAGTAATGGAAGTGCTGACAGTATCTTAACTAGAGCAGCGTGAAAGGAGTGATATAATAGTTTATTTCAGGTAATGCCATGGTGATTTTTAATTTACATAATGTCAAAAATGCAATATGTGAACTTTCTGAAAGCAAAAAAGTGGTGATAAAAACATCTATTTATTCCTCCTGCCTCCTTGCAGAAATGAGAGAATGAACAAAGCCACAAGGAAAAACCTCAAGGCCATGGTATTTGCATGAAGCATTCTACACATAATGTACCCGAGGAGTGTTTGAAAGAGAAGCTGACCCCGTGTAGTTGCTCTTGTCTCAAATCATTTGCTAGTTTAATAGCTTAACATTTGCAAAATGATGTTTAGATTATTTTCCCTTCCTAGCATTAAATATAACTGGTGTACAGTGAATGTGAGCGGGCTGTGGAGGACTTTCAGGTCCCAAAGTCAATTCTCCTGACAGCTCAGCGTGTCCTGGCTGTGGGTGCACAAAGTGTGTGTTGCAAATGGAGGGGCCTGTAGGGTCTGAGAGCTCTACTAGAGTTTGGGGTTTATAGATTCGGGGAAGTTTTAGGGAATTAGTCAGATATCTGTTTGTTTAGGTTTTTTTGAGGATAAGTGGTCCTCCTTCCTGTAACAAGACATCGAGGTGGTGTCCTCCACTTCCCAGTGGTGAGTTCTGGGTCCTCAGCTGTTGGGTGGGTTCCTTAACATGTTTCCTTCTGGCCATGGGAGGACAGGTTTTGCCCTTGGAGGCTCAGCCAAGCCAAGTTGTACTCAATTTGTGGTCTTTTCCAACCTAAATGATTCTGTGCCATGTGCTGGCCCATGAGTGTGTGGCCAGGGGACATTTGCCCCTCTCCCTTGATCTGGGGGCTGTTTGGAGGACCTTGGCTATCTTAATTCACAGTTATTCTGAGATTATCCTGGAGGCTGCTGTCCATCCCAAACTCTGGGAAATAATTGCATTGGAGCTACAAAGAGGTCACTGCGAACAGAGAAGGATCAACCAGGTGATTCCCAAAGAAACTAAACAGCAGATCTATAGTACACTTACTGCTCAGAGAGAGTCCTGTTCACTGCAATAGAATTGTTTAACCACTATTCTGGCAAAATTGCAGTTTGGTATAACCAGTCCACTAAAATCCCAGTTTGGAGTTCCTGATATTGAACCAGCCTGAGCATCTTCTGGGAGTGGAGTTAACTCCTGTGGCCACTCCTTTTGTCAGAGCCCCGTCAGACACTGCTTGTGTATAGATAATTTTATTAATTCTCTCTAGGAAATTTGGCTTAGAGCATTGGCAGGCATTGTACAAACCTAGAAGGAGCATGCCCTGCATAAATTACTTTAAATGGGGGGAAAAAAACCCAGGATGTGGGGAGATGCTGGTGATATGGGTCACTGGTAACTCACAGGAGCAACACGGGCTCTTCCAGCCTGTATCAAGTCCTCAAAACAGAATTTTAGCAGGTTTCCAACATGTTCAGTCCTTGCTCTAGCCCTCCACACAAGGGGTAAACACCAGCCTGAGTGATTAACACAGCCCAGTGTGACACAATAGAGCTTGCAGCCACTAAAGCAGCCTAGTGTGACCAAAAAATTCTGAGAGGAGTTAATAGAAATCCTGCATCATGAAGGAATCCACAGAGGAAGAGAATCCCTTGTGACAATATTATACCTTCAATATCATTCATAAAAATAAAACAAATAAAAGTCAATTGTGAAGTCCAGGATACCATAAAATATGAGTTTGGGTAGAGTCACTTAGAGGGAAAATTTGCTTTAAATCTGTGTAACCACCTTGAAGCCTCACACATTTCCAGTTTTAATCTAGCACATTAGTGAGATTAGTACATGGGTTTTTTTGTAATTAAACTGCATATTTTATCACTTCTTCTACTTTCATGCTATATAAACTTCCAGGAAATTACAGGCCTATAAATATTGCCAGAGCCCTGCCTCTGTGGGAGACAGAAGAACAGAGAGACAGAAGCAGTGTGGGCGGCCCCTTCCTTTTTTCCCTAATTGTGCCATTAGTCAATAAACCCAAACCTTTGTAGAGGGAGTTTTAGGGTTAGGATACACACAGAGGGAAGCTCAGAGCCCAGGTTCCCATGGAGAGCTCTGGACCTGCAGCCTCCAGTGCTTTCCAAAGGCTGTGCAGAACGAGCCTCCTGTTTTACTGAAGAGGAGAAGGTAGCACTGAATGTCCCAATGGACCTCCTGGCTAAATCCTCCTCTGATGTCACTGTCTGAGGAAGAAGAACTTTCTGTGCCTTATCCCTCATCCTTTATAAGTGCAAAGATGTTCTTCCTCTGTCTGCAATGTCCCCACGTGGCTGTTCCTGCCTCTCCTCCTGTGCTGAGCATCAGTTTATCCAGGCATGTTTCCTGTTACCTGTGAGTTTTTTGACTTCCTCAGACACTCATTGCTTTTCAGCCCTTAGTTTAAAGGTGGTGGACCTTTCTGTGTGCAAAGGACAGTTACCATCAATGCTTGTAGTTGTTTTTAGTGTTTGACAAAACTCCACCTTGGTTGTATCAGCTGCAGCTCAGCCTTTCCTGCTTGGACCACAGAGCAGGTGAACATCCACGTTTCCCATTTTGCATCAGACACCAATGTTTTGGAGGGTGCAAGAGTCCAGAAATGTCTCCAAATAAGCCTTTTTCTAGTCATTAACTAAATATTATTCTGAACCACACCTGTGTGTGTCCTGGAGAGAAGAGTAACCCTGAAAGTCGTTCACCAGGTTGATCTGTGGGTCCTGAACTCCAGACACTGTGTCAGAGTTACCTTTCACCTCACCCCAAGTACTTTCAGGCCTGTCAGGGGCACTTGGATACTTTAACCAAGTCATAGGCTGTAAAAAGGCAGATAATGCTCTCAGCAGAAAGGGATGCAAACAAGAAAAGGGCAGATGCCAGCATTTCCAGAGATCAAGGCACCTCTGTTGTAGGAAAACAAATAAATAAGAGCTGAGCTTTAGGCAAGGTTTGAGTAGCTTTAGAGTCAGCCTGGAATCTGATCCACTCAATCCAGTGCTGCTGATGCCTCCAGCATCGTAAACTCAGCTCCTTAAATGTCACTTTGGAAGGTGAACAGATGGGAAGTGGAGCTAGAAATATATAATCATGTTAGATTTCTTTTACGAAAAATTCTTTAAAAAAAAAAATTAAAAAAAAATAAAAAAAAAGAAAGTTCTTCCTTGCAAGCCCTTCTCTGCCCTGCATTCTCTTCCTCCCACTCCTTTAAAACTGAGAGAATTCTGATCCGGTGCACAGAAGCAGATTTTTGTCAATTTGAGCCAACAGCTGAAGGAAAGACCCAACTCAAGGAGTGCTGGGCATCTCACTGGGGTAACAGGAACACTTCCCCAAGCTCAGGCATCTGGAGCTCCAAGTCTCCTCCCGAGTACAACCCCTGAGGCTGACCCAGTAGTAACCAGGTTTCAGATGTGGGTTTGTCTCTGGCTCAATCAACATCCCAGGGAGTGAGAAAGCACCAGGAACTGAAAGTAGATCATTCCTCCATGAACCAAAGAAGATTTGCTGAAGCACCTCCAAATAATGTGAGAAAATCTCTGTGCTTGGAGCCAGGAGGTGGCTGCTTTAAAACTCCTGGCAAAGCCATTGCATACAGATTATAAACCTGCAGATTTTAGGGAAAATGGGCAGAGCACAAAGATTCCTGCTTCCTGACAGAGGCAATCACCAAATTCCTTCATCTCATCAACCTGCATTTTCAAACCTGACAGGTGATTTGGGGTGGTAATGCTTCAACAAACCCACAGCTCTGTAGCCTGAAGAGAGGAGTTTCTCAAAGACAAGCCTATTAACACACTGCACAGCAGCTTCTCCCCTGGTGTTCTTTGCCATCAAAGTGTTGTGCCTCCTCCAGGGCTCCTTGTGGAGCTGAGACCAGGCCCACCTGCTGAATTAGGTGCTGCATGGTGGAGAGAGGAAAGAACTGGGAAAATACTGATGTTGAATGAACAAACAATCACTCAAGGGTCGTGTCCTGGCTCTGTCTTTGCAACAGGGTTGCTCTGACAGCAAAATTTGCTCTAGAAGTGCTTGCACACCAGTGTTGGGTGCACAGAGAGGTAAAGATGCACCAGGTAGGTGCAAAGCCAACATCCTCAAGTGTTTTTTAGGTATTTAACTCCAACTGCTTTGTCTGGGACAAGGGCAGTTTTGTGTGCCAGGCTCCAGGTAACACTACAAAGCCCTACTCTTTGCTGGCAGTGCTGTGGGACACCAGGAGTGAGACACTCAAAGACTCTGCAGTGACTTGTGGTGGTTATTTCCCTTCTACTTTGTGACTACAAACTGCTGGACCTGCCCAAGGAGCTGCTGGGAAAACAAATTTCCCACTGTCCACTCAAATAAATAACACAAACCCTTCCACCACATCACAGATTTACCCTCTTGTGGTTCCCAAGCCTCTCAGATCTTCCATCTCATGTCATTGAAGCTACCTGGGAAGGGAATGGGAGAGGGCAATAAATAAATAAGTAATATGTACAGTCCAGTCTCGTTTTCAGTTTGAATAGCACTCTTATCTCCCACAAACCTCCCTGTGCTCAGAAAACTTGGTTTTGTGGAGAGATTGGTTGAAGGGGGAAGGTTGGTGGCTTTTTTCTTTTTTCCTACTGATTTGTCTCCAGAGAAATGAGTAAAACCTTACAGATGAACGTGGCATAGAAGAAAGAACATATGCTGTACATGCATTTAAATAGCATTTATCTTACTTTTCACTGACGCAGTGGTGAAATATGTTCTCTTTGCTTTCAAATTTTAGGGACGAACAGATGGTAGAAAGCTTAGTTTTGGGTATTATGTCCATCAAAATAACCTGTATTGCAAGCACCTCTTACTATAATTGGGGATTTTAGCTGCAGTAGAATCTGGACTCCAGGAAAACTCCTTTGTAGAAGTAGTATGTCAAAAAAAAACCCAAAAAACTGAATGTTGTCCTAACTATATATATTCTTTCTGAAATACACAGTTCTGCAATGCTGTGATTAGAAATGTGCTCACTTTTTTGGCCTTGCTTTTGATATGGATGGAATACAGTCCAGTCCCTAGTCTGACTCCCACCTCTCCCCTCCTCAAATACTCACCAAAAGTATTCAGTCAGCACTGTAGGAACGTATGAAAAGAGAAAAGGAAAGGGTTGCCAAAGATTCTTTTTAAAAAGAAAATATCCCAAGAGTCCCAAGGATCTCTCACCTGTTTTATCACTGTTTGGATGTTCCTACAAAATTCTGAAATTCCCAAAGTAAAATGAGCCTGGGTGGATGTTCTGCCCCAGCCACCCTGCCCTGGGGAACAGGGGCTGTACCAGACCTGTAGGAAGGGAGGGATCCTGGCAGGGTATGGAAACCTGCAGTCAAACCCAACCCTTTGCTGGAAGCCCTGCTCAGAGGGAAAACTTGGCCCTGGAACTAAATAAGCTTTTGGGGATGAGGATCATGTAAAATATGTGTTTATGCCAAATCCAGCATGGGAACCTCGTCTGATGGGGAAGGGAATGCTTATGTACTGCAGACATGAGAGTGTTCTCATTATGGATTTATATATAGACAGGCAAATTCTGAAATATTCCAAAGCTGTCTTGCACAGTTTTAGAGGATTTTGTTTGGGTTTTTTTTTATTTTTTTTCCCTCTGGGTTTATTTTTTTTCATTCTGGTTTAGTGGGGTTTTTTTTGTTGTGGGTTTTGTTTTGATGTTGGCTTTGATGTGCCTGTTCTGCTGCTCAGCACTTTCCCTGGTTCAGTGCCTCAATTTCTAATCTCCAGGTTGGTGTGTGTTTTGCATGAATTTAATACCTGGTCAGCATTATCCCGTGTCCTGGAGGAATCTCTTACTTTGCCATTTCATTCTGGCAGATCAGATCCAGGTTGGTTAATTGTGCAGAGGGAAATAGTCCAGCAATGTGTTTAGGGGCTTTAAAAATTAATCAAAAATCCTAAGAGGAAAATGTATAATTCCATCCACCTTGATGGAAAGGTGCCCAACACAGCAGCAACATTTAAAAAGTCACTATTTGCCAGTTATAGATGCAGAGTGGCAACAGGGGTTTGGTTTTTCCTCCCCATGCTTAGGAAAAGAAATAACTGCCTCAAGGATGCTGAAAAATAATTATGGGAAACATACTTGGGACACATCCCTCATTTTTAGAGATGTCAATCAGTTTAGTCCCAGTTACAAGTATAATCAACGTCCCTCCTCTTATTTTTCCTTCAGGACTGTTTACCTTAGAATAAAAATAAAAAAAATCATAAGAAAATAAGTGATGGAAAGAGTTGTCAGCACACAGAGAGGGAACCCTACCATATTTTATTTACCTACATAAATAATTCTTTTGTTTAGTGCAGACTGTATCTCACATTAGGGCCCTGTCAGACTGAGAGATATCGTTCTGTTTTTATTTATCTACATACACTGAAGTGTGTATTTGTTTAAATTAAAACTGGGGGCTCAGAGACCCATAAAATGTTTAAACATAAGCACAGTTACAAATTGTCTGGTGTGTATTTACCACGGCCCCCTGCTGTGTGATACCAAGTTACTTAATTGTGCTTGTTTGCATCATCTGTTCTATAATGCTCACAGCATTTTATTCATGGAGTAGGAGCCTATGGTTTGGCATAAGGAGGAGGTTATTTTTCTGTCTGTGCTGGAGCAGGTTAAAAAGCTGGGTTTGATTCCTTTTTTTTTTCTTTTTTTTTTTCAAAGGAAGGAAACACCTGTTCAACTTTTTTTATCATTAAATACTGAAAACGCTTCGGTGGGAATTTTCTTTTTCCTGAAGCAAGACGCAGAAAATTTTGAAACAAACTTGGGAATGGTCAGATATTATTATATATTTTAAAAAAGTGTCACTTTTCATCCATTTTTTAGCCATCTTTTCCCCACTGTGGTTCTGACACTGTGAACAGCTGTTCTCATCTGGGGTGCTGCCTCCTCATGGTGCTTTGGGTGGCTGTAAATGATGCTGCACCAGATTTAATCTCCTTTAAGGATGAGAGGTTTAAGGGGGAGAGGGCAGGAGCTACACTTCAGGATTTAGCTTCTCTAAGTGAAGAGGGTGTTACACGGATCCCTGATTTCCTTTGAGACAAGCCTGGCCAAATGACAAGGATACCAGCTTCCAGTGTTTCCATGGGCTGGGAAAGGTCATTAATTAGAGCAAGGAGGAAGCATGTCTTTGTGCTTTGTATGATGTGCATACATACAAATGACATTCAACAAATCCTTTGGCTCTTCTGCTACTCAAGCCCTAAAATTCAGCCCAGTTTGGCTCTGATTTGGCTGCACACACCTGCAGCAGCAAAGGCTCTCAGTGAGAAAACCAGCTCTTTTAAAACACACAGGTCAAGCACGGTGAGATGTGTGTTCAAAGGATAGAAGGACAAAAGCTGAAGCTGTTTACAGAAGTCTTATTTATAAAGTCCCAAAATTGAGGGAAACTGTAATGTGCTTCCAGGTTCCATCCATGCTGGTTTGGAGCTGGTTTGGAGCTCAGTTAGTGCTCAGGCACATCCACACTCACTCTGGGGGTGGAAGAACAGCTCTGCATAGTTTTCATAGGACACATTAATTAACTGAGCTTCTTCTTTTGGAAAAATGCAGTGCAGGACTCAAAGCTCAAAGGTGACACTGGGGAGTGTAGGAGCACTAGAGCAGCCTAAATGAGAGCTCCAGGGCTGGCTGGTCACCCCCAGGCACCGAGACACAGGTCAGGCAGGTCACCTTTCTCCTGCAACCTCTCATCTCTGAGAAATCTGCATTAAAGCATCTGTGTTTGTGTTTAGTGACCTCCAAATTTGCTTTCTCCTTTATCACACCTGTCTGCCTCCACCTGTTGTTCTCCAGGTGTGTTGCCCCAGCAAACACAGCCATGACACAGTCCAAACATCCCTTTGTATCTCTGTGTATACATGCAGATACACGTGGTTGCAAAAGGCCTCCCACAAGTACCTGGAGATGTTTTCCAGCTCCCAGCTGATAGCCAGACCTCTGCTGCCTCCCAAAATCCATTTCTCCCATTTCCTCCTTTGCACAAGAGTGGCTGGGCTGTCACAGCCTTTATTCTGCAGATCTTCTTAGATAAGTTCCAGTATGACCTTTTGACCTGTAATTTTTGGAAGTGACCCCATCTCTTCTTTCCCAGTCTCTGGAGGTTAAGGGTGGAGGATACAGCTGTAAAGGGCTTTATAGCAAACCCAGCTTTGTAACCACATTGCTCATTGCAGCAGAAATAGTTTGGGGCAAGAATTCAGATGTGAAAGCCACAGAACCCAAACTGCACCAATTTCCTTGTAGTTCCCAAATGTAAGTCTACTCACAGAAATTATGCTCTTTCCCATTTTTTGAGAGAAGAACCCTGGAAACAGGCATTTCCAGTACTGCCTGTAAGTACAAGTGCTGTTATGTTACCTCATTACTGTCACTCCATCCAGTCTTTGGGCTAAGCAGAATTTTGTCTAAATACTTCTGGTTGGCTTTTGCAAGAAACACAAGAGTTATTAGTTATGTCTGGATGAAATGGGGAGTGCAGCGAAAAATTCACATGTGAAATGTGTCTGTCTAAGAGCTGATGCAAACATTTCCCTACTGGCAAACCAGATGTTAAGCCTACAGAAAGTGACATTGTTCCTTTAAAGAATCCTTATCACTCTCCTGCCTTAAAACATCCTAAAACCCCTTCTCCTTAACCATTCCAACGGCGTAACTTCAACATGTCAAGGTTATCTATAATTTCTTCATTTCCTTTCAGGAGGGCTCCCTACCTACACACCACATCATGCATCTTTTATTACCACCTTAACGTATTTATAAAATATTGATCACCCCTTCTAAATGGCTTTGCAAATGAAGCCACGAGCCTTGGTATTCCCTTCAATTAGCAGCACGTTCATTGTTTGCTGAAATGACCCCATGTTCAGAGCTGGTGCTGAAAATGAACCTTTTAAATAAGCTCTTGCCTATTTTCAGTTCTCGTGCCAATTTTTGCCTCCAGTTATATTCAACATACACACCCAGTCTTTTTTTTTTAAATTTTTATTTTTTTTCATTCTGTGAAGTTGCTCTCAAATTACGCTGCACTACCTGAGGACAGAATGGGGTTAGTGGATCTGCTCTGGTTTTTTTTCTGCAGCAGCACAACACAGGGTAGATTTAGCTGAGACCTGCAGTACCTGAGAGCAGCAGAGAGTTGCTCTGTATTTGTTCTGGAGAACCAAAGGCACAGTAAGGTTAGTCTCCATCGGCACCAGCAGAGATGAGTTTTGAATTAGGCACCCAGTGTGCGAATTAACACCTGGAATTAATTTAGCATGACACTTGCTAATGAGAAAATAGAAATGCTAGTTTATAAAACAAAGAAACACACAATTTCAGGGGGAAGAATAAGTGATAAGGAGGGCTTGTTGAAAGACTCAGCTGCAACCTCCTTCATAAGGCAAGTTTGTTGTTAAATTTAATGGGCTATAGGTGTTGATTGGTAGAGTCGTAAAATGAACTGTTAATTTGCTATTTGGAGAGTGGAGAATCTAAATTATGCAAATTGCTTTTAAAACTACTCTGTTCCCAGCATACAGCATAACAAGGTAACGTGGCCCTTTCCACACCATTATTTTTAGGACTCTTCCCCGTTGCCATCACCGGTAGGTCTGGGTGCTTTGAAGTGCCGCAGGGCTTTGATTGCCTCTGATCTGCGCCCGCGCCAACGCGGCTCTGCGAGGTGCCAGCTCAGAGAGGGGCTCCCTTTTGTCACCTGTGTTTGAGCACCTATCTGAGTGAGATTTTAAACTGACAGCCCAAAAGAGGCAGCGATGCTCATTGTGTTCAGAATGACACTCGGGGAGAGAGACCGTGCTGGGAAATCCTCGCCTTGGCGAGGACGCGGAATCCATTTGTCTGCCTCGCTGCTGCGGCTGCAGCGCTCAAAGACAGGGCTGGGAAGGTGTCAGCATTTACCCTCTGTGAGGAATCAAATGAATCCTGCCAGATCTGGTGTTTCCAATGCAGCTATGGAAATGTCAGCCCTGGTAAGCTCAAAATGAGCACCTGAGTGGATGAAACACAGCCTGTTAGAATCAGCGAACACGGGGCAATGGATGACGCCTTTGCTGGGTGTGAGGAGATAAATAACAGTGTGTGCCATGGATGTGTGAAGATCTGCCCCTCAGGATAGTGCTGAAATGGATCAGATCTGACATGTGAGTTGTCCTGGGCTCTTTGTGCCACAGACGTGGCAGCACCGACAGTTCTGCAACCTCTGAAACTTTGTCCACTGTGATACCAAATTTGTCCCTGCTCAGAGCAGGGATCAGTGGACCACATTTCTGATTATGTAGCCAGAGTTCATCCTGAGGCCATCTCCTGCTTCATGGGAATGAGAAAGATGGCATCCAGATCAACATCTTGGACTTTCCCACTTAGTGTCCTGCAAAGTATGTGGTTCCTCACTGTCATATATAGGCCAAGCCTATATAACAATTCCTCATCTTCCCAGGTCCCCCACCAGTTTCAGGGACACATATGGCTGATTCAACAAACATGAAATATAAGAGCACTATCCTGTGGGACTGGAGAGGTGACAGAGAGCAGGGACCTTGGCATTCACCTTCATAACCTGCATCATCTCCCAAAATGAGTCCAGCAGGTCTCACAACCTGTAGCCACCGTTCCAGGGCTCTCTGCAAACCCCCCTGTCACACTTTGTGACTTCTTTTGAACAATAATCCTTAGAGCTACAACTTTTTCTTTAAGAAATGTGAACATCTGGATTCTTCAGGGAGAAACTAGATATACCACATTGACTGTAGACTGGCTGTTTTCTGGCTGTTTCCTACTGGAACTCTTTGTAGGTTGGGGGATTACAGCATAGATGAAGACTTTTTCAATATCCATAAAAAATAACTTCCAAGTGAGCAATATTTCTACCAAAATGGCTTTTTTTTTCCCCTTTTCAGTGAGTTAGAGTAATTTGTGCTGGTAGGCAAGAGAATTCTGCATCTGATATTGACACTGAGGAGAGGTATAAAACCTATTACACCCAGTGCCAATAGCTTCTCTTTTCTAATCAAAACAATGTCAAATAAGTAAGAGAATAGAAATGAAATAAGCCACTTCTTTCCATCTCACCCGTCCCTATAAACCAAGCAAGAAAGTGTGATGGCATTTCAGATATTTGGAGCACTCAGCTATGAGGTCTTGCAAAACCCTGTGGTTTTCTGGTGTGCTGTTTGTTTGGGTTTTTTATTATTGCTATTATCATACTCACAACTGTTAAGTGAATCACTGAGAAGGTTTCTGCTGCACATCCAGCAGAAACATGCCTCAGGCAAGAACAGGGTTTTATTTATTTAACTTTAGCAACAAGGAAGGGAGGAGGGAATCTCTCTCGTATGTGTCCATCTTCAGCCAAGCATCTCTTTATTTAGCCAACATCCATTCCCTCTGCACATCTGTGCCTGGCTCACCTGCCCCCACAAAACCCTCTGCCCTCCTGCCTTGTGCCTCTGGGGGTGAGGAGCTTCTGCCCAAACGCCTCAGGTGCTGCTGAAGGAGCAGCACAGCATCTCCCCCAGGCAGGGAGGGAGAGGAGCAGCTCAGTTTGGAGTGGCCATGTGCACTCCTGCCCCTCTCCCCCCGCCCCTCAGCTCTGCTACCAGGAGCTGAGCACTGACAGCTCCCATCCTTGACCCCTCGCTGTCAAAGGAGCACCACTGCCTTTGCAAGCTCTTCTCCGTGGACAGGCCTCCCTTCCCAGCCCGGGGGCAGGGATTTGCTTGCCAGACAGCACTGATTTTCTGCATCTATTGGAGGGCCCAGTCATGCAAGGGAAGGGAGGAAGGCCAGAACTGTGCTTCCAAAATGCCTGAAATTGGGGTGGGGTTTGGTTTTTTGTTTGTTTGTTTTGTTGTTATTGTTGTTGTTCCGGTTTTGTTTTTTGTTTCTGTTTTTTGTTTGTTTGTTTATAACAAACTGCTGTTGGATGACTGAGCTGTAGGGTGGCTGCAGTCCCCACCCAGCTCGGTGCTCTCAGGCACACTGCTGGGCAGAGGCACAGGCAAAGCCCTCCTTGTCCTTGTGCATGGAATCAACACATTAGGCTTTTGTTACATATTTTCTTTTCCATTTCAGCTCTGAAGGATTCTGTGTGTGCAGTGTGGTAGATGACTCATTTCAACTGGTTAAGACCAGAGCACTCAGAGCACAGCAATCCTTGCTACAGCTGCAGGTATCTCCAGTGAGGCAAAGACTTTTGATATTGCTAAGAAACCATCTGCGAGAGCCACAAATACTTCACCAGTCACATCTGCAACGAGCTGATATCTGCACAGCAACTACCACAACCTCAGCTTCTTTCCTCAGCTGTGTCCTGGGCTCAGTGGGATTCCACAGTGGCCTCTCAAGGGCTGTGAAAGGAGCCTGATTATTCCACGGGCAGGCCAAGAGCCTGCTCAGGATGCAGATCACACACCTTGGTGTTATCCCTCACCATGGGCTCATGCTGGAGGGGTCAGGGGCTCCCACATCAGCACAGAGGAGAAGAGCCAGCCATGTGTGCATCTGGTGTCACTTGGTGCTGAAGGGGACAAACACAGGAGTGGTACCCCCAGTCTGCACATCCCAGGGCTGGGGGACACCAGGATGTGTCCCACTGCCTCAGAGGTCCCAGCATGATCTCAGCTCAGCACTCCACAGCTCCCTTTCCCAGCTGGCTTTGAGACTGCTCTGCTCTCCTTCAGATTTGCTGCAGTCTCTTCTCCTTTTGTTTTTTGCCCCCTTTTGTTCCCAATTCCACCCTTTCCCAGAGGAGGAGGTGGTACAGGTGGCTTTGGCTCCCCAGGGCAACGGAAATGGGGAGAAGGGAGTGAATCCACTTGCTGAAGCAGCTCCCTGTGTATAGAGCAGTGCTACTGCCCAGCTGTCAGCATTCAAATCAAATAATTTTCCATACCAAGGGGTCAGACTCCAGCACCTCATTTCTTTTCATTACATCTTTGAGTAAGTACTTCCCTTTAGGAACACCTGCTGTTCCAAGTAGCAGGCTTGGTGTTAATATTCTGGTATTGTTGCTCTGAGAAGCACTTTATATCTTGAGTAGGTTCATTGGGTTCAGGGGGATTTGTTGAAGAAAAAGAGCCCCTCTAACATGGGTGGAGAACACCAAAGTTCATCCATTAGCAACAGACCCGAACTAGAATATCCCTGAATTTCTTGAAACATATGTTAGTTGACATTTCATTGATTAGTGAATGCAGAATTTTTTTTTCTCAAATAAGCATATCATTGCTCTGCTGTTGTATTTTGTATGTTGGTATATTACTATAGTAACAGTAGTATTGTGTTTATTCTATTTTAAATTAATCTGTGCATGAAATAGAGGGAAGATAAATGCTAATTGGGAGATTTATTTTTAATAAAACCAAAACTGGTTATCCCATGCAAGAAAGCAGGGATGTTATGGATAAGGCAAAATGGGTGGTGCAGACTCTGCCCTGGTCCAGTGCTGAGTGATCAGGGATATGGTGCCTGGAGCTGTTCAAAGTGCTATTTGTGGTTCCTGTACCAGAGCTATCCATCCACCCCATCATAAAATCACAGTCATAGAATGGTGTGAATTGGAAGAGACTGTAAAAATCATCCAATTCCAACCCCCTGCCATGGGCAGGGACACCTCCCACTAGCCCAGGTTGCTCCAAGCCCCGTCCAACCTGGCCTTGGACACTTCCAGGGATGGGGCAGCCACAGCTTCTCTGGGCAACCTGTGCCAGGGCCTCACCAAAGGTGATGTGCTTTGTTGTAAAAGCAGAAAAAGAACCAATGTAGGTGTCTAAAGTAGGAACTAGGAGTCCCCTGTCACGTTCCTCACTCTCTTGACCCCAGACCCTCTGCAGATATTTAGGCAGGTCCCTCACTCACTAATAGAAAGGCTCTTTCCTTTCCTTTGTTCCCAGGGATGAGCAGGACCAGACAGGGAGTCAGGGACGTGTCTGAGAGCAGCCCCACTGCCACAGCACTCTCTGATGAAAAGTAAACCACTCTCATCCCACACTGCAAATATTTGCCTCCTGCACGACATGGGGACAATCCCGAGCACTGGGAGCATCTGTGGCAGCAGGGAAAAGGCATTAATGAGTCTCTGCTGATAAGCACTATTTACCTGGTTTTGCCTGGCTTCCAACTGATAAACCAGATGCACAAAATGGCACATGCTGACATGTCTTGCTGCTCTGCTCCACTTGGAGAGAGCATTTTCCCTCCACTCAGGTGTGTTTGCAGGTTTTTCCTCCCCTAGTTTAGTTCTGTGTCACTGAAAACATTTTCCATGGCTGTGGTGAAAGGGTCTGTGCTGTCACACCCTGGCTCTGTGTGGCTGAGGGTGATGTTTCCCCTTCTCTCACAGCATGTGCTCCCTTTTGATGATCTCTGCATACACGGATTAAGCTGTGAAGGAGTTGGAGTTATTAAATCCTAGATTAGCCAGAACTAGAGAAGGAAGATCAGCCCAAATGAACTTGATTAGCTGGTGCTCCGTAGATCTGAATTTCACAGGCAGTGTTGTGCAGTCACTTGGACCATAATCCCAGCCCAGCACCTAATGATATAAACAGTGCTAATAACTCTGGGTCACCTGTCTGTGGAGGACAGATAAGGAATTGAAAATTATGCACATTGCCATAGGTAATCTACTACCAAATACTGTTGAGTAAAGACCTCCATTTTTATTTCATTCCACTTATGTTCTTGCCCTGATTGAACAGCAAATAAATTGGAAATTCAGAATTAAAGGACCTGCTAATTCAAATTGATCTGCAGCCTCCAGCACCCTGTTCCCCACCGAAGGTGTAAATGGATTCTGGTGTCCACCCTACGACAGCAAATCTTTAGTCTTCTCTGCTGCATAGTCAGAAATAGGGGAGAAAAGACTGTCTTCAATGGCACCAGCAAAAAAGGAAAGTTTGCAGAGGGAGCAGGTGATGATCTGCTTTATTGTATCAGACAATTATTTGTTAGCAGTTAATATCCACAGTCCTATTTCTGTCCTTACAAACCAAACAGTAGCTGCAGCTTGAAAGTCACGCTCAACTTTGAGGACAAAATGTACCATTCTGGCCTTTGGAGTGAACTGAACCTGCAACAACCTCCACTGTGGAGCAATGGGGAGAGCTGGTGAGGGAACCAGGGCTGTAAGGCAGCACACATTGCTTTTTAGACTAAAAATTTGTAGAGGTGCACGGCATGGGGGGGAATGGTTTATTTAAAATCTGACCTGGTTGGAAAACCAGTCCCAGCACCCAAGGGTGAACCTTCATGGATATAACTCTGCCCTATTTCCAGTGGAAAGAATAAATAAATAAAATAGAGGGAATAAATGAATATATTTACATGCCCAGGACCACAACTGGTCAGCCTTTGCCATGCCATGGGAGGCCAGTTTTGGGGTAATGCCTCAGGCCACTGGACTTGTGGGACAGCCCCTCCTGTGCAGCCACACAACAACTTGCCAGAGGTCATGGCAGCCCAGCCCTGGCACATGCAGATTTCCCTGCAGGGACACTGTATTTATTATTATTATTATTATTATTATTACTACTACTATCCCTTGAATAGATGTAAAAGCTTAAGGCCAGGTGGAGTCACCTGCCACCTCTCAGGTGAGTTTGGGCCCTGCAGGGTGAAACGGGGATGGCACGGATTAGTTTTGGGTCTGACTTCTGAGCCCGTGTCACAGCTGCCACCCACCAGGCTGGGAACTGCAGATGAAAAGTGCCCTTTGAGCAAAGTGAAAATAAAGAGAAAGCAGTGCTGTTCCTGTAGATTGCATTTCTCTCTGCTGCCAGCCATGTGACAGACAGACTGTGTTTCTCTATTTGTACCTGGAACGCTCCAATTTCTCCCGATAGTCTTAAAACCTTATTTTTAAATCTTTCTTTTGACACTTACACAGTGTGACTTGATTTGATAAATAAAACCTTCTGGTGCTGTTGTTCAGGTCTGAGATTAAACAGTTGATGCTTTACATAAGGAAATGCTTTTGATGGGTGAATTTAATGGCAATTGGTTACTAGCAGGATGAAATTAATTGCAGGTGGTTCAATTCACAGGTGAATTGTGGTATGACCTCACAGCCAAGTCTGTGGACACAAAAAGCCCCCTTGCTATGGATTGTCCCTGCTGAACATCATGTTTCATGCTGTTTGTGATAATACGGTGACATTTTATTTATAAGAACAGAACAAGCAAAGTTACTTTTCCAGTAACTCAAAAACGACACAAACTAATTTTTAAAATTTATGGTGGAAGGTATTTTTTATTGCTCTGGAGCAATGAGAGCCATATCTGAGTCATCCTTCTTGCTGATTATGTCTAGGTGGTGAATAATACTGCAGTGTACTGTACAAATTTTACATCTTGACTTTCCTAATACTTACATCTCAAAGTATTTAAGGCCCACTGGTTGGTATGGTTATCTCCTTGTGGCAGATGTGGAAACTGAGGCATCTGGACAAGCTGTGTGCAGCATCACCCCATGGATCTGCAGCAGAGGAAGGACATAAATGCAGGATAAAACCACTCCCCACTTCAGCTTTCTGCTTGAGTTTGCTTTATTCATGGTGTTAACCATTATTTGCAAGGCAGTAGCCACTAGAGCCCCCAAAAATGGACCCTTACCAGTGCCACAATCTTTATGTGTCATTGATATGTGTCTGGGCACAGTCTGTGTCCCAAGAGACTTCTGATGTTCTAGAAACAGTGGACAAGGGAAAGCAGAGAAGTGCCACACTCAGCTTTCTCTCTTGAGAGCTGGATACGTGGTCCTGTGTTCTTATATCCTGCAACACCAACCAAGCCAATAAACTCCAGCTCTGGGCATTCTTGTTTAATATAAGAACAGTGGGATTTATTTCATTATGAATCTAACAGCATGCTTTCAACCATTCATTTACCAAATTTCTCTGTGTTATGGCTTGTGTTATCCTTTGTGTACTGACTCTGCAGTCCTGTCCGTGCAAGATCTTCCCTGTACTTCAGAGACTTGTTGGAGAGGTAGAAATTATCCCTAGCCCAGCAGCACAGGAACACCTGTGTGTGCACACCTCATTTAAACCCGGGCTGAAGGTTAAACACTGTGCAGTCTGTATCACTGAGATACAGTAAATTCCTTCGCCTAAGTAGGAGCTTGTCTGATTCTGCGAAAAATGTATCAGCATCAAAAACGTGACACTGAAGGTCAAGGCAACATTGATCCACAAGAACTATCTGCTACAGTCAGCTCTCTCCTTCTGTCAGTTTTGATGAAGCTACTTTACATTTTTATGTATACATACACATGCATATTTAAATATCTGTATAGTTTTAAGGCTGGATTTGTTATGCGCTGTAGTTGTTGCTTTTGGTGTATATTAGTGATTCAGATCTTTAAATCCCTAAATGTGTGGGGTCTAACTGCTTCAGATATTGGATCTTGCCCTAGATGTGATCAGCCTGATGCAAGTGCGCTGGTAGAGGTCATCTAATTTCTTAAATCAGCTTGAAAGTGGGAAAAGTGAGGATAAGAGGAGAGAGAGGTGACCTGTCCCCTTTCACATGAAGAAGGAATCATGAAGTGGATCCAAGAAGCCCCAGCTTTTGTTGAGCTTTCAACCATTTTGCCTTCCACCTTCTGCAAGTTCCACCATGAACTTGGAAGAGTTTCCCTTTCATATTGATTTTCTTGGACTCAGTCCCCTAGTATTGAAACCACTGGAGTGGTAAAATACCTTCTGGCATTAAGGACAAACAAACTCTGCCTTTGCCACGAATGCTATTGATCCAAGATCACTTAAACCAACAGCATTACACCGCGTCAACCGATTTGCTGAAACCGTCCATGTGCACCTGCACCGGCTCCTCTGCTTGCAAAGGCAAGGCAAGGATGCTGCTTATGGAAATTCCTGGGATATAAATAATGTGGGATGATTATAACCACGCAGATCTTGGCGAAGGGTCTTGCTTAAGAAAACTCACACTCAGTCAATTCCTGGAGATTTTCAGCACAAATAGCAGCCCAGAGGATGCAATCGGCTTCCTGGCCTCTTGCCTGAACCCTTCACGCTTTCTGTTCTGCTCATGGACTTCTGCATTTCTAAGCACTTTCTTTTATCTAACCCTGAGAGTCCATCATGTTTTATTTACCCTTCTTTTAGCTCTACCTATGCATTTGCAGCTACACAGAAATCGATAAGAGCATCGCTAATTTTATCTGGGAAAAAGGGAAAATTTACTGGAGAACTAAATGGAGCGGGTTTCGAAGGCTGGGTTTTGAGGGTTCTTTTTTGTATGAGGGAGGAGAATTTAGATATCCAAACTCGCTTTTTTTTTCTTTTCTGAGGATCAATGATTGGCACAAGCATGGATTTTAAACATCTATGGACTTAATTATGCTACAGAGCCAATATTTCTGCAACTGCTGGATTTGTACCTTTTTTTTACCTTTCGTAACAGATGCAAAATTAAAAGATAGCTTGGTTTTCTAAAGCAATTTGGCAATAGAGCCCTGGAAAAGGTTGATAATTCCAAGGCTGGCCACAGGGAAGTTTCAGAGAGCTGATCACAGCCTCCACTACATGGGGGGAAAACAAGGTCTTGACATAGAGGTGTCACTTTGGTCTAGAAACCACTTGAGTGTATTCTTAATGCTGCTCCGAATGCTCAGAGGTGTTGGGCAGGTTGCAGCCTCTATTTCTCCATATATAATGGCAGGTCTTTTATATTGACCCCATTTTCCAAGCAATTAGAAGATCTCAGCGTTGCTGTGTTTATATCTCAACCTTTCCTTTCAGCACTTTCCCATTTGTTCTTCTTTGGCTACGTCTGTGACATGGTGTATTTCAAAAAAGATGTGTATATATTTTCCTTGTCTTTTGTACCTAGAGAATGCAGCATAAATTTAAAAAAAAAGTAAATTAAATAAATATTCCAGAGGAATCAGTCTGCCAGCAGAATCTTTCAAAAGCACAGAAAATATTCAGGGGGGAAATAACTCTCAGTCCATTTGTTTGACTCACTTAAAAAAAACAAAAAAGGAAAAAAAATAGCTTACTGTTAATTCTGAATGGAAATTTGCTTTGGAGCAGATCCTGAAGGATGCTGGCCTCTGAGCATTGGACTTTGGACACCTTCCACAGTACAACAAGCACCTTCATCCTCCAGTGAATTCCATGGGAACTGAGGATCCTGAGCACTTGGCAGGATTGCACCTTTTGTCAGGCGACTGTCAGCAGGGCTTGGGTGCTTATTTGGAAAGAGATATCACGTGCTGGCATGATAATAACGAGATCTAGGAGTATCCCTCTGGAAGCAGGTACTTGCTTTAGATCTCACAGACATTGTCTTAATTGTGCACTAAATCAGGAGGAGATGGGAGGCAGCTCAGGCTCAGGCAGCGGAGCCGCCGGCGCTGCTCTCTGGTGATGCTGAGCATTATCAACCCCAACCAAATGCTTCCTAAATAAGGTTCATGTTTGGTGCCATAAACTCCGCTGGGTCGTTACTCAGAGTGATCTGTTAATGCATCTCTGAGCTGGATATCCTTTATTTCCCTTTTCATTTTCTTTTTTCTGTTCTTTTCTCTTTTTTTTAGTGGATAATAATCAACTTGGAGAGGGCTTTTAAAAGGAGAAAAGGTTATTTCGCTGACATCAATTTTTGCATTAAAAGTGCACTTGGCCAAATGCCAAAATATTTAATATTGTTGCCATCTGTCCCAGCTGAATACAATTTAAGATTTATTGATTTTCTTTTTTTTCTCTCTCCATTTTTTTTTGTTTTTGTTTTTTGTTAATTTTGGCTTGAGACAAGGTTAAGACTCTAAAAAACAAAGTCTTTTTCCTCCGATGGCATCATAATCTTTGACTAAGTCCAACTGCCTTTTGATATGCAGCTGGTGCCAGCTGTCTGGGGTTATAAATGACCTTTCTAGAAACACTTTCTCCCCTGGCCACCTATGACTGTGCACATGTGCCAGGAAGAGAGGGGCTGTGCAGGGAGGTGTTTCTATTCTGGCAGTCCTCATTAGAGAGGTTCATTAATGTGTCAGGGATTGCAACTTGTGCTGTTTTCAAACAGATCTGAGGCTTTCCAGTCCACTCTCCTTCTCTTCCGAGGTAAGGACAGCACCAGGGAGGCAATTTGGGAGCATAAGGACATCTCTGCAGAGATGTTCCACTGACTATCAGCTCTTCAGAGGAAGAAGAGACTTCTTCTATGTGTAGCACACCACAAAACTGTTTTCTGGGGGATGTCAGGGGTCTCTGGGCAGGATCCCAATGCAAATAAAAAAACACTTAGGCAATTGCTTGAAAAATTCCTTCCAAGGGAAGCAGAGCAAGGGGAAGGTGATGTTTCCTAAGGGGAAAAAAGGCAGCCCAGAGGCAGAGCTGTGAGGGGCTGTGGGGCTGATGGCCAGGCTTGCATTCTATAGCTGCAAACCTGTGCTGTGTTACTTGGCATTAATGGTTACATTGCTACTTTTTGCCATCACCTTTTCAGCAAATCTTTACCAAGGGACACAAAGAGAGAGACAAAAACCTTCTCAAGCCACTGTAGTGAGCAAGGTTCAGCCGAGGGCCAGTCCCTCTCATTTTATCCAAACTCGCTTACCTGTTTTAATGACCTCCTGCTTTAGCAAGTTCTGCAGCTTGAGTTCAGCCACAGAAATTAATGGGAGCATTCAGAGGAGGTTGATTAGCTCCAGTTTTATTCACATAACCCTGAGTATCACCTAAGGAAAATGCTAGGTATGTTTGTGAGCAATTATTTGCACAGTATCCACTCCCCATCTCCACAGTGTAACCTGACTCACTTCCACAGGAACTCGTGTCATGCAGGTGAAATGCTGATCCAGGAGCCCACAGCTAACACCACTGTGCTGTGGTGTGTCATGTTCTTGTACCATTTCATTATTGTTTTAACCTTATTATGTTATGAGAACCTTTGCGTGGTTTAGTGCACGGGGTAAGTGGTGCAGGTCACTAATGTGCCTCTGATCTGGTAATAGGTAATTAATAATGCTGACAGCTTCACCACATGATCCCACTTCCCTTCGTCAACACTCCAACTCAATTTATACCCTATTGCCAACCATCTGTTTAGAGGCTCCACTGTAAATCACAGAATCATTTAGGTTGGAAAGTACCTCCAACATCATCAAGTCCATCACCACCTTGTCAACTAAACCACAGCACTGATTGCCACATCAGGTCATTTACTGAACACCTCCAGGGATGGAGACTCCCCCACCTCCCTGGGCAGCCCCTTCCAAAGCCTGACAACCCTTTCAGTGAAGAAATTCTTCCTGATGTCCAACATGAACCTTCCTTGAAGCAGCTTGAGGCCTTTTCCTCTTGTCCTATCACTGATTATCTGGGAAAAGAGCCTGGCCCTCACCTGGCTACAACCTCCTTTCGAGTAGTTGTAGAGTGAGAGAAGGTCTCCCCCAAGCCTTGTGGTGTCTTTTCCCACATCCCCTGTCAAAAAAAAAGCATCACCTCCCACTGACCTTCCCTTACACTGATTGTAAGATGTGTCAGTGGGTGCATCCTGAGAATTGCACAGACCTAATGTGGTGTGTGCTGCTGTTCTTAAAGGGAAGTGGTTACACTAATCCATAGTTCACCATCTCTTGAGCACGTTCTGTTCAGACTGTGTGAGCAGGAAGGACAGTTTGCTGGCTTTGTCAGTGAAGTCAGATGCCTGTTTGCAGCAGAATCCCTCTTCTGCCTTCAGCTGGGCTGTGCTAGTTCGTGCACACTGACCTGTCTCTGCCCACCATTCCTCCACCAGGCTGAAACCAGCAGCCTACAGGAATGGCTCTTTCCCACATATTTGGAAATTCAATAAGGTCAGATCCTTGCACAAGAGCAAGTAAGATTTTTCTATCAGTGTAAATGTGTACAGCACTAATACTAACAAACTCCTCAAGCTGTGCATTGACAACCCCATCCCCTGAGGCAAGAAACACATGGCACAGATTCCCTGGACAGAACTGAGCTGGGTTTGTTTTTCGTTGTTGCCACAACAGGAGGATTTCTTTAAAAGGCATTTATTTTCTATCCACCCCCCCCAAAACATTTCCCTAGTCACAAATCAAAAATAACTGCAGTATTTTCTAATTGTTAGAAAAACATTAAGCTGAAGCTTTATAACTAAGATGAGTCTTTAGCATAAATCAGAGGAGCCCAGCCTTTATTGCAGGGTGAGCCATTTGCTTCTGGATAGACTCAGAAAAGGGCAATTTCTCTCTGAAAACCACATATATGCTGTGCTGCCTGCCCAGCTCTCCCATGAAGCTCTAGATTTACTGAGCAAGCAGAGCACATTAACTCTGCTCTTGCATGTACATCCAGCTGTTTGCAGGCACGCAGTTCTTCACTTGGGTTTATCCCTGGAAGGAGGCAGGGCTGGAAGCAGGCTGCCATCCCTGTGAGGTGTTGTATCTGACCAGGGGAGCTCCAAGAGTGGCTCCAGCAGAAGTGCTCCTAGTTTGTGTAATTCTTGGCTTTTTACCTGAGGATATTATGCTATTTTTTTAGTGTGGGAAAGGCCTTTTGGGCACTGGAATGGGGCCACTTATCAACCTTTCAGGTTCTGGATTTTTCAGTGCCAAGTCCACATGTTTTGTTTATCACGTGGGGTTTAGCCTTTGCACTTGAAAAAAATGTAAGAGATCTGATATTGTGTATTGATTTCAACTAGAAGGTAAATACAGCTGGGCAGATTCTCTGCTGGTTTATACCTCCTCAATGCATCCTCCTGGAGGTCCAATAGGATTGCTTGGGATGTCACTCGGACTAGAATATGTCCCTTTAATATTTACACAAAATAAAAAAGGGAAAAAAAAACCCTTTTCATTATTTAATATCCTTCTGGAGTTTGCTTTTCCAAATGTGGAAATACAAATCAATAAATGCACTTGACAGATGTTCTGAGATGTCTCTGAGTCAGAGAAACTCAACGGGCTCCCCACCAAGGGAAAACTGCCTCCATCTTTGGTGGGATTCATAGGGAGGCAGAGTGGGAACAGGGTCCTTTTTCCTCCTTTCTGCTTGCAGGCATTGTCTATAAAGCATTGGCAGGAAATTCTAGGGAGGTTTTATAAAGTAATCTAACATGGATAGTTCCATTTAGTTTCAACAGAAAGTCTGTAGGAAATGTTCTGGGAAAATCCATCGAGATTTCCGAGGGTAATGTATCACAGCAAATGGCCTTTTTAAACTTTAGCAGACAGGTGAGAGAGTGCATATTCCTCATGTTACAAATGAGCCCAGGGTCATATGTGTTTACAAATCAGTCCTTTATTAAAATCCTCTGTAATGGGACTTTCCTTAGCGTGGCTTCTGTTGAGATTAACGGGCCTGGACAGGAGAGGCAGAGGGAAGAGCAGCCCATTCACTTACTGTGACTCCTGGAGGCTGGAGAGACCAACCTCCCTCAGCACTAGTGAGCCAAGCAGGAGGGCTCCTGCCCTAATACCACTCTAAAGAACAGGCAGCCCCACTGATCCCACCCTGGCTCACATGAGAACACCCTGTTATTAAAGTCTCTAACTTGAAACGTCAAGATACGGTCAGGGATGCAGGGCCAGGCTGTGGAGCCTCACTGTTGTCTCCCCCTGAGTGTGTTTAGATGTCCCACAGACTCTGACATCAGAAAATACAGGCTTTGCCCCAGGTTCCAGCCCTTACCAAACTGCAGCCTTTTTTTTCTCTCCCTGGACATCCACGACCAAAATCCTCAGTGCAGGTGCTTGCAGAGACCACTGCCATTGGTTCGGGTTTTTCTGCATGAGCTGAGTAGGCAGCTCCTGGGATCCTGACCCTTTCACCTGCAGAAGGAGGTTATTTAGCCCTAATTAATGTTTTTATTCCAGAAGAGCAGCAGGGACGGTGGCCCAGCCAGCAGAATATTCAGGATACCTGGGTTTGCTCCCCATAGGTCCTGCTGGATGATATTGTTCAAGGCAGATCATCTTGCCATGCCCCACTTATGAAACTCAGTTAATGGCACTGATCTCACAGAGAAAGTGCTATAAGAGTGGCAGCATTCAAGACCTAGTGGTTTGTTTTGTGGGAGTTTTTTTTATGATTGCCATCATTTAAACCATGTCACCCTAGTTAGTAGCTACTGAGGAGCAAGGGAGGCACCAGCTGCTTCCAGCATGTGTGTAGGTTGGCATTCCGTGAATGAAGAGGCCACCCATGTCAGTGTAACCCAGCTCTTGTACACCCTCACACTGACCCTCCTTTATCAGCCTGTAAATTATTCCCTGCTCTGTTATCTTTGCATTTGGTTCATGAAAGCTTTGGATGAGATAAGTGTCTCACAAGGGCGTAAAAACACACAGAAGCTCCTCACTGCCCTTACTTGTATTTGCACACGTGTCTTTGGGCACATATTTGTACAACTCCCACTGCCCACCAGCTCCTGCTCTGCTGACAGGGTGTGAGGGGTCCAAGGCAGGTGTCATCTTCAAACTATCCAATGCCACACCTGGAGCTGGCCCCAACCCTGCTCAGCTCAGCCTTGGCGTAAGGCAGCGTGGTTCCCATCAAAGCCAAAGGCAGAGAGACACTCTCTGCCCAGGGCGGAATTTGGCCCTTTATTTACAAATAATTTAAAGCAATTCTGTAAATGTTTGTGTGCCCAGAGGTCTGGGGATGATTTACAGCTCTCTCAAATTGTGTAGACCCTTGATCCGGGAGTGTCACTCACAGTAATGGGATGTCTCAGCTGTCCAAACAGAGACATGTTTTAAATGTTAAAAATGTTCCATGATCGATTTTCTCTGTTTATAGTAAATGCCTTGATTAGATTCCCTTGTAGGCACTTCAAAGGCAGACTCCCCCTCACAATCTTTCCATACGATGAAATCTAGTTCTTTCTTTGCTCTACTTTTTTATTTTTCCCTCCCTTAAATGAATTTAGTGCTTGAGAAAGGTGACTGATTGATGGCTTTGAGGACTGAGGCTTTCTGAAGCAGCGTCTAGGAACATTGTTCTGCTGCCTGACCTCCAGGCAAAAAGGGGTGATCTCTGAAGACAGAGGGGCACTGGATTCCCTTGGGACATAACAGGTACCCAAGCCTGACATATCCTTGTCACAGTGTTAAGCTGTTTAGCTTTAATTACAGGCAGTCAAATGTCATCTTTTTTTATATAAGGAGAAGTGAGACTGTGAAGGGACAAGGTGATTTGCTGGAGCTGGGGAAAATTGCAGAACAGACATTGGAATGGGCTAAAAGATGCCCTAGTTGGGTATTTTAATCTTTTTTTCCTTCTACATTTCTATTTAAAAAAAAAAAAAAAGAAGCAGCAGGACAGGTTAAGGTATTTTTGTGAAGTCTGCTCTGGACTGGTTGAGACCATCAATTCATTTCACATCCATCACTAACCAGCCATTAAAAGCAATGGCTTTCATTCTCCCTATTGACCTGGTCTGTAATCAGACCAGGGACCTTGAAAGGTGAACAACTCTCTATCCTATTAACAGACCCCTGAGCCATCCAATCCCCTTGATAGTCATGTCCCCTTTTTTCTTTTTTTTTTTTTAATGGAAATAGCTCTGCTTTAATCCACGTGTCTCTATTGATCAGGAGATCAGGTCTACTTGATGTGCACAGTGGAAGATGGTTTGACATTAAGAACAACTTGTGACTTAGCATGAAAGGGTCAGTCTAACTTTCACTAATTAACCTTCCTTTTTTAATATTAGCTAATTTGCATCTTGCCCTTCTGAATTACACCTCTGTTCCCCCTCTTTAGTCAAGATTATCAGCCTTCCTTCCCCACCTCACAAACTCTTCTTTCTCCTAAGCCTTTTCTCTGTCACATGTGGATATTCCATCTACAATGCCATGGCATCATGGACATTAAAACAAATAACATCAGCCTGTTATTTCTTATGAGAATATCAGAGATATGTGTAGCAGTGGCAGAGCAGAGCCTCACAGAGAGAAACAAAATTTCACTCTATTTTTATTCTCCAGATTTGGATGGTTAATTGGTGGTAAGATAAAACTTATCCCAGAACTATGTAATATAGGAGAGGGGAATTGTCTTGTGAGCAGATGCTCTCGTATATTCCTTTGACTCAGAGACAAAGGGCTGAGAGGAGCTGTGTTAGGCTCAGGAAAGGTTATTTCATGCCAGAGATCAGATCACATGGAGAGCTCAGAGCACTCTGCCTGACTTTCCTTTCACGGACACCAGTTTACATACTAGTCTGCCAATACCATGTTGATCTAGAACCTCCATGACAGGAGGCCCAGGGCTTCCCAGTTGCCAAGGTGTTAATAATATATTTTTTATCATCACTGTAGTGTTTTGCACAGCTTCTTTCTGGCAAAGTTCAGCCCACACAGTCCTGCAGAACTGTCAGTTTTCTTTGTTAGACAAGGGACATCCCAGTTGAGCTCTGGGGGTTTCCTGTCCCCTCAGGGGATCAGGTTGTTTTTACTTATGTCTCTGATGATAGGAATCACTCTGCTTCTCTAGTGAATGATGGCTGATGTCCTTTCATACCCTTAAAATAAAAATACAAGACAGCACTGATCCTCATTATTTAATTTCCAAGGACTATGCATCGATTGTTGAATAAAGCTGTCAAGGGTGAATTAACAACTCATCTCTACTGTTACAAACCTACAAATTAAGTTGAAAGGGACCTTAGCTTTTGAACAGTGTTCCAGCATCAACTGTCTTCCAACGCAAACCTCTCTGTGCCATCACAACCGGTGACCTCTGCCCTATTCTTGTTTTGTTTAGATCATGTTTAACCCCAATTTGTGCTGAAACAGAGCCAGGCAAGAGGCGTCGTGAACATTTGCAATTCTCTGGGCACAGTGATGGACAGACCCAGATGGTAATTCCAGGCATGGAGAAGGGTTAGGAAGCACGTAATAAGCCCCAGCCAACTAGGAGCAAATCTTTTCAGAGCCTAGACTAGTTATAAAGAAGTGCACGGTTAACATAAGAATTAATTCAGGGTCATGAGGAAGCAGAAGGAAGCTACTGCGTGTTTGAGTGAGTTTGTGCCTGTGCCTGGAAGCACTGCTCGTGTTCTGTAATATCTCTTTGCAATATGTATTTTGGATACTGCATTTTAAACCCATTAAGTGTGAGAAGCACTTATACACTGTAGCTAAATCAAGAAATTAACTCCTGCTGCACAACTTCCTGCCATTAATTTATTTGTTTAGTGAATGTTGGGCTAATGAAAGGACATGAGTTGGCCATTCCCTATTTTAAGGGACTTTAATCGAGTTAAAGATATGTGGCACAGTTTCTCCTTTGATGCTCAGCCACCTTTGTGGGTTTGTGCTGTCCTGGGCTAGCAGTGTCTCAGAAAACATTTGTTCCACTTTTTTTGGGAAGCAGCTATGACAAGGATAATACAGACCTCAGAAAGCAAGAGAGAGCAGCATTAACACACCCCTGTCTGGAACCATACTTCAATCTCCTGTCTGGTAACAAACTCTCGACATCTGAGTGCCATGTTAATTTGTTCTGTGGTATTTCTCTCCATGCTTCTCCCCAGCAGGCACCTTCTCTCCTTGTTTCATTCGATAAACCCCATCCTGACTATATCTGATTTGTGGGCTGCACAGTGTGGTGTTACACGTGCCAACATCACCAGCACTGGCTTTGCAGACAGGGAAAAGGAGAGGCAAAATCACACTGAAGTGACACAGTGGCACTCAGCAAGGTCATGGGAGATGGAGAAGTAGAAAGTGGTCTTCGTTTGGCTGTGACCAGGTGGAGGAGAGGTGAAGTAAATGCAATTTAACCAGGATAAAATCAGAGTGGGTGGGTGGATTTCCTTGTAGGGGGTTCACCTGTACCTTTTCCCAGTGGTCAAGCACACACTGAGCAGGAATAGCCAGGCACAGTAGGACTGCACTGCACTTGCAGTCATTTGCTGCCAGGGTTCTTTCAAGCCTGAGCACAACACACTTTGCTCCCCTTGCTGCTGGGTCAGGCACAAGGAATGACTGGAGTGGGGAAAGCACAGATAGTGTGTCCAAATGGCAAATAGCCTCTGTCTGTCACTCAGAGTGTCATTGTGAGGGCTGCCTGGGGCTGTTGCAGTGCCTGCAGGGCTGCGCTGGGTGCCCAAAGGACTCAGCACTGCGGCTGCACTCCTTGGGCAGGGGGAGGTTTGAGTTTACAGGGGGTACTGAAGCAGGAGAACAAGTTGACTAGTGGTAAGAGGAGACAAAAATGTTGCTTTAAAGGGGCACTCTGGAAGTTATAGTGCAGCCAGACTATCATAAGGCGTTGGCCAAGCGTGTTACCAGCTGGATGCTGCCACTGCTTCCCTGGAAGGGAAGTGGTTCCTGTGGGGCTTTACACCAGTGCTGTGCAAGGATGGAGAGTGCTTGTACAGCCAGGCACAACAGCTCACCTGAGAAGGTCCATAACTGGTTTTTAATTACTTTAATTTGACTGCTGGGGAAGGTCTGTTCATCTCCTTAGGGCAGAACTAGGGCATGGCAGCCCAGCCAGCAGGGTCACAGGAGGACACTACCTCTGAATCGGCTTCGGGCAGGACGTAGGATGTGCTTTGTCCTTACACACACAGAGTTTGATCGTGTGTACGTTCTCTGAACCGTGGGTGGATTCAGTTTGACTGAAAATCTTGTGAGAACAGGCTTTCCTTGTGAGATGTGGAGCAGCTCTCCCATCCCTGGTTGCACGATGTCTTTTTAAGCACGACATCCTCCCGTGTCAGGACAAGAACTGAAGGGTGTGCTTCTCAGTTGTCTCACAACTGGGAAATGTCCATGTTGCAGGGGTATGTTACAAGCCAGACATCTCTTCCAACAGGAGCTACCTACCTGAAATTAGCCCTGCCTGTGCCATGTACCTGTTCCACTCCATGACAGAGTCATGCAATGCTCCTCGTTGCTATTTATCGTCTGTGACTGAGTGTCTTGCATGTGGCTGGCTGGAATTTCAGGTTTTGCTGATGACATGAATCCACAATGCTTTGTTCTAGCATTTTATTTCTGATCCTGTCTCCATTGCTTGGGCTGCCCTTTACTGCACATCCCACTCTGTTCCCTAAGGGTCACCGAGGCACGGGGAGAAGGCCAGGAGTTCTGTGCAATTTAAATGTCACATCAAAGTAAGGAATTCATCCTGGCCCAGAGACACAGGCTGGAGACTGCTTATACTTCATTCCTGATTATCTCTTAGGTCAAGGTCCCTGCTAGCAGGAATAGCATTTAGAAAGCTCCTTGGGCTCTGCCTCTGCCACTGACCCCCCCTGTAGCCTGAGGCAAGTCACTTCATTCTTCAGGATTTCAGTTTCCCCTTCCACCTTTCCTTCCTTTGCTTGAACAGTGAGTGCTTGAGGCCAGGAGTATTTCTAAGCAGGTGTATCTTGCCTAGAGCGACAGAGCCCTGATTTCATTTGGGGCCTGAGCTACTGCAGCACAGAAGAAAGAACTCATCCCCATCTCTGTGTCTCCCACAAAGTGCTTTGGTGCCAGGATGAAGTTAATGAGCAAGTGACACTGTCTTGCAGTCAATTCATGGGAGAATGGGGGATGAGATGTGTCTGTTTGCCAGGGATGCCTTTCAGTTCATGTGCATCAACTCTATAGTTTTGGAAATAAAGGAGCCTTGTCTGGAGTCCCAAGGTGTCCATAGAGCAGCAGAGCCTGTAGCCTGTGGACCTGCTTGAGCAGGTTGCACTAACATTTGGAGCAGTAATAGGCATCAAAGATGCTGGGGAAGCAGGATTAATAGAACCCAATGGGAGACAAGTTGCATCATTATGTGCTGATGACATGATCAGGGCTTTCCATCTACAGCAGAGGTGTGTTCTTGGTTCTGTCCCCTGCCTTGAGCTCTAACCACCATTCAATCACAAACTATTTTCAGGTGTTGGCAGGTGGAAAATAGAAATTTTTTTGAGGAAAGACTTTAAGACAGTTTGAGCACTCTTAGAGGACAGTCAGTACAGAGGGAGGTCATGCTAATTGCTGAAATGAAGGTGGTTTGAAGGCAGTTGGAGAAGCACTGGCAGCCCCGTAGTGCAGTCACCTTCAGCACAGCCAGATCCCAAAGTTCTGCTCCCAAAGCATTGGACCACGTGCCAGCTCCTGCAGCCACCTCCGAAAGGGATGCTTCAAGAGCACAGTGCATTATAAATTGATGCCCACATGAACATGCATTCTCCCTCCCTGCAGTAAATGTAAACCCTGTTTTGTTAAGAATTCCTGGCAAGACTGCTCTGTTTCCTTCCTGAAACCAAACGAGAAGTCAGGGGACTTAGAGCAGTGCAAAAAAAGATATTATATTCAGCCTCATTTCAACAGTCTTTCCTGAACTCACACGCTCTGTATCCTCTAATGCTGAGAGGAAGAATGATACACATTTACCTAATGTGATCAGTGGTAGTTACACATTTTAATAGACAGTGAAATGTGAACAGGAATTGTGCAAAGAGAGATCTATATAATTAGGAGGTTAAATATTGTGATAGCTTAACCAAAACAACACTGACAAAACCCAGACTTCTGACTTGCAATTCCTGACTGAAGTAATTCAGCAGACTGGAACAAGTCTAAGGTTTGGGGGTTGATTTTATTCAGGGGGTTTTTTTGTCTTGTACAATTTTTAAGTATAAGCCAGAGCAGCTCTCTGGAAGAGTGGCCACCCCTTTGCCTCCATGGAAGCTAATGGCTCATCTACCAATTCAGCAGGAGTCAGGAGGCAGTCATCTTACTGTAATATCTTTTGTCTTTCTCCACCGACACCACATTGATGGGCAATTTTTCTAAACAACAGCAAAATTGCAGTGCCTGCTTCTCTGTCAATAAATTCCATTATTTCACATGGAGCTTGGTAGCATAGCTAGAAAATGCTGAAGTGATTACATTGAGGAACTACAGATCTGTGGCCTGAGCACTCTATAAATCTATGGACAAAGTTTGATAAAGCACATTGATACTTTATCTGACAGGAGCCTGTCTAGATTTATGGGGCTCAAAGCTGCTTGCACTGTCATCCTTGATTCAATTAATGCAAAAGCACTTCCCATGTTCACACTTCTTTCTTGTTGGGCAAAATGCGATCTTGACATTCTTCCCCTACTTTAACAAGCAAAATATAAAGTGATGGAATCAGCCAAAGGATAATAGTGTGGCTCTGGAGCAAGTAGGGTAATGCAATGGACTGTTCCAGGTTAATGTGCTGTGATCCATGGAGGATTTGCCTCAGTGTTGAGGTGCCATCAATTTTTCCCTTAATCTTTCGTAGTGCTAATGATGAGCAGCAAAATCAGATGAAATTGTGGCAGGTTTAAAAAATGTTGTACTTCACTTTTTTATTTGTTTCAAAGTCGTTGGGACTGGGACACTGAGGGACAGGGAGAAAGAGCAATTCATGCTTTGGGACAACTGGGGTGTAGCTTTCAGGAGAAGGTCTTTGATTACAACACCAGGGCAAGTTATGTTGCTATCCCGCTTTTTTTTTTATTCAGGAAATGACAATTCAATGGGCAAATAGATTTAGCGTAAAAACTGTACTGGATGTAGCTTTTGAGGATTTATTTTTAGGAACTTAATGTTTTAAATTTTTTTTTTTTGAGGACAGAAGACTTCTGTGTGACAGGCATGTCACAGCATGGTTTGGTGAAGTGTAGGGTTATAGATTCCCAGAGAAGCTGTGGCTGCCCCATCCCTGGAAGTCTTCAAGACCAGCTTGGATGGGGCTTGAAGCAATCTGGTCCAGGAAGGTGTCCCTGCCCATGGCAGTGGGGTTGGAATGAAATGATCTTTAAGGTCCATTCTATTACTCAGTGATTCTATAGCAGCCTCTGTCTTCTTCTCTCACTTTGCAACAGATAATTGCATTAATTTAGTCCTGGAACATGCTCTGGGCTTTGTCTTGATTTGCTTTATTGTAGGAAAAGTATTTCTTCAATGCTTGCTGTTGCATTGATGTTTCAGCCCACTTTTACATCCCTTGGACTTCCAAAATCCTGCTGGTGTGGGAATCCAGGGCTGTTTTCCTGTTGGGATGCAGTTACAGGAGAGTTGGAGCTGTGTGTAATACCTGGAGCTGGATATAATCCTGCTGTTGTTGTGCAGGGCAGTTCTGTGGAGAGGGAATGTTTAGCTATGGAGAAATCCAGGAGAGCAATGCACCTGCTACATTAGGATGATTTGCTGTGATTTCTGCCCAGGAAGAGGGAGTTTCTCCCAGCCATGCCTTGCTGAAGTTTGAGGACACTTAAGAAGTGCTCAGGCTTCACGATGACCTGCGGGCAGGGACAGCTTCACCCTAGAGCATCACTGCCATGCTGGGGAGAATTCCTGCATCCCCTGACATTGTGCAACTCCTCTGTGCTCCCTGACAGGAATACAATTTACTGCAATTTACTATAAATCCTCATAAAAGCCCTTCTCTTGTGACACAGTCAGTCAGAAACCCTAAAAATGACTGACAGGCGCTTCATAAATATTTATGATCTCTAAAAAAAGATTGAAAGAAAGAAAAGTTAAATTCTTCCCTCAGTGAAGTTTATCAGTGGAGTCTTCTCTGCAGTGGCCAGGTCTGCCCTTCTGCTGACATAGGAGAAGTGGCTTCATCCTGCCTGGCAGAGCTGGCCCTGCTCAGGGTCACCCTCATCCCCAAAAGCAGGAGGTGCAGAGAGCCCAGACCTGCCAGCTCAGCCACGGTGATGGAGCAGAGTTCCCATGCCTGTCCCACTGCTGCTGTGCTCGTGGCACGAAATCCAGAGGAAGCCTGGTGAGACTGGAAGTGTAGAAGGCATTTAAAGCCCTTAAAAATTGACCAAAATAGGCAAAGCTGCTTTTCTGACTGCCTTTGCACAGGGGTGCTGTCCTTCATAATTTCTTTTGCCATGGGGAAGAAAATCATGACCCAAAGAGGGTCCTTCAAGGCCAGGTCTCCAAAGAGAAACCAGCCCATGGGCATATAAGCCCATCCATTAAAACCTCTGGGGCTGATTAGGAGTTTATATCCATGCCATTTTGCTACTTTGACTTCTGCTCCTGTTCAGTTTATAAATAGTTATGACATTTACTGCTCCTAGTTTGGGAGGGAGAAAGTAGAATAAGCTAGAACCAAGCAAAGTCTTGGTCTTTGTGTTGCAGAGTCAAGCCAGGAGAGGAAATTAGAATATGGTAAATTAAGAGAATGTTCCTCAGATGAAACTGTCTCCCAACCATAAGTCATGTGATGATAAATTTCAGTTGAGTGACAACAATATTAACAAACTGAAAAAAAGATTGATGTGCATCACAGGTCCATGAATGCAAAATAAAAGGGAAAGGCTTGCTAGCCTGTGATAGGCAAAATATAAATATGTATCACTTGGTTCTAAAGTGAGTTATGATTACATTTTCCTACTTGTACCTGAAATCTGTAGAGGTTATTCATCTTATCCCTGTATCAGCCATGACAGTTATAGCCATGCACTGCATACGGCTCAGGTACCTGCTCAGCAGATAAATCAGCAGGCATGAAGGGACCTGTTGTTATCAATTTGATCTTCAGAATAAATATACAAATATGTGTACGGTATTGTTGTCACTGAGAACAATTTCCCTTCTTCTCGCCGATACATTTTTAAGAGGTTCCTCCAAGAGCCGCTTTCCGACAATGCCAGAGGGAGACGGAGGGAGACAATGATCAGGCAGGAGGGCTAGATTTATGGACTGTTGTCTATTTTATTTAAAAAGGAAAAAAAAACCAAACAGAAACCTCTTCCTTCTAGCATCACTTGTCCTCGGAGCACAGCCCTGGCTGGCTGCAGCGAGCGAGGGGAGGGAAGAGGCGATGGGGAGTTACGGTCAGTGAACATCTGTAAGAGGAAACCATTCCTGATGAGGCTGAGAGTGGTATTGCCTCTCCACTGGTGCTAAAGATCTAAAGGTTTTATGATGCAGCAGAGACTGTAGTTTAATCCTGATTTACCACGACAGTTCAGCAAGGAGGAGAGACTCACACAGACTCAGCCAGGCAACGCGGAGGCCGCCGGGACCTGCCGGCCGTGCACCGAGCAGAGAAGCTGGGGACGGAAAGCCAGGGGAGATTTCTTTTCCTTCACTTGCACAGAGATCACAGTGACAGGCACAGGGATGTGGGAATGCTGGGACTGTGTCACTGCATCGTGCCATGAAGCGTCTGAGGAGGGGGGACGTGGGGTCATGATCGGATCTGAGTGCAGGACTGGAGACACGCTGCCCCGGAGGAGCCTTTCCTTGCTGGGCACTGTTTTGGACAGGCCACTCATCAGCATCAATCCAGGTGGCAGCTCTGGGGAAGGAGTGGGAGACAGCCCTTCACAGCACCAGCTTCTCTCAGCTGGAACATCCTTGCAGATAGAGGCAGAATGGCAGCAGAGACACGAGCTTCTCCCAGCATCAGGCTGCTGGAATATCCCAGCAAAGCGGGCAAGTAGTGAGAGCTACTCCAGTGCAATAAAAGGCACCTGGGTGTGTGCACTGACCTGAGCCCTGTGCTCTGTGGTCCCAGAGTGAGCAATAAAGGCTTGCCCAGCTACAATTGCTGTTGGGCACTGAAGTTAAGATGTTGAATTCACGCTTTGCCTTCCTTGTGACAGTCACTGTGTGCATTATCCGGATTTATGGAGGAGGAACAGGGGCTCTCCACGTTCACCTGCTAAAAATCTGAGCACGATGCAAAAGCAGCAGCGTCCACACAACCAGTCCCTTGCCCAAATTTCATACATAGTACCAAATATCCATGAAGATGATGACAGTATGAAATAGTTACTGTCCTTGACAGCTACATTCTGTTCTCTTACTTTGTCTAAGTCTGGGGGGAAGGACAGTGGTTCTATGTAATTACAATTCCCAGGTAAGGCTGGAATGCAATCTCCTGGTAACTCTGACTTGGTAGCCCAGGGGAAAAGGCTTATGCCTGAACTGTTTTGGTTTTTTAAACCCTGCCTCTTCTGGGAAGTGTTTTGTTACTTAATCAGTACCATTTATTTAGTTTGCATCACAACTGTGCTCAAGGTCCCCAGCGAGGACAGAGCCCCAGATTTGCCAAGAGGTAAAAGATATTTGTTTCCAAATAAAGTATTACTTGGATAGGTGTTTGATAGTTACAAATCATAACCTTCAGGCTCCATCCTATCTCACAGAACTTATCATCTCCACTTCCCTGTCAGGCAGCCGTGTATTATAAGGCTGCAACACTCATAGCCAGGCACCAGGTTCTCACCTCAGGTGCACTGTGACTTTGTGCACACCCAGGTTATAAAGTTTTCTGACCTTCTCTCCTTGAGCTACAAACCCAAGATCGTGCCATCCTTTTTGCCAGCTGCAAGTATTTCTTGAAGTATGGCACGCCTTTGAATTTTATTTCCCTTGGAAAACTCAGGATTTTCCCTGGAAAGTCAGAGGTTAATCAAGATGTGTTTGATTCGGAAATGAGAAGGCAGGATGGAAGTGCTGGGAAGTGCCAGGAGTCTGAGAGATGGGGGAAGCAGCAAACTTGAGTCTGAAGGTGGCTGAGGATGTCACCTGCGAGGCATCTGAGATGCTGCATGCTGAGTGTGTTTAATGACATGCGGGGAGAGGAGATGAATTGGGTTGGTTATTTTTCCTAAACTATGATACTTTAATGAAAAACAACTTCTGTCCTTCAGCCGTAAGAGCTGTTCCTATTCTTGAACTGTGAAGGAGGAGGAGTGAGCAGGAAAATGCCATATGAAATTGTTAAGCTAAATTCAGAGACGGTACATTCTGGCCAACAAGGAAGATGTAACCGTATATCACAGCATTCTGTTAATGAGGATTCATTTTTAGCCCAACTTGTCTGTAATGAAAACCCCTAACATTTAATTTCCATAAAGCCGGAATTAAGGCTGTCTTTAACCTCGGTGTGCTCTACACATTTGATTTTTGCTGTGGTGTAAATCACCCTGCTCAAATAGCAATGTAAGAGCCATCCCCCCCCATAATAAGTGGGTAATGCTGACTCATAATTCACACTGTGTAATTCCTGACCAAAAATGTGCAGCTTCCATTGTTGGGAATACCGTCTCTAAAAAGGTACTGCTGCTTTACTAAAGTATTTGCAAAAGGAGGGAATTTGTCACAAATTGAGACTTCTATGTTTGCAGTAAAACAGTGGTAAAAAGGACATAGGTGGATACACTTGTTTTGAGTCCACAAAAATTGGAAAAATTGTATTTTCCCTTGAATTTATTTCCAATTATATTAATGACTTACATTTTCATGGCAATTTAGGAACCTATTTTGTGTTCTCCAGTACCAAGATACCTTCAAAAATTTGGACCTGAGACATCACAGTGGTCATTTTGCTGCTAAAGCTCAACCAATCCACTACCAAATGAGATATGAAGGACAAATCTGGTGTCCCTGTGACACTCGAGCATACTCTAAATCACCACTTTCACTCACCTGCAGAGTTCCTTTGCATCAGAGTGAAAGGAGGGCCCAGATTATTGCAAATTAAAATGGCAGAGGCTGATGTGCATGTTGATAAGAATGAGTGGAAGGTGCAGAACACCACAGTATTCCCTGTGTCTCCATTTCATCCCCTGCCAAATGAAGACATGGCCTCCTCCAAAGAAGTGTGGTGGTGTTTTCTTTCTGAATGTCTGGAAAGGGCTCAGAGGGTCTTGAGTTAGATATACAGAAGAATCACAAAGTATCCTTACGTTAAAGCTGCCTGGAAAAATTAGGAATCCTAATGTTAATTAGAGCTGTGTGAATAATTCATAGCAGATCCTTTATTAAAAGAATGCTGCTACTTCTTTCTGTTCACAAATTGTCCATAAGCAGATGGTGATTTTCTGGATTGTGTTTATTATACAGACCTATTTGCTAAATTATTTGGGGGAGTAAGCTCTGCTCTGTGTCTCATTCAGGAGGAGTTAGCTGGGCATATTGAATGGTCAGAATTCACCGTGATCATCTGAGTTTTCACTGGATATATTGATCACCTGGAGGGTTTCTGTTCCTGACTGGATGTGTTAACATTTAGAAGAGGGACTCCAGCACGAATACTCATACACTGTATTATATCTCCTTGTGCTCCCCCATCTGTATACCACATCAACCTGCTGTCTCTCTGTTCAAAACTTGCTTTTGCATAGAATTATTCAGAAATGTTTAAATCAGAATAATTATTCCTGAATAGCTCTCTCTGTGAGCACTTATTCTATAATAAGAGTGCTGTGTACCAGTTTAGTTTAATCTGCTTGAAAGTGAGCTAAACTAAACAGGAATAAGGCATGCCAACTGCAAAAGAAAAGATGCCACAGAATTTAAATTCACAACCTATCTCTTGCTTTTTAACACAAAATACCTTTTCTGGGTCAAAGAGGCCCCTGAGCAGCAAAGCCGTGGAAGCTGGAGGGTTGCAGCAGGGGAGGGAGCACTCTGTAAATACCCTGCTCAATGCACCCACTGTTAGGGAGGAGATACTCAAAGAGACCTTGAGTCTGACCCCAAACAGTTGGTCTTTGGTTATCCAAATTAATTCCCATGTGTATACAAACCCTTTGGCTCGAGCACTCTCTGCTTCGGGGGTGTGCAGCTCCCAGCACAGCAGCCCCCAGTCCCTGATGCTTGATGGGGTTAAGGAGTCAGGGAGCACCACACGTCAAGGGCAGGATTCAGATTAGACACCAGCACCCCACCACCACCTCCAGACCTCCCCGTCCATCCTCTGAATAAAATCACTCCTCAGTGGAAGCAAACAGAAAGAAACAGAAAGACTCTCAAAGCCTTGCTGGATAAATATTCCTTCCACACTGCAAACTGTTGCTTACAGCTACTATTTTTTGGGTAATGATCTGCTTTTAGATTTTCTCTGAGATGTATATTCCATCTCTTTGACACTGTCTCAGCCTTATCTCTGCTCATTTTTTCCCCTTCCTTAAATCTCTTTCTTTACCTTTAAAACGCTCTTTCCCCGAGCAGTTACAGATGTATCATTGCTGCTGTGCTCTTAACATGCAGCTGAGCAGCTCGGGAAGCACAGGGAGGATGCTCGTGGCAAACTCCACATCCTGGATGCAGCTGAAGAACCGGCTGCAGCTGAGCTGACCCTCTACCTCGAGCACCACCAAGTGCAGTGGGGCTGCATCTGCCCGAGGTGAGGCAGTCACACCTGAGGCTTGCAGCAGAACACTACTAAAGGATCTTAATAAAATATAATAATAATAATAATAAATTTTAATATATGAGGACATTTTTCTAAAGAAGTCTTTAAAGTCAAAAGCATGGATTTCGTTTTCTCAGAGCCAGCCCAAAGGCTCCCTGTGCAATCACAAATGAGATTTTCACGAGTGCTCAAAGCAAACACATTTGAGTAAGAGCCAGGCATCTCACTTCCACAGGGATAGTGGGTGGGTACTTCTTGCCAAACTTTAATTGCTTAAGTTTGGTACCTACCTTTACCTTGTGAGCTCAGGATCACACACAGACAAAGGAAGGGGAGAGTCCTTCTCAGGTGGACACTTCAGCTAGAATGGATTACTTGCCCTTTCCTGCAAGAACAAATCTGCATTTGTGAGGCCAGCAGGAACATGGATCGCAGCAGTCTTTACTGGAGTGAGAATCATGAAGTTACTGGGGCATTGCAGGAGTGAAAATAAAAGATATTCTTGGAGATAAGTGATGTTTGAACTAACAAACTCGAGAGTAGCAAATTGCAAAGCTACTGGGGGACACTGGCAAATGGAGAGTTTGGATTTCAATGAGTGACAGAGCAGAAATATTAAGTGCAAAACAAGCCATGCTGCTCTGACAGCTGCACTCCACCACGGGCACCAGCCCTTTCCCATCCCACCACTGGCATCTGCCCCCCCCACTCCACACCATCCTCCTTCATCCTTTAGTTGTCCCTTGCCAAGCTTGGCAGAACTTCCCCCAGCACTCAGCTGCATTAGTCCTTCTGACAGTTTTTGGATTAACAAGAGTTTAATTCCAAGTCTTTGGTATGTCCCAGTGATCCTTTGCCTCAGCTTCCCTGGAGAGACAGTGCCGAGTTGAGCTTCTGCTTTGGAGCAGATCAGAGGAGCAATGTTACCGCTCTGTGAAGGGTGAGGCAGGGGGATCCCTGGCTCAGGTATCCCTTGGTACCCCATTCCATCTACTCCTAGAAGGTGTTACCCCATCCCTCTGTGAGCAGGGGGTCACTGACTCCCCACACTGCAGCCCCATGATGATGCCAGTGTGAAGCATCAGCTCAAGCCGACTGTACAGACAGAGAGGGAATATCCCACCTGGAGGCACCACATACACTTGGGAAAAAGCCTCCTGGAGAGACCTCACAGGAGCAGGGCCATGGCTCTCCTCCTGTTTCCAGCAAGAGCTTCCCAGACTGCAGCAGGGAGTTGAGATGAAGTTGTTCAGGTCACCTGCCAGCCTTCCACAACAGAGTCCATAAAGAACAGCAGCCAATGGTACCTCTGTGCTGTGTTTCCCTGGAAGGGTATGTTAATATACCCTGTCTTTATTATCCTATCTGAAAAGATATTTCATTTTACCAGTTTTTACTACACAGTCTCAATAACTGGAACTTGTTTAAAGGCTCACTGCTCCAGGAAAATGCATTACGTCTTGGCTTTTAAATCCGCCAGCTCCCATTTATTGCTATTAATAATAGATTGGGAAAGCTGTTCTTTTTATTTGATTTTGGCCCTCTGAATAATTTTTTTTTTTGGTAGCTCTAAAATCAAATATTTTAAAAAGAAAATGTCTTCAAGCAGCATTCCTGTATCCTAGAGGTGGCCCCACTCTGGGTGCCATTAAGGAGTCACTTGCAGTGCTCAGGAAAGGGAAAAGGCAAAGGGAAAAAACCAGCAAAACTGTTTAATAATCATTTATGAGCCCAAAGTGTCCAGGGAAAACAAGTTAAGAAAATACCTAAATTGGTTTTCATTTAAAGTTTAGGCATCTTTAATTTATAAATGCTATTTAAGCAGAGAAATGTTGTTGAGGACTAGAGTAATTATCCGCATAAGTGGAAATACAAAACTTTGGTGCTTCTACACAGTTTGTTCTCCTTCTGCGAACTCCACTGAGCTGTTTTTAAGCTGAGCTCACCCAGGGAATTGCTGCCTGCATGTTTATGTATTTACTGTAGAAGATACTCCTTTTTTTTTCCTTTTTTTTTCTTTTTTTTTTTTTTTTTTTTTGCCAAGCCAGCATTGGCTTTTTAATCTTTCACTCGTTTCAGCATTACTGTTGTGAAGGAAGATATTAATGGCCAGGCCCTTCTCTCAGGAACACTGGTGTAAAATCAGAGTAAATGGGCTGAAGTCAGTGGAATTTCTCTGCTTCTTAAGCACATCTGCATCCAAACACAGCTCCTGGTGCTCGGGGGATCTGGGAACCTGGGATCACCTCGAGTTTACCTTCGTCCCTCTCTCCTACCGTGCTAATCAAAATGGGAGAGAGGAAGTTTGCCCAATAATAATTCTTTTTCCTCTGCTGTACGCTGTATAAATGCAATCCCTGCATTATTATATTGAAGCTGGGAACCTCTAAGCAATTACTTCCCAGCACATTAGTGTCCATGTACTAAATGCTAAAGTGTTTATTCAGTGCATTGCAGGATCAGGTTATTGCTGAGTCTGTCCATCATGCCCAGAAATTATTGCTATAAGTGCTTTAAGAGCATGGCCAGTACAATGGAGATATAACCCTGCTGAAGGACTGCAGTACTTCTATTTAGAGAGAGGGAAAAAAAGGCTGCAAAAGTGTTCAGATGCACAAAATCTCATCATCAAACGCACATCGCTGTAGGAACCAAAAAAAAAAGAGAGAGACACAAACAACTTTATACTGAAATTGAGTGGAAATTGGAATAGTGAAGGAAATATGCTTTCTTTTTCAATTCCAGATGCTCATGCAGTCTTTTGCCTGGGATTAAGAGGTCACATATTGCAGCCTTAAAGGATAAGGACTGGGCTAGATAGGAGAATCAGCAGCTGTTTATTCTGTAAATGTTTGAATATGAATCAGGTCTTCCTTTTCAGAGCTTTGCTTATTACTTTTATTTACCAGGATAATATCAGAAGTCTAATTAATTCTCCCTACCTCTTTCAATTCTCAGTGTCTCAGTGCTTCAGCAAAGCTGGAACCCTTTAGAGCTTTCTATCTATTGAATGAAATATCCTTGTTTATAAGGATGGCTATGTCTTCATCTTTTCAGCTGAGATTGCCTTAAAATGTACTAGTGCAGAGCACAGAGATAATGCTGGGGGAATAATAACTTCTTTTTTTTTTTCTTTTTGCATTTGGTTATCAACTGGTGGTTTATTTCTGTAATCGTCTTTATCAGAGTCCTTGCTGCACAGTGGTTAATATTCAGGAATGGTTATTATCTCTTTCAAAAGTTAGAAATATCAGCCTCAGTGAGACACACTGAGGTCTGGGGCTGTGAAGTGACTTCTCCAAAATCACCCAGGGAAGGATTTTAAGGCAGAGATACAATGGACTTAATTATGACGCTCAAAAATCAGTGTCTAGTCCTGAAGTATTTCTGCAGACTCTTTCTGGGGTGAATTGCCACTCTCTGGGGGCATTTCTGGAGGCGGCTCTTAGACTAAATGCAGCTCTAAAAGTGCTAAAGTTGGGTGTAATAAGTGCCAGCTTACATCTCTGGGTTCTGCTGCAGTGATGAGGCCAGAGGAGCTGATTTGGGCTAAAACTCAGGCTGGCACTAACAGGCCTTTGCTAGTGCCTCATTTTGCCCTGTTTCAGCCCAGTTCCAGTCACCACCTTCCACAGACAAGGCAGGAGGAGGGCAGTTTCCCAGGAAAAAGAAGCCAACCAGCCCTTCCCCAAGCCTGCAGCAGACACTGTGCCACGTGGGGATGGTGCCAAGGGATGCTGTGCACATCCCAGAAGGAACAGGACGGTGTGGCTGATGCTCAGGGTGATGTTTTCCCGGGTCAGATGCCAGATATCACTGTAACCTTGAGCATCCCTGCTCTGAGATGAAGCCTCTGAAGCCCCCTCTGCTGTGACTGTGTGCTCTTCACGCTGGGTCTCTCTCTCAATACTCACATCCCGTCCTAGAAAGCTGCCACAATAACAGCCCTTATCTTGATGAGGGACTCGCTGTGCTGCTCTGGAGCACTGTAACAGTAATATCCTTACAAAAATTCCTTTCCATCATCCAGCCCAAGGACAAGAGAGATCTCCCTCTGTGCTAATTCAACAAGGATTTTGTTTATTTGTGATTATTTCTGTTGGTGACGCTTGTATTGCTGGAGTTTGTTGTTTGCTCACAGCACTCTCTCTGCTGCTAAAGCTTATTTTTTTTTACATTTGACCTAAATGTTTCCATGTTTTAAAAGGTTTTAATTAATTCCTATTGACTCCTTTTAGATTTTAAGCAAAGTTTCCTCCTTCTTATGTTTCCAGCGCTCCCAAAATAGTTGTTCAGTAAAAATAGCTTATAATAACACTGTGACCAAAAGAGGTGCACGAGGGGCCCAGCCATTTCCTAAACACAGCACGAGGTGTTCTGAGTTGATTATGCATTCATTATTGATAATTATTAATTATATGCCAGTTATTACACCGCTCTCTTGTTTTATTGGCGTGCTGTGCGTTTCAGAGAGGCAAAAGCTATTCTAAGAGATATGGGTGACATTAGCTCAGCACAATAATTAATAACTTTATGATAATGATGTATATCTGCTTGGCATTGAACTCTGGAACACACAAGAAAGTCCTACACAAGCTTGTTCACACTGTACCTGGTGTGGGGTGACTTTGCCACTAAGGTTGGGCCACTTTTAGAGCCAAAAGAAGGAGATGATAATTAGTCATCATTAATTAGTGGGCAATGGCCAGGCTTGGGCCTCTTGGAATTTTGCAGTTTGATGTTACACTTGGATTTTTGAGGGACTCCAAAGACATGTCTAAGCATGCACAGCCAACTGGGCTCCCTTGAGCAGGCTTGAAGTGCAAGAAATGCAAAGCAGGAAAGTTGTGTCCCTTCCCTGGTGTCTAAAGTTTGATAATTAAACAGAAATCATTTTGAAAAGCTTGTCCCTTCTTCTCTCACATCCCTTTAAGCCCTTCAGTTCTGGAAACAACACGGGAGCACAGCCTTCACCATCAGAGTTCTCTTTCCCTCCATCCATCCAGAGCACAGGGCCATGGGGTTGATCCAAACCCACCCAGACATGCCACTGGCACACTGTGGTGAGCAGGGTCACTTGGCATCTACACCAGCACCCAAACCCTCCTCCTGACGTTTCTTTGGATCTGTTTTGATTTCCAGCCTCGGTGTTATTTGAATGTGCAGTAAGTAGCCTCTTGCTGGCAAATATGAGATGCTGATAGCTTCTGAAATCTATATCCCAGCCTTGAGATAACAAGACAACAAATTTTTTACATCCTGGGGGAAAAAAAAAGTGACAGGCTGTTAGGGGAAGAGATCAAGATGGGTGTGAGCACATGTCCCTGTCCCTCCATTCCCGAGTCAGTCTTTCCCTGAGCAGGATGACATAATCAGGGTGATGGAAGTGTCCTATTTCCCAGAGAGGGGACAGGAGGGAGGGGGCACAGCAGCACTGCGATTGATTTCCCTCTGCTGGAGCAATTACACTGCCAAACTGGCAAAAAATAAATAATAATAAATGACTAATAAACACCCCGTTTGAATCTTTAAATGAATATCGGATTTTAATTATAAAGGTTTAATTTTTAGAATGGAAAAGCTACTTTCGCACAATTACTGCGTGTAACTTTAATTAACTTTCAAGAACTTTCTCTTACTCAAAAAAAAATCTAATTAATAATACTTAGGGAACTATTAGCATAAAATAAGTCATGGAAAGGGGTAGAGAAATATAAAACACATATTGTACAAAATTACTTGGGAGAAAAACTTTCTAATTCTAAAACCAAAGCCAAAGCTTCCAGCTTTCCTAATTCTGGCCTATAAGGGACTTTTTTTTCCTCAGTGAAAGCATGAGAAAGACATGGGAATCATAGGATTTTGGACAGAAAACACAGTTACATTAATCAGCTGCTGCAGAGACCTGTAGGACTGGGAGAGGTGATCTCACCAAAGGTTCCTTTATTTGGGGGAAATATGACAGTGGTAGACAGGATGGTTCCAGGGAGATAGTGAATGAAGGGGTAAGGAATGGGTTGGGATTGCTCCCCAAAGAGCCCTAAACCCAGCTGTAAAGCCAAGCCTTACTGGCTGGGCAGGAAAAGGCAGGGGAAGAGGCAAAGAGCTTGTTTGCCACCCACCAAGAGCTGGGAGGATGGGCATGGAGGGGAGCTGCCAAATCCCAGTAAAAAAAACCTTCCTGGGGCACCACACAGCCCTCCAAAAGACAAACCTGGGGGACTACAGGGGTCTGTATATGCAAAATAGGCCAAGCAGAGCTGGCTCAGAGCAGGAAGGGGGACAGTGATATGATGCTCTGGAGCAGAGGTGTATTACTGCAGGAACCAAGAGGGAAATTAAGTCAGGGCACAAGGACACGGGGAGGGCAGTCTGTGGTGGAACTTGTTGCTTCAGTAATGGAACAACAGCGAATGAGAGTCACTTCACAATAATATTTTGCCCAGGTCTTGTTCCAGCTGAGTTTTAAATTAACCAGTGGATACAGCTGTCAGCATTTCCTTTATGAGATTGCTCCAATACAATACAAGAAATCCTCCATGGTCCAACCAGCGTGGTTGGAAATGTCTGTGTGTGAGTGTACAAAGGAGGCTGAGCCTGATAATCAACTGCTCTGCTAAAATGGCTTTGACTCAGCTAAACATACCCTGAATTAAACTGAGACCTAAACATCCTGGACACAGTGTCCTTTATGGCCAGCTCAGCCAGAGCAACCTCCCCCCTCCACCTCCCTTCAGGGAGGGGAGGAAGGATGCAAACCCAAAGGTTTGAAGCTTTCCTTTGCTTCAGGGAGGGGAAACGGAGGTTTGCAGCCCCTTCTCCTAATGAGCTCTCTGGCCAGTTTAGCTGAAAAATAAATCAATGAGCAGGAACAAAGTACCAGGAGTAGAAAGAGTAAAACTTTCAGCTGGGGACCTGCCTGAAGACCCCAAGGGCAGAAACATCCTGCTCTTTGCATGTTACTTTTGCAGCCAGCCCACGGGCTGTCAGCAGACAGTGGCTGAGGGCAGAGCAAGGGATCAATCCTCCACCTTCCTCTTCCTCCTTGCCTGGCCAGCAGGCAGGCAGCCTCAGAGCAGATCACTGGTGTTGCCCCAGCAAGTCTATCACTGTCATCCCAAGCTCAGGCAGCCCAGCTCCTGTGTCACCTGGCTGCTGGTGTCTGGGTTTTTCTGAAGCAGGACTGGTTGGACTGGACCTATTGATCCCTGGTTGGAACAGGTTGTGTTGTTGGGATTCCGTGGCCTTTGGCCAAGAGATTTCTGTGATGTTTACCCAGTATTGCCACCCTGCCTCCTGTAACACATTCCACATGCATTCAGCATTTATAGAAAACATCTGTTGTGGTGTCCAGGACTCAGATTTCCCTTCTTTGTTCTTCTCTCTTTTTGTATTTCAAAGGGTCTGTCTGTGAAGCCCAGTAGCACAGGGCTGTAGGTTCCAGGATCTGTTGTCATAGAGCCAGACAGGGAAGCAGGAAATCCACAGTGTGCCTGGAACCCTGTGCTCATGTCAGAGAGCCAGACATGCAGCAAGCCCTAAAGGCTCACCCACAAACCCAAGAGTTTGTCTGGGATAACTTTAAACCACTTAGCTTGGGTTTTATTCCCTGCACTGAGAGCCATCATCCCAAGGGGATAATTTGGAGCTCCCTCAGATGTATAACCACGTTAAGAGAGGTGAGTGTGGTGTGTGGATGCCCTAGAGACACAAAGGGGAGGAAGATCAGGGAGGCAGAGAGAGGAAAGCATTGACTTGAGCAAGTTCACATTTAAATCACTATAAAACATGGTGTGGTCCAGAGCCCCCAAGTGCACAGGACACACTCTGGACCACACTTAACTTGCTCTCTAGCAGGCTGGGAACCCAAAGATGTGCTTTTCTCTGCAGCTATGAAAACATGTCACAAAATACAAGGCTTTTGTATTCCAAGTAATTTTACTTGGCAAGAAAAGAAATCACCCCGAGCTCTTGAAAAACAACTGCCACAACACCAAAAAAAAAAAAAAAGAAAGGAATAAAAAAAAAAAAGAACACCCAAATGAGTTTAGATTCTCACATGCCTGCTAGGATGTTCCAAATATAACCACAAAACACAGTTCTTAAGCCTGTATTTATTACTACACAAATCTAGTTTAAAAACAGCTCTACAGGGGTTTTTGTTTAGCTGTACTACCAGATCAGAGAGAAAAGGACACTTGTGCTGGCAGAACTGTAAGGCTGCACTGACCTCCAGTGGAATTGGGAGAAATATTCCGGTTGTAGAGGCTTCTTCACAGCCCTGTGAAACCAAAAGTTGCCTTGTTTAGAGCTTTACAAAGGCACCAAATTCATATAGGGATCAGGGAATTTATTACAGATTACTGTATACTTAGGATAAATAAGTTAAAGTACTGTAAAGGGGATTTGTTTGGAATAACGTTTCCAGTCTAAGTCTAGCTTCATCAAATTCAAGCTTAAATATGCAGGTATTAAATAGAGCTTTACAAAATCAATCAGCCTGAGGGGTTTTTAATTGATTGAGGAGCAATTCTTCCTCCCCTTTTCTGCTGCAGAGAATTGTTAAAGATGGTTAATTTCGGTTTTCTCAGCTGAAAAACCTTTTTCTTTTGGTTTGGTCACCTAATGAAGAAACTCTAATGACAGCCGGTGTGTGACATTTCCTCTCAGCACTTAGGAGGAGTTTTTCAAGGTCAGACAAAGGTGATCAAACAAGAGAGTGGCACTTCTCAATCAGAGTGGGAACGATTGATCTTCCCATCAGATTTTAGAGCTGCACCGCTTGACATTGTGTCCTTTCATGTCCCGATCAAAGAAGTTCATGGCACGCCCAAGGTATTCTCCAAGGTGCCTTCATTGAAGAATTCCAAGGTCAACTGAAGGAAAATGTGGCATCTTTTTCCCTGGCAACCTCTGGCCGTGGTGGTTCCACCTCGGCTGCTTCAGGAGCTGCACGTACTCAAAATAAAAAGACTGACACGGGCACAAACAGCTCACAGAGTGAGTGTTAGAGAAACAGTCCTCCTGTGTTAAAAGACAACCTTAGCTGAAAACAGTCCCTTTCCCCTGGAACAGCTAGAGGGTCCTTCCAGGTTGTTCAAGAGTTTTCTCTGAAGAGCAATTAGGGAACTATTGTTCAAAGTGTGCTCAACAAGGAGGCGATGAGGACTTCAAAGGGAAGAGGCAGAGATTGATAAAGCCACTCCAGAAACAAGCAGGGGGGAGTCAGACAGGCAAGGGGACCTGAAAGGAGGAGAACAAGAGAAATTAAGGCAGTGCTCTGGGGTTGGGGCTTTTTGTTGTGTTTTTGGGGGGTTGGTTGTTTGTCTTTTGATTTTGGGGTTTTTTTTTGTTGATTGGTTGCTTTAGGGGAGTTAGAGGGGGTTGTGGTTTGGGGTTTTTGGGGGAGTTTTATTGTTTTGGGGGGAGTATTTTGGGGGATTAGGTTTTCTTTGAAAGGAAGATTTAAATATTTCCACTCAAAACAGTCAAATGAAGTGAAGCAAAATATTTTGGCTTCACGTTGTTTAACCTTATTTAACCTGCCTCCAAGTCCTTCATCCCAACCATCCTTTAAACCTGGGCCAGATTTTAAATTCAAATTGCAGTTGGATGAGTGGAAGAGTTTGATTTCCTAAATAGCCTCCCAAGGTCTTTCATGGCATTTGCTCTGCACCTGCCTCCATCCCCTGCGTGTGACAAGAAGTAAGAAGCAGGAATGCAGGAGGCAGAAAGGCAGGGGGTCATCCACTGTCTCACACCTCACCGTGCCAGACCTTGTTTTGACTCAGAATCATGTCACTTAGCACTTGTTCTCCCAGGACACAAGGATTTTTAACAATCCCTCTCATTTTTCATGTCCTGCTGAGACTCTAATTCATGTGAAGCCAAGTAAAATCATGTTCCATATTTAGGTGCTGCCTCTTTGCAGCAGGATCCCGCTCCATGACTTGGTTCCTGCTCTACCACTGGCACACAAATCCTCAGGATGTCCATAGACATGATCACAGAAGCCCATACACACAAGGAAAACCCAATATTTCCTTGCTGGAGTGGCAGGAGTGGAGGTGTATTTCTTTGGTTTAGATTTTTGAAGTGTGTTTTCTGATATTTTATAGCAAAGGAATCAGATACAAAACCTGCCCTGAGGACATGGGAAATTCCAGCCCAAATTTTGCCAAAGTTTGGTGAAATTATAATTGACTGCCAACAGTGCTTTCCTAATGAGAGGTGTAGGGTGATTTCGGTAAGTACAAATGCCACTCCTCTGTATGAACAGCAGGGAATATTATCTAAGATATATCCCAAACTATTTAAACACATAATGATTTTGGTTTTGTCAAAGACTCTGATCCACCTCTAACAGGGTCATCAAGGGATATTTTTAGCTCACTCACAAGCAATAAAAACTTTCAGATGAGATTTCCTGATGTTGGTGCTATCACAGAGCAGAAGAGAAATGCACAGCAGGTGAAGGGACAGCGTGTATGTAACACACTGTGTCCTTACTGGGATTTTTTGTTTAACAGGCACTTTCTGTTGTTGCAATAGGATCAGTCCAGCTGTGACTTTTCATAGAAATCCTCCCCACATGGCTAGAGCACCTTGAAACACCTTCTTTCTGCTCTGGATATAAACCCATCTGCACTGGAAAGGCCCAGTGAAGTCCCACTGAATGTTCTAAGAGGGAGGTACTCCTGGATGTCTTTGGAAGCTGCCAAGTTTTAATGCCTGTGATGTATTACTCCCTTGGGAATGCATGAAAAATGTCAGTTAGTAAAGCAAAGAGATGGGACCTTCGAAAAATAAAAGAAAAAAAAAAGAAGAAGAAAAATGTCTAATTTACCTCCTAATGATGATTCTCTGTGGAGCTCCCAGGACCCACAATTTCTAATTGAAGCCAGAAGTGCATAAGCAGAATAATTTGGGGTACAATTTACCTCTGCACAGAAATGTGGTGGATGGTAGAGGTAGTTTTTCTGTTTCAGGACCCAAGTTCCGAGTGTGGTGGGTCCAGGGTGTGATTTGGATCCAGGTGCTGCCTCTCCCACCCACAGCATGTGCAGCCCTGGACACACCAGGGCTGCTGCTCTCAGATGGGAGCTCAGTTCAGAGGCATTGCCTCGACTTCTACTCGCTTCTCAGAAGGGAAAACATTCCTGGTTTTAATCCATTGCCGCTCTTTTAATATTTCCTTGCACTCTCATTGTAATGCAGCGAGTGTAGCTGGTTTATATAATCTATCATATCTTAATTAAAAGGTCTGCAGCTTTCCCTTGGACTTTGTTCATTTTGGTTTAGTATCACCAAACTAAAGTGATTGGACATTATTGAAAAAACATGTTTTGATGGCACTGAACCAAGACTCCTGACAAAAATGTTGGCAGCAAACTTCGCAAGTGTGACCGTTCATCATGCTTTGCAATAGTTATTTATTTCAAAATGTCAGAATTTTCCACAGATCAGAAATTCCCATTCCTTTCTCTCTCTATTACCAAGTCCCTCAGCCTACACCCAAACACTCAGGCACTGAGCCCATAGGAATGCAGAGATCAGCAAGATGTGCCAAGTGCTACTGAAAGGATAAACAAAGTTACTCAAATTATTCTTACAAAGCAGAAAAATACGGATGTAATTTTATAAAACTATTTGCTGAGTGTTGAACAGTGAGACAAGCCCTCCAGCCCCAGTGTATAACATCTCAATTATGCAAGCCCCAGATTCATTATTCCCACTTTGATGCTGTACTGCACACACAGAGTGCTGTAATTCCCTCTCTCACGTGGCATTACATTAATTCTTAGTTTGTTATGGAAAACAGTATTTTTGGGGTGGACACTTGGCCTGTCAATTAGTAGGATATGTTGAAAAAATGTGGGAGAAGACTACATTAGAAAAATGTTTTCTCCCTACCAAAAGGCACGTGGATTTTTTATTTACTTCTCATCTGATTTATCACTTTAAAATCAAAGTGATACTTCAAGGGCCTCAGTTATCAATACCAGGTTGGGGAGTAGAACATATTGAATTCTCTGCCAGCTCATGGTCTTCAAATCCAAGGGTGGACTCTTTTAAATAAATCTGTTGTCAAGGTTTCCTTGTCAATGCAGAGCTGTGGGATGCTGTTCCTGTGGTCTGGTTACCTGGTCAGACTGGACTTTCAGTACAGTCCTTTGCCACCTTAAGAGCTCTTCTGGGAACTGGCAGAAGTGTCCACAGCTTCAGTGACCTTTAGGAAAACAGCAAAGACTATTTATAGGCAACAAATTTCACTCGCAGTCACATCAGAAATCTAATTCAAAGGATTAGATCACCCCATCAGAGAGCTAAGACAATATCCTGCCACGAATCCCCCATCAAGAGCAATCAGCACAGCTCTGAATTTTGTGACTGTTTATAACAAACTGCCCATAAACAACCTGCAGACCCAGGCAGGAACTTCAGATAACAAATGAATCTGAGCAAATCTCAGCAACAGCTCCTGGACAACTGGTGAACAGAGAGGAAACTAAATTAATCAGATAAATGATTTGCTCAGCTCGGGTAGAAAATGTCAAACACTTCAAAACTAACCTTTTGGCAGCAGGATTGCTCTTCCCGGATCTATTTAAGATTTCTGCCTTTTGCATTTGTCAACAGTGCTGGGAAGTGAGTGGGTTTCAGGGAGGGTTATGTGTCATGCTGGACACGTAGGCACAACCCCTCAAATACCTGCATCGAGTGTGCAAACCCCACACACTGCCTGGAAAGCCAAGTGCTGTTTCCTGGGCTAAGGGGAAACACTTCTATGCAGTTCACAGCTAGACCTGGGCACAATATTTCTGTCTGAACTGATTTTCCTCCAAAAAGCTGTTTTTCTAAGGGATCTTTCAGTGAGATTTATCTGTTCTCTGGAAATATTAACTCTGTATTTAGAAATTAGGCTCCAATTTAATTTTTCTTGCTGGAAGTTGGAGTATTTTTATTCTGATAGGTTGTTGCAGCGCCAAGGAGAGTGATAGCCCAGCTGGCTTCTGCTGCCTCTCCCTGTGGTCACAGGGATCCCCAGCCAAGCCTTGGCTTCCACACTGGCACATGCCAGACCCTGGGTGTGCTCCCATCCCTGCCACAGCCCCGAGATGCCCTTTAGGACTGGGTGCCCATTCAGAGAATTTTTCTGTTGCTGGTTGTTGGAGCCAAACCACACTTGCTGTAAGCCAAGATAGCAATGCTGGAATGACTGTGGCTTTCAGCAAAAAAAAAAAAAAATCCCAAAACCCACACCAAAAAACCCACAAGAAAACCTTTCTGTATTTATATAGACACTATAAAATAAAAATAAAAAAAGGTTTTAGAAAAGGAGAAGCAGCATTTAGGAGGATATAGGTGCACATCCATCTTCTTTCGTTTCAAACCTAATCTCCAGAAGCAAAATTCCCCCTCTTACATAGGATCAGAGCAAGGTCCCTGCAGCAGGCAAATCCTTTCTTCCCTTGTGCCCAGGGTGAGCAAAGGGCAGGACTCTTTATCCAGGGAGTTGCTACCAAAAATGTCAAGAAAATGCACAAAAAGTGGTAAGTCTGGAAGGACCCTGGTAGGTCTCACCAGCTTGTGTCACTGGAATTTTCAGCTTTCCACTGACACTTGGTAGGACTGAGTTTAGAAGACCAATTTGAAGGAGACATAAAGGCATATAAAGGCTGTCATCTCCAAAGTAAAACCAGTATTTGCTGATAATTTATACCAAGCCAGCAAATAAGTGAGGAAATTCCTGTCTATTTTCACGCACTTCTGGAAACATCAGGTTCCAAAACAACCCAGACCTTTTCTCAGAAATCACATGCACCTTATTTTATGGGCATGTTTAAGTTGCACTGAGGCTTTGCTGAATCAGAGCTTTGATTCCCACCTAAGTGGCAGGATCATGGACTGTCTCCAGTGGGAAGGGACCCGTAAGGACCATCGGTCCCTGCTCTGGGTGGATCCCCGTCGTTACACGCTGTGCACTGTCAGGTCTGTGGCACACTGAATAGTCTCAGGGGTGTTTGGAGTGGAGTTGTCTCTTTACTAGGTTGAAGTGCAGGGTGTTCAGTGTTTATTGTGTTCTCAACAAAGTCTGTTATCAGCCAGTTTGAAGTTTGTTGCTATCTCCCACCGTCTTAGACTAATCACAGTAATGAAGGCATTGAGCAGAGCCCTTCTCAGGTGGCATTTACCATTGTTTGCTGCAGATAACATAAAGCTTTCTGATTACAGTCGGCTTTTATCACTTCAGAGCAAATCTACTCCACTGAAATGTGCTAATAAAACCCACGGAAGCAACAAACTGGAAAGAAGTGTTACAGCAATAAAGGAACATGAGGGAAAACGTACAGCTTTTGCCACTGTTATCATTTTCAATTTATTAAGATCTAACCATTTTTGTAATATGCTGCTATTGCTGGGGGTTAATTTAATCTTCTCTAATACCAAGCTCCAGTCAGTTTTCAGTGTCAATTTAGATGTAATGCATATTTCTGCATTACAATCAGAGAAACACCCTCTGTGGCCCCGTGACCATATGGTTTCAACAATCCGAGTGTAAATGTCCAGCACTTTACACATCCATTTATGAGATTAGCTCCAGCTTTTAAACACCCAAATCCCAGAAAGGATCTTTGGTGCTGTGGCTCTGGGGACAGTCTGAGGACTACTGGTTGCCACAGAGAAGCCCTGAGACCCATCCTCCTGTGCTCCCCTCAGAAAACCTCCCCTGCTCTGCTGCTTCTCACTGCAAAGGGCCCCAGAAACATGGGTAGAAAACTGCTGAGTAAACCCTGAGATCTTCCTTCAATCTTTGCTGAAGACAGCAGTTGTTTTTTGTGCATTAGGGTAATGCAAAACCCAGTAAAGGTTTTATGTTGCCACTGGGGTGGCTAAAGAAAGCAGATAGGGCAGCAATTTACATAGAGAAGGAAAAGCTGGATCCAAATATTTGTGCCAGTGCAGGAGAAGGACAATCAATGTCCTCCATACCTGCACATAGGAGACAGGATATATAGAGACCTCACCTCTATAATCACACAAAATAAATAGTACCAAACTCTGTGTCTGCTTTGTATGAGATACAATGACCTGGCCAGGATTTCAATCTGGATCTTTGTGTCCACATCATCCCTTGCAAATCAAGGACATCAAACTTCTCCCAGATGCCTCCTCCCCAGTGCATACCTTCCATCCAGCCCTGCTGTCCTATCATCTCTTGTGCTGTTGCCTTTTTCTCTTTGGATGTGCTTCTGTGCAGTTAATGCACAAACAATAGGAGCAGGAGTGGAAAAGCAAGTTACTAGAACACGTTTCCCTTCTTTGGAGCCTTGTAGGCTTCTGGATTTCACTGAACATTGTTGAGCCTCTGTAGGTAGAGACTGCACATGCTTGGAACCATTAACATCTACCTGTCCATCATGGGGCAATGTGTTTCACAACCTGCCTCCTGGTTCGTGAAAACCTCTTGGCTGTTCTTCCAGCCTTTGCTTTGTTCCCTTAGTGGGAATGTTTTAAAGAAGGGAGAAGAAACGGGGATTAAAGAAGAGGCGTGGGAACATCCAAAAGACCTCATCTCAAGAGACACACAGGAGGTTTGAGAGGCTGACCAAGAAGCACCAGGTAGCAGGAAACACCAAGACAAGAGATTTGATCTGTGGCAGTGCTGCCCTGTGTGCCTGCAGACATTCAAGGACACAGTGGTTACAGTCCCTATTCATCCCCACCCTGCCCCTGTCCCAGTAGCCCATAAACTCTGGTATCACAAATAAGCTCAGCCTTACAAAACTGGCTCCCTCTGCCCTAACAGAGCAGATAGAAAAGCTGAACCTTCAAAAGATCAAGTGATTTAGCAAGGTCATGCAGGACAGAAAGGGCAGATATTTAATTTTAACTTAAAAAACTCACCTTCTCTAATGAGAGCCCAAAATGTGGAACCAGGGACATCAGAGCTACTAAATGGAAAGGCAACGTGTCTGCAGCGTTATGTCAAAACCCTTGTGCAGAGATCACACGTAGTTCAGGCACCTCTAAGAGAGGCCATGCAAGATCTAGCAGGTAATTAATGAGACTTTCAAGGCAGTGGGTAAATTAGGTGCCAGCAGAGAGACTTCAAGCTTCCTAGAGGGCTTGGGGTGAGTGAGAGGGGTGGAGGGAGAACTGCAACACATAGGGAAGGACGAAAGGTGTGCTACCCCCCTCTCTCACCCCCACAGCTCCTGGCACAAGAATCCTTATCCCTGTGCTGTTTAATCCTGGGAGAGGCTGCAGGATGCTGTTTGTGTGGCTGCAGTGACAACGAGTGATGTACTGTGCAGGGCTGGACTGTGCTACACAGGGTTGTGTTCAGTGAATAGAGTGAGGAAAATACAATCACCTCTGAATCTCCATGGCTGAGGCTGGGAGAGAGCAGGGAATGGCAGAGCATTCAAAGGCTGTGAGGGTGTGTGTCTTGCTTAGGGCATGCTAAAAGGCACTGCTTGCTGCTGAATCAAGATTTCCTCTCGAGCTCACTCCAGTAGCTTTCCTGTGTTTGCCTCAAGCCTCCAGGCAGGTATCAGGGTCATTCCTAATAGGACACCTTCATCCTCCCTCTCACAAGTGCCTCAGCACTGCAGCTGAGGCTGTGTAGGGTGGGCAGGGCAGCCCAGGGGGGCTGCAAACAGTCAAGCAGCCCCACAGGAGGAACCCCACGTACAGAGAAGTGCAGGCAAAAAGCCAGAGGTGGACAGGATCAGCTCCCCCTCAACTCTCTGCTGCAAAGCCCAGGTGGAGAAGGGACACAGAGGGCACGTGTGTCCCCTCACTTCAGTTCCCCAGCAAGAAGCAGCTCAGGAGTTGCATTGTGAGCAACTAATGAGATTAATGCAAATGGGTACAGTGAGTTACACAACATATAGATGCCCTTCACACAATGACGGACACCTTCTGCTACAGTTCAGTTTTCCAGCAATCATCGGTAGCACTAATAATAATTAAATCTCAGAGGCTGTAATGAATAATACATAGCAGCATTCTGGTAGCAAAACAAAAACACTTTAAAAGATTTTCTCCTAAGCCACCATCAGTGCTTATTTGTCGCAATGATTTATTTTTTCTGATGTAATTAAGCACCTTTAAAGTTTGCGGTATTGAAACACAGATAGCACTGAGTCACAAAAGAAAAAATAAAAATCCTGGAAACAATTTAAAGAAAAGCAAGTGCCACTAAGCTGATCATTTTTATTTGAGTGTAACCAGCAGAGATGAGCAGAGTCACAGCTCAAACTGGAGCAATGGACAGGAATGTGGGGGGCTGAGGGGAGACTGAGCATAGCAGGGTTTGAATTCTGCTGTGTGACCTTGGGCACATCGATTAGGGATGAAATTCATCTCTTTCTTAAGTCAGACATCCTGCTGAAGCTGATCAGTGAGGCTCTCAAAGCCAAGGAGAGGACAGGACTGCAAAGAGCAGCACCTTCCAGGAGGGTTTCAGTGGCTTTTGGTGGCCATAGAGATTTCGGCCAGTGTTACCTGTGTAGGTGTCCAAAGGCATCGGTCAGGTCCAAACAACTGCTGTAGAGATTTGGGCCAGTGTTACCTGTGTAGGTGTCCAAAGGCATCGGTCAGGTCCCAACAACTGCTCCTGGACACCAGCCCTGCTGGACACCAGCCCTGCTGCAGTGACAATCCTGCAAGCAAATAAAAGTACTTTTGCCAAGAGAAAAAGTTCCCCTGTTTCCAAAACTGCAAATGGCAGGGTGTTCCCTCTCACTGCTGCATCTGCAGAGCTGGAGTAGAAAAATGACCATGTCAAATGCCTCTATTTACTCCAGCATGTAACAATTTGGTCACTCAGAGAGGCCTCCAAAGGACCATCACTTACAAAGTGGGCTTGTAGCACAGGGGTTACTCAAGAAGAAGAGTACCTGAAGACCAGAGATGGAGCTGGTACAAGAGAGCCCTGACAGCTCTAACACATCTTCACTGCTCGTGCAGCCGCTTACAGAACCTACATCCAAGTCCTCTGGTGGAGTCACACTGCCAGGAGGCTTCACAGAAGGTCAACCAAAAGCAAATATTAATGTGAACCTGATCTGGAGAGCAGAGAAGGAATGATTTTCCTCTCTGATACTGGATCAGACAGCAGAATAACCCACCAAAAGGAGCAACTGGTGTAATCAGTTTAATCAGATATTACAGGGATAAGCACAAGATAAATAACCCGATACCACAGCTACGAGCACGGCATGAATAACACAATACCCAAGCAATAAGCTCAACATAAATAACCCAACACTGAGCAGTGAGCTCAGTATAAATAATCCAATACCATGGTGATTAGCTTAGCATGAACACTGAGATACCACAGCAATTAGCCCGGCGTAAATAACCCAAAATCCCGACAATCAGCATGGCGTGGAAAATTGTATCCCACACCAACAACCACAGCACAGCTAAGGCAGGAAGAAGACAAGAAGAAGAGCACTGATATGTGTTTATTACTACAGTTACAGGTTTATACCTGCTTTGGAGTACTCCCAGCTCGTCCTCATGCAGGCAGCAAAGTTAACCCCTGCAGCCACCCACAAAATCGGGTTTATGGGCTGCACACACTGTGTTCTGGAGGGAGGAAAAATCAGTGGAGGGAATGAGGGGGGTTTGGGGAATTTTTCAGCAGGTGGGATAATCCAGGCATGCAGGCAGTATTCTCAAAAACACTCACTAGTTGTCCAATTCTGCTCCCAACAAAGTCAGCTCAGCAACAGGACATGGGTGAATGGCTCCAAACTGACAGAGAGTAGGCTTAGATTGGATATTAGAAACAAATTCTTCCCTGTAAAGAGTGGGGAGGCCCTGCCACGGGTTGCCCAGAGAAGCTGTGGCTGCCCCATCCCTGGAAGTGTCCAAGGCCAGGTTGGACGGGGCTTGGAGCAACCTGGGCTAGTGGAAGGTGTCCCTGCCCACGGCAGGGGGTGGAACGAGATGATCTTCAAGGTCCCTTCCCACCCAAACCACTCTGTGATTCCATGAAGTGAGGAGGGAGCATCCCCCAGAGGCCCCAGTGCCTGGTGGGCAGCAGCTGGTGCACAGGATGCAGGTGATGGGGAAGGATGGGTGAGGTGAGGCTGGAGCTCAGTTCTTCCCTCTGGGGCTCCCTGTGGAAACAGTGCCATGAATCCACCTGCTGACACTCCCAAATCCTCCTCCAAGGATGAATCTGGCAGTGTTACCACCCGGAGCCCACTTAATGTACAAATGCTGCATTTATATGTAAGTCACAAATACATCTTTTAATGCACTCTTTAAAAGCAGAAGCATAATTACTAAGGTCAATATATAATGTTTATTTCCTTTATAATAGACATTATAATTTCACTTTAGGGAAAAGAAACTGTATGCATAAAAATAATGACAAATATTAAAGTCACCAAAATAATGGAACCAGATCACTCTACTAATCCTAAATTTAAATGCATTAACGATCCCTGTAACATTAAAGGTCTGATAAGCCAAATTAGGTTTCTTGTAAGCATAATTAATCTTCTTTTTCAATGAAGATATTACAAGGGAGTTAATTTGAATCCCAAAGGCATTTCTAAAATTGAATTATATAGATAAAGCAAATATTTGACCTTTTACTGATAATTACTATAAAAAATCAACATGCAAATGAAGCTTATGAAAACCTCTCCTGAAAATGGTATTATTGGGGTAATAAAATCTTCTATGGCCAACCCCCCCAATCATTTAATGCCTTAAAAGACGGGTAGCCCCTACCTTAATCTATAATTTGAGAGCATTAAATTACAATAGTGAGGACTATGTTTATTAACAAATAATTGAATGGAATAAAATACAGATGATTATGTCAAGTGCAAGGATTATCTGGTTTCATTCATAGGTCATTAAATTTAAAAGACTTCTGGTGTTGGTTCACCTTCTCCTCTGAAATTATTTTTTAGTGTCATTAAAAGAAGGTGATATTTATTGATTTAAATTACCCTCTGATTGGAAGGGACTTTTTCATGGCACTGAATCAGGCTATTTTTAAAGAAAATTTTGATTCAGTTCAGTGGAAACAGCATTTACTTCTTCATTACAAGCTGAAGCTCCCAAAATCTCACACAGCTGGAGACTCATTGGATGAGTTTAGGGTTAGGAAGGTGCCCCAGGGTCTCTGATGGTGAGCACGGTGCCCTCTGACTGGTGGGATTTGGAGGGTAGAACTGCAGGTCATCAAACAAGTAACAAGGTCATCCAAGAAAAGCCTTTTTTTTGCCAAGGTTTTGAATTAAAATGGAGGTTACTAATGACCAGAGCATCATTCCCATGGATGTTCCCCAGCCTTGGAGCTTGGTGAGCAAGTCTGGGCAGAGAGGAGCAGAGGAAAAGCACTGAACTTCTCACAGCTGGGTCACTATGGTTGGTCAGGGGTTTTATTAGCTGGAAAAAGAATGTAGAAGAATTAATCCTCGTCACTAAAGCCTCAGTTGATACAACAGCTAGGTTGAAATTAAACCTCAGTGTCACCCATAAAAACAGCAAGGTTCCTGTTAGCCAAACTTTTGGCACGTGGACAGGCCAGGAAGTAAAGGAAAATATTTTTCATACTAAAGGTTGCTCCATTCAGGCCAAAATTGAGGCCCAACAAAGCACTGAAACAGAACTAAAGCTCATATTGTAACAATTTTACCACTGTTGTCTCGCTAAATTGAGGACTTTTGTCTCCAAACTGTCGATCGAGGACCTCTCACAAGCAGAAAACTTGCTTTAAAATGTATAAAGAGAAAGAACTGCTCACTGACCCTGGCTGCTGTATAAGGTCTAAAAGCCACCTATGACACAGTCAGCTCCAGCAGCCAGAGCTGGTGAATCACTTTGGGTTGCTCACTGGCCCTGCTGTCCAGCATTTCAGAGCCTGGAGCCGACAAAGCTCCTCAGCCCCTTTGGCTCTTTTGAAACATCTCCCTGGGAACACAACCTGATCTTGTTCAGGTCTGGTTTTGAGTTAAACAGCACTGGTGGAAGATGGTCTCCACTGGCAATTTTACTCTGTTCAAGGTCATGGGAAGCCTGCAGAGAAGCATCATTCCTTTATTAAGAGACTTTTGCCAGACAACATTAGCCAGTCTATTCTATCTCAAGCCCCTAGCCTTTAGATATAATTGCTTTATTAAATGTCACAAATGCTCATTTGACTTAGATGGTGTCTGTCTCTCTCTCTCAAAAAGAGAGAATCTTAATTTAGCCACAGAAAATGGCCCATTTGCTGTTGAATTCGAAGCAAATACCCCATCTCTGACTCTAAACTCAGCCTCTTCTGTTGGAGTGTTTGCAGTAAGGGACATTTAAATGGCCTGAAACAAAGTCATTTTCTTTGTCATTATTACACTGGAGTTTTCCATCTCTCTGATTAGATTAGAATTGAATCTGGTTGAAAGAAATTGAATTTGTACATTTCCCTAATCATACCATCTTCAAACACTGAACTTTCTGGTACCAATTAGTCCGTCCTGATCGGAACGAACCTTCAGAGATGTCCCCATTGATGGGAACAAGGAATGAAAAGCTGTTGATGAAAGAGATGATCGATTGATAAACTGCCACCTGCATAAACACTCTCGTGCTCTTTTCAGGCAATTGCATTTTTGGCATCTTCAGAGCTCCTCTGAAGCAGGTGAGCACTGAAAAACCTGCTGTTCTGCTCTGTAGCTGTAGAAAATTCACACTCTTTGTTCTGGTGGTCACGGTCAGTGTGGACTTGCTGTGATAGGATATCCCTGACTTGCACTTGGTCGAATTTTGGTGTTTCTACCTGGCTGAGCTGGGTTTAAGAAGCTGGTTTAGTGTGCTGGGGGTTGTAAACCCCTTCTGCAAGCAGCCAAGTGCCCCTGTGCCTTGTGTGGCTCTAGGAACTCCATCCAGGGTTCTCTTGGACACTCATATCTAAGCACTGCAACACACATTTGTTGTTACACTTTATTTTCTGGGCGTAGAACCCTGTTTCCATCTGTCCCTGTTGACAAACTGAAAAAAAAAAAACAAACCAATTTTGTGCCCCCATGTGTGCCAACTGCCTGTCTTTTTGTAGTAGGAACCATCTCTAACTTTGAATTAAACAACCCAGCTAAAGATGGCAAAGGACAACTCGGTGACATCTCCTCCAGCAAGAAGCAGGGGATAAATATGTGTGCACATGTGAGCATGTCAGCAGCACACAGGGCAAAAAATGGTCTGGAAAGATCAGTGCCAGCTCTCAGTCTGTCAGCTGTGACCCCACTTTGTTGGGCATCTCCAAGAGGAGACCTCAGGGGGGAGCTGGTGAAAAAGCACAGGGTTGTTACAGATTAGGAAGTTATCGATGGGAAGTTAATGGCAAATATTCAAGGCAAAGGAGACAATTTCTGACAGTCAACCAGAGCTAAATGGTTGCTGAAGTGGCATTGAATTAAGCTGGTTTTGACACAGATGTATTTACCTCTCTGTGAGCAGAGAAGCACCGTACTGGGCTGGGGTTTTTCTTCAAGCAAAGAGTGGAGACATTAAGACAGTTTCAGTGACTGCTCAAATGGAATGTGTTTTTATATTGAGAAGGGTTGTTTCAAGGAAACATCTATCAAAAGAGAAAACAAGATTTCAGCAAGCAGAAGCACTGTTAGATCAGAACCTGAGAGATGAAGTGCCGGATCATTGTTAGTGGAAGAGTGAAAATAAAATAAGAGAGCTCCAACTTTGAAACATTTGGCTTCATTACTCTCCATTCCTCAAACAATCAGAACTGCCTCAGGTCATCTTCACACAGGTTTTTTTTCCCCTCTGTTTTGATCATTATTCCACAGGGACACTCTCTGCACTAGCTCATGTTTGTGCTGCCTTATAAACTGACATAGTGTGGGAAAGGTTCTGCAGTCCCCAGAGACCAGACACAGTCCTGTCTGGCCTGGCTGTTTGGCAGTGTGTAGTACAGCAGCAGCATTTTAAAAAAAATAAATAACTATTCCAAATAAAATGAGCAGCAAGGCTCCATTTATAATCAGCAGAGAGAGGGAAAGGTATTTCAAGGGGGTGACTCACCACGAGATATGTCTAAGGCTGCTCAGTGGACTTGTCCTCATCTCATGGGCTATAGAAGCACAGAGATGAGTGGCATAGCGGTGGATGGCAATAGTCAGATAAAATTAATCCATTCAAAGTGGCTAATCCTTTCCAGATGGCTTGGGGGATGAATAGAATTCCACAAAATTGGAGTCTCTGAGCAAGAAATCAGTGAGACCGAAGAACACCCTTCAGCTTTAGAGATCATGGAGGGACAGGGGCATTTCAAGCAGAGAAGTGCAATGTCTCTGCAGTGCTCAGAGGGCAGGAGGCACCTCTGACCCCTCCTGAGCACAGTTCTTCTCCACCTGATCCCTCTTGGAGGGACTGCAGCAGTGCCCTTTGGAGGAAAGCTGAGGATTGCCTGTCCCACATCCTACCACAGCGACACGTATCAGATGATCTCCTCAGACAGTGGCTCCCCCTCATGAGAGCATTAGTGACACTCATTTTCAGCATCAAACAGTGGCTTTGCAGCGGCTCCAGCTCAGAAGCTAATGAATGGTTGCTCAAGGAAGTTATTTTTGCCAGCTCTTGGCAGTAGTTATTCTGCTTTTAATTGTGCATTCACATGCCTGAGTCTGATAACAGTGGCTTCTGTGGAAAAATGCAGTTTCATGAATAATAAGCGGTCCCTCGAAAAAGAAACCCACTCTGGTTTAGATACCAGGAACCTCCTGATCCACTGTTGTCAGCTCTGCAGTGTCTGGTATTCACCAATGCATTCAGCATCCTCCTGAATAATGATAATTCATCTGTGTTCACTTCACTAAACTATCATATTTTATGGAAGGAGTTAATTAAATGGTGATTTGCACTTCCGCTAAACATTAAACATTTAATGCAGATGCTCCAGTCATTGCCTGAGCTCTAAAGTGGGAAATGGCTTCAAAACTTCATATTTCCTTAAGAGGTTTAATGATGCTAGATCAGGCTATTTGCATACATACATATACAGGCATATTTTATACCAGCATTTATTGCAAACAAACCCAGCTTTCTTCTTGCCACGTTCTCAAGAATTCGAGGCGGGACACACAGATTGCAACTGAAGGGTTCTCTCTGGATGATTTGCCCCTGCCACCATCAAATTAATGGGCTCATTAACGTGAGATTTTCTAGGAAGGCATTAGAAAGAAACAGTTATCTACAGCGGGTCGTCTCTCCTATAATTTAGAATAAATTAATTGGTAATAAACTAAGAATGCTAAAAATTAATTCTCGTACAGCAGGAGTGGGGCTTATACGCATTGCCTTCAGCTCAAGTGTCACAGTAAATCCTCTGTAAGTAAATAATTGTTGGGATGGGGGAGGAAAAGAAATTAATATTAATGTGCGTTGGAGGGGATGACACAGAGGTGAAATGTAAGGCAGCCTCTGGATGGTGTGAGAGGAGTGCTCTGGCTTCCTGAAATATGAGTCTTCCTAGGAGGTAGCAACATAAAACGAGGTACTGCTGGATGTCTTCATCCCTCATGCTCCGGGTGGCCCTGATGGATTGCCCTGCTCCCGTCCAAACAGTCCTGTCAGCACAGCAGGTCACTCCACACGCCCTGAGCAAAGGGATGGATGTCACACCTTCCCTGGGATGGTTGTTCCAGGGCTACCACCATCGTCTTTGCGGTGTAGAAGTGAGACCCCCACTTTTACAGAACTTGGCAGTTTTTTCCCTATTACTCTCCAAAGAAAATAAAGTTGAAATCGCTTCAGTTTCGGAATGTAACGCGTGAAAGTGGAAGAATTTGGGGTTTTTTTGAAATCACAAGTGAGGGAGAGATGGGCAGAGAGCTGAGATGTTTTGACACATCTTCAAAAGCACAGAAGTTTCATTCTCTCCACCCTCAGCAACTATTTAAGAAGAAAAAGGCAAACGTTTTCTTTAAGTTGGACCATTAATAACTCTGCATCTTCTAAGTGCCGAATTGCTTGGGTCTTTCCCTCCTCCCAAATTCACACAACATCACTTTGAAATATAAGAAGCTCTGGTTTGTCATTCTACCCCAGGATTTTCAGATCTAAACTTCTTTTAGCCTTTCCACAATCATCTCTCTCTCACAAAAAAAAAAAAAGGCTTAAAGCAGTTATTGTTGCGTATAACAAATGCTTTTAGAGTACCAGTTATGCTTTAATGTACATTAATTTTAGATCTCCTGGCCCTTTTCCAACGAAGCCTGTGCCTAGAATTTTTTTTAGGCTATGAAAAATTATTCACAGATATGTCAAGCATTAAGTTAGTAAATGAATATAGGTTTGAATTCAATTTGTTTTAGCAAACTACTGTTATAAAGAGCCTAGTGTAGCGTGAATTATTATCCAGATTTATGCTTAGCATCTGACAAAACGTTAAGCTACTTTTTCAAGTATCCACTAACTCTAAATAAAGGCAGAACTGTGTCATTCCCACATGGCACTTCCCAATGCCAGCTTCACACTCCATCACATTTTTAACTTGATGCTGTTCCTGCCATTGATATCTTCCAATTACAGGTGCTTCAGCAGAGGCAGGATTTATTCAGTGCCCAATCCGTGTTGGCTATAGCCTGTTTGGGCAGAGACACTTGGCTTTGCAGCATCAAATCCACTCCTTCCACATCCCATACAATTTCAGGGCAAAGGGCCTGATTCTGAGTGTTCTGGGCACAAGAACATAACCCTGAAGGCTCAATATTTCTCAGGATGAAAAACTGTGCAGGATTTTTGGCTGGGGCAGTAGAGAAAGTCTTGATCACATCAGTCACATCAGATGGGACAGAGAGAGGCATTTCCCCCAAAGGACACAGCAAAGGAGCTGGTGGGTATTCCCAGGCATTTAGGGAAGGAAGGAGAGGAGATTACAACAGCCACCTCCCCTTCAGGAGTGTTATCCAGTGTAAGAAGGATTGTGTCTTACCAGACTCTTCCTTCTCAGCAGGCAACAAAAGGAACAAGTGGGAGAACAGTGGGGGGATGTTTCACCTCCCAGCCTCAGCCTGGTGTCACCATAAATCCAGGGGTTTTAGGTGAGCTTTGCTTTAAATGTAGGGGTTTTGTCCCAACACACAGAGTGCCTGCACCACCTATTTACACACTGCCAAAATTGGGTTGGGCTCTGTCAGATGCAGGGACAGGGGATGGGGACAGAGCTGTCCACCCAGGCTCTGGGAGGAGTGACAAGGCCCTCACACTTTATTGCCACCTGAAGAACAGGCAGCTGACAGGAGGTGACCAAAGGACTCATAAAAACGTGGCTGAGGTCCATATTCTCTTTCAGAAGTGAAGTTCTACGAGCACAGCTGGCTTGCTCTCCTGCTAGTCATGGCAGCTCTGGGGGCAGAACACAATCCTCATGGTTGGCAGCTTCAATCCCTGCTTGAGAACACAAGGACTAAAACGATGGATTTCCAACAGTCCTACTCAGGCTCTGTGCAAAGGACCATCCCTTCATCTCCAGAAGGGAGCCAGGCAGCACCATCACACAACCCACTCACCATTCACACCATTAACTGCTCTTATAGTGGGCCTGAACATCTGATTAAACATTCACCAGGCTGAGCTCCAGCCTCATCCTGGAAGGGAGCCACCAGCACATCAAACCAGCACTGCAAGATTTACAAGGCACAGATGAAGTCGAGCCCTACAATAGTTCATTATAATTAACAAAGCTGGAATTGCACTGGGCTTTGAGCTCTATATCAATGCTAAATATCTCATTACCAGAGTAAAATATTTATGTCTCGTGGTCTTTATCACAAATGCAGGCTCGCAGTTAGTGTGTTCTGGTCCAGAAGATGAATTCCAAGGAGAAAATGAACGGCTTGGATTAAAAGGCTGGCAGCCCTGCAGGATAAAACTCCTTACTGCACATGACCCCAGTGATGGAGGGAGAAATGAATGCACAGCGAGTGCACAGCCTGGAGCTGCAGAATTATGGTCTGTGTAGGCAAACGCTCCCCACTTTTCCCCCTGGTGTCTCCTTGGGGTTAGATCGATCCCTGGGCTGTCACAGCTCGTGGTGTTTTGTGCTTTTACTTCATCAGGGGCTGGCAGGTGCCCCTGGGTCCAGCTGCAGTGGTGGGAATTGCTGGTGCACATGTGCCCCTGTGTCTGAAGACTTTTCCTCTGGCACATCCTGCTCCCCCTCCACCCTGAGGGTCTTGGGGGACTTCCAGGTATTGAGAGTGGAAGATAAAGATGATTGATTTTTTTTCCCTGATCACTCCATGGGGTCTGCACCACCCGAGAGCTCTGATGAGCTCCTGTGGGGCCTCCTTTTCTCTCCCCACTGGGAAGGATGCACCTCTGCAAGCACAGCCTTCCTCTGCTGCCACCAGCACTCCATCCCCAGCCAGGGCAAGGCTCTGCAGCCTCCACATGTAAAGGAGAAGTAAAAGTGAGGTTTTGTTACTCGTTTTAATCTTGTCTCTGGAGAACAAGGGTCAAGTCCTAGGCAAAGGCTGCAGCTCATTTTTGTTGGCTCAGCATTGCTACGCTGAGGACTCGAATAATTTGGAGGTGTGAATACTGTGCTGGGACTTTGGAAGAGCTGCTTCCCTGCCCTGCCACAGGCTATCTGTGCATCTAAGTGAGTCTTGTAGGCTTGACTCCCTTCCCCTTCTGCAGATGGAGGCAAAAACGTCCTTGTCCTTGTCCCCTGCCCTTGCCTGGCCTGTCAGTGTGGGACAGAGCAGGCACAGCCTGGTCCTGTGCATGTGATCGGTGGCAGGAGCAGGCGAGCCCTGATCTGCACTGGGACCTCTGGGCTCTGCTCTAGGATGAATAAACAATTTTCCCCTCTACTGCCTGTTACTCCAAATTTGTCAATAATTCCCAGAGTCACTATGAAGCTCAGGCACGAAGGCTGAGCCACCTCAGAGACCCAGTAGGAGTTCAGCACACTGGCACAGGGTTTAATCCAGGGAATGGACAGAGGAGCTGCTGCCCCACCCCACAGACAGACTTGGGGGGCTACTGTCACTCTGCCCTTGGTCCCCTTGCACCTTCCCCAGTTCCCTGGCCTTGCAGGGAGCGAACATGCTGGCTGGGAGAGGACACACACACTGGGAACCAGCCAAGGAGGGATGAAATAGAGTTGTCAGCATTTTTTAGCCATATCGACTCCCATTAGCAGGAGCGCTGGTGTGATGGATCCCAGCCCGGCCGGAGGAGGGCAGGGGGGATGGATTGCTTTGCTCACACCAGCTTTCACAAGCAAAGTGCTAAACTGCTCGACTTGGCAACATTTCGTTTCCAAAAGCTGGTGTAGCTATTGCCAACCCACTCCAAAGAATGGAGCAATTTTTTAAATTCCAATTAGAGGGTGAACAGGTTTTGACAGAGGGAAGTTGGGAGCATGGAGGCCCATTTTGTATACTTAGGACATTTATTTGGGAGATTAGCACCTCCTAGTAAACAGGTATTAACTAAAATCTGTCTGAATTATGCTTCTAATTACTATTTCATTTGCAGGGGTGTTGTATTTATTACAATAAGCTTCTTGTGTATTTATTGTATTATGTATTGGAGTGAGACTCAGGCTGCTGAATGTATGTGCTGAACGTGAGGGCTCATAAGCAATGCAGTGAGTACAAGTGCAAAGCCCTTCACAGGAGTTGGGACATTTTACTCAAGCACTGGAATCTTTCTCTTGCATTAAATGCAAGAAATATTCCAGGTGTTCACCCTCATTACGGCCTTTAGAAGTATTACTCAGTCATCTTTGTTTATTATTTTTCTCTCTCATTTTCAACTCTGTTACCCAAAATGGCAATCCTCATTTTTTTTCCTCAATAATCTCTCTCTATTAGAGGTACAATTAGTAGCTGGATCACCCTGTGCTCTGTTGGAAACCCTGGAGGTATTGCTTTGCTGCTATTTTTTGAAGTGGGCTTTCCCCTCCATTTTCTGCAGGCTCAGGTGCATCAATCCACTGCTCTGGGCTTGGTTGCTGGGTTTTTTTTGTGATGGCAGCCTCCAATGTGACCTGAGAAACAGCTGTGGGCTCTAAGAAGCCCATTCCAGATTTCACACTATAATATATCGAGTCTTTACACAAACACCCTGGAGCCAGGACGGCTGTAAATCATGGTTAGACAATTGTGCATTTAATGTTTCTCATAAACGTGTAAAGTTTGTCTCCAGAAAGCCATAATGAAGGAAAGCAGATTGAAGCCAGGAAGTGTCTCGTTAGCATGTGATGGAAATGTTAATCAGGAGTCTTTAAGGAGGATGTAATTAATTCCCCACACAGTGCTGTGTGAGGTTCCTGGGGGCAATCAGGCAGCAAAGGGCAGAGCAGTCGGGAGGGGAAGTGGGGAAGGTTATTCTGCTCTGGGAGAGGGGGTGCTTAGGTGCTCTCCACCATTTTATGGTTATTGGGGTTGGCCTGGAGCAAGGACCTACCTGAGACCTGGCCTTGGTTCATGGAAACAGGTAAGTCCTGTCATTGTTTTCTGATTCCAAGTGCACTCACTTGGCAACAGATACTCATAAAACAGGTAGTATGAAATCTGCTAAGGCAGGTTCTGCTGAGCACCTGGACCTCCCTCTTCTTTTTCTTCCAAGTTCTTCTCCCTACTGCTCTTACGCTTGTATTTTGGTGGGTTTTTTATATTCTGCCCTATTTTGGCATGGGTCAGAGTCTCTGATCTGGTTTGAGGAATGCAAACTAAACTCCTGGTGCTGTACAAATGTCTTATAACAGTAATGACTGTGGCATTGACTCCTATGCTCGTGGTGTGTTCTCTAAGCTTTAATCCCAATGAATTCCCAGCTCCCTGTGCCACAGGCAGTGTGGTTGATGCCTCTGAGGCCAAGAGCTGCAGGTACCTCTGCAGGGGTGCCCATCATCTCCTTGGGAAAGCAGCACTGCCATACCCAAGGGAAGGGGAATGAGGATTTCATTCCTCCTTGGAGTGGGTAGGGGAGCCCTGTCTGGTGTCAGTGTGATTCCAGACTGATCCTGGAGGGAAGCTGTAACTGCACACAGCTGCTCCAGAGATCCACAACTGCTTGTTGTGGTCTGGACAGCATCTTTCAGGTTGCCTAGTGTTGTTCTTCAAATGAGCATCATTTGTTTCCATTTCTAGTGCAGTCAAAGCAGCACTTCAACTTCTATGCTGAAAATCCAGTCGTTGTGTTTCAAGCATCTCTCTGTATGGAACCACTTATATTTTTGCAGTGCAAAGGGCTTCCCATCTGAATGGAAATTAAAGTTTGACTTTATTTCCTTGGACTTGAGAACTTTTGTTAGCAATAACTCCTGGGTTGGATCTGAATTTCATCCTTGTTATTGTGCTTTTCACACTCTGCCTGAGGCCTCAGTGTTACAACAGGAGAAAAATTCCCAGTCCCTGGGGATCTCTATTGACTGTGACTCTTCCAACATCTGGGACTCTCCCATCCCAGCAGATTTGCAAGTAGAGAGGGACTTTATTTTACTGGTTAATTTAGCAGAAAATAATAACACATGCAAACCAGTGAGACTGTAAACCAAACCCATTAAACCTGATTATTGTCAATTTGTGCCTCGTACCTGCGGCTCGTGGAAAGTTCTCGCCTGTGGTTACCCAGCAATTGTTGTTGTTTATGTGTTTATGAGCTTGTACCCAACATATGCTTAATGGCTCTTCTGCTCATCTTTTTCACTGTGGTTCTCATTACTGTTTCTGTAAGACATTGTGGCCACAGCAGTCACAGACTGTCTCTCCCTGGCAAGGGCTGCTGACCTTTTTTGTAAAAGGTCCCTGTTGTGACAGGCTTTGAACTTTTGTCCTCCTCTCCAGCACTGCTTTTGGCTGATGAACTGCAAGGAACAACACAATAGTGAGGGAAAGGGCTACAGCAAAAAGTCCTGTCTCAGGGTGGGATCAGACCCATCAGAGAGGGCTGATAGATCCAAGCATGATTTGGGCAACGGGAGAAAATACTCCAGCTACCCCAGGGCCAGCTGAGAGATTACTCTTCTTTCCATAAGAGAAGATAAATTGGTTGGTTTGTTTTTCATATTTTTTTTAAACTGGATTTTCTGGTAACTGAAATTATTTGTTTGATGACTGTGGATGTAGAAGCCCATGCAGGAAAATGTGCACTTCAAGGATGGTTTGGGAGGACTGCAGATACCATTTCACTGAGGTTATTTCTCAAAACCCCTCCTCAGCTGTCAGTTATGCCTAGAGGTGTCTGAACCCCCTGGCCTGGGGGGTTTATTGACTTATTTAAGTTTTTGAGGAAGCTGGCATTTTTATCCCATTGGAAAAATTGGTGTTCCCACCAAATGTTGTCTCTGGAATCAGAGGCAAAAGTTCACAGTGTGGTTCTCCTGGGAGAACTGTGAGCAAGGAAGGAGCCCAGGATTCGTTGTGCAAAGACAGAAAAGGGCCTGGTGACACACAGACCAGAGCTGGGCACTCAGGCCTAAGGTTTTGCCAGCAGCTCTCTGATTTCTGACAGCTCTGATATTGGGAATTTCAGCACATGGGCTGTCTTTCAACTTCCCTCTGAAGTGAGGGACCAGTGGTCCTGCTCTGGAGTGTCCAAGCAAACCTGGGAGGTCCCAAACCTCTCCTGGAGCCAGCCCTTCACGGTCATTGCAATATCTGCTCTCTTCTTAACTAGAAACACAGCATTTCTACTCACATTTTAAACTGAGTCAGTAAGAAATGCAAACTATTACTTCAGTGCCTGCCTTTCTCTTATGGGGCTGGAGGAGCATTACCTTTACTTAGTGGGTGGAACAGATGTATTCCGTAACCCTTCAGGGAATTAATGTTCACGTTATTAAGTTTAACATATTGCTCTCAGTTCCACATCTTTTTGGTTTAACAAGCAATTGCAGACTCAAAATGATGAGCTTGGTTGCAAATGCTGCACCTCTCTTTGGGGTCTGGGGACTGAGTTTTACCAATTAAAGTGGAAATATGTTTGAACTGCGCAGTGGAAAATCAACATCCAAATTAGTACCATGTAAGATTAAAAATACTGTGGTAGGACCTCACTAGAGAGCAGTGCAACCCCCACCTCAGTGAGGCTGTCTGGGGGGGCTTGTTTTGGTCCCTTGGCATAATGTTTGTCCTTGGGGAAGTTTATGATGGGGTCAGAGCATCATCCTTGGAGGAGAAACCCCTTTCTGGGGTCACTGAAATGGGACCACAGTGGGTCCCAGCAGAGCATCAGGTGCAGAGGGACAGAAATAGCAAATTTCCAGCATCTCTTGCCAATATCTGCAGCCAGTCCTGATTTGGGGAGGTTGGTTGATTTTCTTTTTTTTTTCTTCTTTTTTTTTTTCCCCCAAGCAAGAAGGTCTTGGGAAAGATGTTCTGGGGCTCTGGGAAGCCCAAAGGTCCAGCTCCACTTTGTGTTGTGGTAGTTAAAGGTTTCTGCCAGAGTCATTCCCAAAAAAACCCACTCCTGGGCTTTCTTTCTAGCCTTCCAATTTAATAGTTGTCTTCATACCTCCTATCTGCTGCTGAAATACAATCTGTGGCATGCTGGGAATTGTCTTGAAACCAATGATTAGAAAAATCTCCCCCACGCTTATGTTGGAAGATACCAAGGTTCAGGTGCTCCCTTTCTCCCAGTTCAACTCCTCCTCCCTCCCCAGGAATGATTTGTTTTTTGGGAGGCTGTTTCACCCCACAGGATAGAAAAATATTCCTCTATTGCCTTCCTTCTCTGAGGTTATTTTCTAATATATTTTCCTTTTTCATCCTTCTGTCCCTGTATGTTTTCAGGAGCACAGTACAAAGTTAAGCTCATCAGGGAAAGCTGCAGTAATATCAAGTTATTTATTAGAATGGGCAGCAATAGTCAATAGTAGATGATTTGGAACAAGTTTAGAACTTTTTAATGAGCAACTTATCAGGAACTTGCTTCTGGAACACATTTGTTGGGATTTTCTGCCTTAACCCCAAGCACTGGCTGGGTTTTATTTCTAATCTCTGCAAAGTTCTCAGTGATTTGAATGTGGTAAGAACAAGACTATTTTTTATTTCAATTTAAAAAAAAAATAAAATAAATCAAACCTGTATCCTCTGTAGCAAAGGTGGGTTTGCTTGACCCTGGGTTGTTGGTGGTGCTGAATTTCACAAATAAAGCCCACGTTGCCTTTCTAAAATGTTTTCCCATCTGTGAGTATGGAGTTGTGACCCCTTCAGTGTCCAGGTCTCAGTGCTGCTCCTGTCCTGTTTTTCCTGACCTTGAATGGCTTTCTCTGCTGAAGCTGATGATCCCTTCCATCTCACCACCCATCTGTATGCACTTCCATAGATAAAGAAATAATAAGTCTCCACACCATTAAATTCAGGGAACTGATGCATTTTAAATGCAGAAAACAGAAGCAACGGAAAGTCTTGCTAATTTTTACACTAATTTACACCAGAGGGAATAAGAAGTCTCTTAAATCAGATGCTAATTTTGTTTACTTAACTTCCTAGTCAGCACAATGACCTTTCATCCACGAGTAGGAACAAATTAGTGCAGAAGTTCTTTGTGAGAGACAGGAGAACTTGCCTCAACCTGATACTGAATAATACCCAATTAAATGTACTTCTAAACAGCTCTGCCTTCCCTCCTAGAAGGAAGCTTCAGATAAAAGAACAAAATGATATGCCTTTTATTTGCCACTTTACAAAATCCCTTCACGTAATGCAAACAACCCTAACCCTAGTGTGTCTGATACAGGATTTGCAACGCTCTCGCTTTTTGGTAAGAGGATAAGAAGCTTATTACTGTTTATCAGGGGAGGATAAAAGATCCCCTGTTCCCCTTGCTAGGAGGGGAATGGATTTTCATGTTTATCAACAATCGGGGAAAGGTGGGTGGGAGGGAGGTATTTGGGTAACAAAGCTGTAAAGACGCCAAAAAGAAAAACAACAAACCCGAATCTTTCTGGTAGGTGGAAGAACGGACGGAAGTTCTTCATATTTGGTAATGGGATAAGAGACATGGAGCACATTCTTTGGCGAGATAAGGAGCTTACACTGTAGTGGAAATTCTTCCTGGTGTCAATACAGAGATCCAGAGGCGTCCTGATGATTAGGAGGCAGCTAAGGAGCTACCCGGGGATTTGTGAAGGGAGCAGGGGGGTTCTTGATGTGGCCACAGCAGAGAGGGACCAACCACCTACAGCTCCTCGTGCTTGGACAGGTGTTGTGGGTGGGGAACCAGACAGTGAGTCACAGTGGTAGGTGAGGGAATGAAGGGCAGAGTCCAGGGTGCCTTTGGTCACCCTGGATGTGGTGTGGAGCTGGCTGGGGGACAGTGTCTTGGACCTCAGGGCATGAAGGCTTGACAGACACTTGAGATAGACATCTCCACCATCCTCTCTTCTGCCCCCTCCTGCTCTGTCCAGACCTCCAGGTCTCTTCTCCAAGGAGAATCAGGCTGTTTGTACTCAGCCGGGGACACGATGACCAGGAAAAGCTGAACCCCAGATCCTCATTGTACATTCAAAGGGATGCCTGTTCCCTCCTCTCTATGGGGGCAACATTTCATTTCCTTAGATGTGCTCTCATTGTTGGGTTGATGTAAATTTAATATCCTCAAGTTATAATGACAGAAACCAAACCATTTCCAGGATTTGTCACACAGTCCATGGGAGAGCCAATGCAGCATCGGGCAGAAGGTTTGATTCACTGAGCTGTGAAGGCAGCTGCCCACAACACCATCTTCAACTGCCTATTGGGAAGAAAATTGAGTGAAAAAGCTGGTGGGAGGAGGATGAAGAGGAGGAGAGTGCCATGGCAGGCCCTGACACTGCTCGGTGCATCAGGTGCTGAGATGCTGCAGGGGCTGGGTGGGCACCAGGAGAGGTTAAAAGTTAAACGTATTGAAACATCAAGTCTGTGGCACAGATCATGATTAAAATACACTCCTTCTACAGCTGGAGGTGTATTTTGGATATAAATGGCTCTGCTGCAGCTGCTGTGGCAGGGGGTGACCTCACCCAGCACCTGCACTGTTGGTGGCACACGATGTTGTGAATGTCCCTGGCTGTTGCTCTCCTTAGCGAGAGCAGGTATCCAATTCCTCTCTTAGTTCTTGTGTAAACCTCCCCCAGGGAGTCACAGCTGCTGTTCCATCCACCTCTGAAGCACCTTCTGTGGGCCTCCTCCCCTCCCAGCAGCCGTGGGAGGACCCAGGCTGCAGCAGCAGCCACTGGGATTTGTAAGAATTCCAAGCACAGACCTGACCCTTGGGCCAGATCCTGCCTTCCCCACTGTGACTTTATCCGTGTGCAGTGCAATTCCTGCAGCTCTGGCCCTCTGAAGACACAAATACAAGGCTTGTGAGGAAGATAATGTGACTTTTTTTAACTTGTTAATGCCACTGGGGGAAAGGAAAAGAAGTTACCCAGCACACAAACCTTGCTTCAAACACTTAGTGCTGTGCACGTGGGATGGTGCCACCTGTCCCCAAAACTTCCTCATTTTAGTGCTTTATATCAGTTTTATACCCTCACCAGTCTGTGCCAGTGTGATTGCCTGCAGCTAAAACATCCCAGGAAACTTCAGAGAAAAACTGTGGGAGAAAAGAGATCTTTTTTTACTTTCTTTTTTTAATCAGCTGTTTGGGTTTTTTTCTTTTCTACTTTGAGTAAGGGCTTTCAAGGTAGCAGTGATCTCTGAAAGGAAAAAAAGAAAAATAGAAAGTCTGCTATATTTTTTTTAAGTCAGTTTTTGGCAGCTTCACAGTCTGTCACTTAAATTAATTTTTCAGAGGTGGCAACTAATTGTCTTTATTTTCTGGAGTCCCTGGGGTGCAGTGCTCAGAGCTGAGTGCTCTGCAACCCAGAGCAACTTGCCTTTTTCAACAAAGTAGGTTTAGGCTGACTTGTGACTTAGGAGAAAGAAACTGCAGACACTTATCTTTGCAGGTTCTGTGAAATAAAACTGGGCTTAAAGAAATGTGGTGAGGGGGAGTGAATGTGCCCCTAAGCTTGTGGCAGAGAAGTGTGAGCAAAATGTGGGATCCTGTGCTAAGCCTGTTTTGCTCTGTATATCCTGTTGTGCGGCTCCTTCCTGGTCCCAGATGGTGAAGTCCTGCTGCCAGGTGACCTGTCCTCCTCTCTGGAAGCTGCTTCTCCCATTAGGACCTGGGGACCACAAGCTGAGGTGCAGAGAGAGGTTGGTTTGCAGCCAGCACTAGTTAATCCTGCTGTGTTTCTGCCTCCTTTCTCTGGTGTCTGGATGAAGAGCTTGGGAGCCGTCTGTCCATCCCCTGCACAGGTCACCAGGATTCTTCCCTGGAGAAATGTCCACTTAATCCTCTCTGTTGCAGCAGGGCCAAGAAACCAGAGCAGCCCAGGCCCACTGCTGCCATGCAGCATGTGGCAGTCCTCAGCCCAATGGAACAAATCCATATTCATGGCTCTCTCCCTCCCTCCCACCTCGCTCAGATCCGGGGCTGGGACAGCCTCTCACAGATGGGAAGGCCAGCAGGATGCTCCTTGGATCAGATCTGGAGCTCGGCTCTTCTCAGATAAGGATTTGGGTTTGGGCTTCTCTCCAGTTGGGTACAGGCAGCAGATTCCTGCCCTGCTTATCCTGCCCTTAACGAGCCCTCCAGCTCTGAGGCCACGCTCCAAGCTGAGCTGGTTATCTAAGGGATCCAGCTGCCAGCCGGGTGTGAGCTGGCAGGGACACTTTGGCCCTTCCCAAGGATGTGGAGTGGCGGGGTGGCACCACTCGGTGGGTTGGCAGCACACCAGGCTGCCAGAGCATCTATTTATTGGCTGTGGGAACTCACATACCACATCTGTCGAGGTGCACAGGTTGTTTTCTCCGTGGATGTTGCCCTGGGAAATGGTGGGGTTGGTTGGTTGTGTTTTAGAGCTGGGAAACGTGTTCGTTCATTGGCTTGAGGTGGGAGCAGGGAAAGATAGAAAAATATCCCCTCTGAGCTCGGTTCCTTGTTGCTGCATGATGGAGTTTTATGGTGAAATTCCCCCAAATCTTCAGGTTTTTGCCTCCACACCAAGGCCTGAGGAGCCGTGGTGGGTCTGTGCTGCTCTGTCAGAGCTCAGTGAAGGTGAAACAAGATGGGGAAGCTGCTGCCCCAACCAAGACAGGGAGAGAGGAGACACATCTTGGTGCTTTTCATTGCAAATAAGAGCAATATTTTGTGTTTTATTTATTTTCCCCGCACACAAACCCTTGCAAGGTCCAAGCCCCTGTGCTTGCAGCCCCCTCACCACACCCCAGAGCACGAGCAGCTGTGGGTCCAAACCCTGCTCGCCCAAAACAAAGCACCGTGACCCCCCTTAGCCAAACCTGCTGCCCGTGAGGCTCCCCCTGCTCTCCTGCCCACCAGCAGCAAGGGAGTTCCAATATCCCCTTTCCAGATGAATCTTTCCCTCTGGAGCTTAACTCCAGCAAAGGAATGATTTGCTCTTACAGCCTGTTAATGAATTTCTGAAATAAGGAATTAATTACCGTCTGTCTAAATTAGAGTTGTCCTACCCTTTGAGATCCATCTTTTTGATTCTAATTAATTTTAAAAATTACTTTTAGAGTCTTCAGTCGAGATTCTAATTTATTTTACTCTAATATTATTTCTCTGATAAGCAAGTTAATTTTTAGATCAGAATCCGTCTAATCTCAAATTTGTCACACAAACTCTGCTCTCTAAGATACTGTTTACAGCTCTTTGGAGATGACAGATCATGATGCACGAATCATTCTTCTTTTTTCCCTTTTTAAACACCTGAACGTGTGTGTTCAAAGGAGATTAATTGAAACCCTTCACTGGGCTGTGTTTAAGAAAGATTCTTAATATTTTAGAACCAAAAACAAATATTAGTTATAAAGCTTCTCTAATTGCCCTTTTTCATGGAGAAAAATGCAAGTCTAATTTGCTTTTTTTAAAAGAACATTTGCTTTATGGATATTTGCCTGAGTTTGACAGTTATTTAACTGGCTGTTTTTATTAACTCGTGTTCTCAGCATCAAGTGCAATGGCAGCTGGGGAAAATTCAAATATCAATTTTATGTTCTTATCAAAGCTGCCATCTCACAGGCTGCAATAAACCGTGCAGCAAACTTCATTCTGGCTCCTGGGTTTGTCCTGATGGAGGTTTGTCCTTGTCCTCTGCTGGTGGCTGTGCTGGACCCCCGGGGGGTCAAGGATGGGGGAATCTGTGAGGATCAGGGATCAGGTGTAAAAGGCTGGATCTCCATCCCGATGGATGGTGTGTGGACACCCACCACTCCTGGGCAGAGGAGAGGAACCACCAGGAAAAGGGCTGAGGAGTCACAGCAGCCTCTCCCTCGCTGTCAGCATTTCTCTTTCTCTTTCCTATGTTTGTTTTTCTTTCCCCTCTTTCCTATGTTTGTTTTTTTCTTTTTCCTGTGTTTGTATTTTCTTCTTCCCGTGTTTATTTTTTCTCTCTTTCCATGTTTATATTTTCTTTATAATTTGATCAAAGTTTAAAAACACATTAGCAAGGGACAGAGAAATAACCTGAAGTCTTACAGTATCACTAAAAGTCTTGCAAGAAAAGCTCTAGAGAGTCCTGGAAGCCTTTCTGGAGACCTCAGGGGAACTTGGATTCTCCTGTTATGTCTCATTTGTGGAGAAGCCCCCTGTGCTGAGTACCCTGCCCAGCTGCTTCTCTGCAGTGCCCCCATGTTCTCAGGGTACACTGCAGACATTTTTTTGGCCCTGGCACATGTTGAGGAGCACCAGAGCACAAAGTGGACACAGTCTCCTGGTTGTGCATCCTGTAAGAACCAAACTCCCTACATTTGTATGCAAGCTGGGAAAGAACCTCCCCAGTCATTTTGGACAATTTCATATTATAGTTTGTTTGGGTTCTTAAGATCCTTCTATTTGTATTTTTTAATTCCCACCTGTGTTGGGTATGGATCTTGGATTCTAAGAATCCCAGATGCTTAGCAGATGGTTAGCTTGAAAAAATAATCAAAGAGGCAGCAAAATTCTGTGTTCATGAGCTCCTATTTATTTCAATCTGGTGTTTTGCCTCACAACAAGACTAATAAGCAATTACTCTTGCATCTCAAATGCTTATGCAGTGTAAATGCATCTGTCAACCAGATTCAACATCATCAATAAAGCTGCCAAAGCTGTTCATGATTCAATGATATATGCTTTGAGCATCTTTTTTGAATATAATTTAAAGATTGTGGTCCTATGATTCCAACATTATTTCCTGTGTGTTTAAAATACCTCCAGCTGGAAGGATCCGTGCAGGCATCATATAATCACCTCTGCCTGTGTGCACCTTTGGAAACTGTGCCATTTGGCTTCTGTGATGGTCTTACTTTCTGGCTGGTCTCTGACAGGGCTCCCTCAAGGGCTGCTGGGGCTGAGAGAGACATTCTGGGATTTGAAGTTTTTCTTTCCTCCTTTCTGTTCTGGTGAAATCCATCGCTGTGCAGAACTCCATGGAAGTGCTGTGAGCCTTATATGCTGTGCAGGAAGGGAACTTGGTAACAGGGAAGGTATGCTCTGCAGTACCTTGGGGGAATATTCTTTTTTAAAGTATCTTTTACAGCCAGATGTTGCTTGAAGCAGGTAACGTGATCAGTCTCTACATGTATGTACACACATTTTAATTGCTTTTCTGGATTTCAGCCCAGTTTGACAGAGATGTCCCAAATATGTTTTCATCAATCATAGAATCACAGAACGGTTTGGGTTGGAAGGGACCTTGAAGATCATCTCATTCCAACCCTCCTGCCATGGGCAGGGACACCTTCCACTAGCCCAGGTTGCTCCAAGCCCTGTCCAACCTGGCCTTGGACACTTCCAGGGATGGGGCAGCCACAGCTTCTCTGGGCAATTAAAGCACATGGACAACTCACATGCACTTCTGCAAAATGGTACCTGGCCTCAGCTTTAAAATTGTTTGAAACTAGAATCCAGCACAGACACTGAGGCTCCCCCATGCTGATCTCTCCAACTTTATATCTCCCTCTTCTCCCCTCTCCCTGCTGCTGCAACCTCCTTCCTTTACTCTGTGCCTTGCTGTGTGTATATCCTGTGATCCCATCAAGTGGAAAAGTCAGGCTGCAGAAATGTGTAACATTCATGCCTGAGCTGAAGAAAGAGCAGCCTCACACTCTCAAGCTGTTCATTAGATCCCAATGTTTCCATGTAGGAAAGGCATTTATGGATGTCCCCACTGTAGGAAACACTTCAGTGAGATCTTGCAGCTTGTCCTAAGACACAAATCCATGGGAGGTGGTCTGTCATTAGTGCCAGTGGGGTGACCCTGTCACCCGAGGGCATCACGTGGAGAAAACAAGGAGTATTTGTATGGTAAATGTTTGTTTGTCACCACAGGTCGCTGGTCTGGTGTGGGGGGACCGAGACCTGACTGGGGCCCTGGCTTGGGGTCCCATCTGCTGCTGCAGCAGGTGAACCTGTGCTCACCCACTGGCCCTGCCCTGGGAGATGCTGAGCTAAACACTGTCCTGCCCTGTGCCAGTGCTGGTACCAACAGGAGCTGACGGGTGGGGAGGTGTGGGGGGCTCAGGGGGCTCTGGTGCCACAGGCACTGGGGCAGGCTGGCTGTGCACAGCCAAACCTCAGCACTCATCCTGCTCCACCGTCTGCCTCCCTGGATTTTCTGGTTGTGCTCATCCAGCTGGGGAGTCTCAGCATCCGGGGGTGGTGGGCTCTGGTTCCTGGAGGCACAGAGGAGGTGCCATCCAGGCAGCTTTGCCAAGAGCCCTCCCTGGGAAGTGCCATGCTCTGCTTGCTGCGTGACAGATTCCTCCCGCTGCTCGTGCCATGTCCCGAGGAGCTGGAGAGACACGACTCCCTCATCCCCATGGAGCCACGTGCCCACAGCTGGGCGCGATGCCCGGCAGCTCCCGGGGCTGTGCCAGCGTGGTGGGTAATTACCATGGCACAGGGTTTGTCAGGCCCGGGCCTGGGGGTGCTCCTGCAGCCCCTGGAGCCAGCATCTCGCCAGGTGGGAACGGGGCTGGCTCTGCTTCCCGCCCTCCGAGGGACAGAACCAAACTTTCTGTTGCTGATAATGGAATTATTGTCACTTCCTCCCCTCCCATCTCTCCTCCAGATGCCTGTGCACGCTGGTTTGCTGTCAGGGCGCTCTCAACTCTGATTTTTATGAGTGTGGTGCTCATGTTTTCCAGCTTGGAGTAGAGCAGATAATCAACTGCAGGAAGGCGATGCTCGCTGGAATTTGGCTCTGTCTTATCTGTGCTACCAAATCCACACGGACCCTCTTGGCCATCGCCTTTTACTGCACCTCTGAGGAGGATTGACTGTTCCTTCCATCAGAATCACTTTGTGTGAGCCCCAGCCCTCTGTTCACTGTGCACACTGAGTATGCTAATGGGCTCTGCCTCTGTTTTCCAGCCACCCACTGGGGTGAGTTTCTCTTTCTTTTGGTTTGCTTTGTACCTTATTCCGGAGTTAATGGAATACAGATTTCTGAGCAAAGAGAGATCCCAGTGATTTTTTTTTAAATATTTTTGTGCTTTTTATAAGCCTCTGTGTGAATAAGAATCTGAGTCTATCAATGCAGGAGGCAATCCTGCACAGTTTAATTTCTCTGCTCTCTCAACTGTGTCAGTTCCTGAAGGGACAAAAGGAAAAAAAAAAAGAAAATGGAAAACGGAAAAAAAAAGGAGGAAAAAAAGAGAAAAGACAGTTAAAGCAACACACTAGGAGTGGCAAGGTTAGCAAAAGGAAGTGTTTTAAAACTGGATTTTTGGAAAGATATGTCCTCATTGCCAACCGTGTGCGGTTTCCCTTTTCCTAAAGGTTTAAGAGTGACCACATTCTAATCTTTTCCCATGTCAACAAAAAACCATCCTGGCTGAAGCTTGTACTAAAGTGAATATATTTTGTCCTGATGTTAATTCCTTCATTGGCCCCCAGGAACAAGCCAGATTTGCCCTGACTGACCTTAAGCTGAGTTTTGAGTTTTTCATTCCTTGATTCTCCAAAAATTAAATGCCCATTGAGGAATGTTGGGAAGCAGTCAGTTGGACCATGTGCTCTCAGCACCGGGCTGGGTTTGGGGGATTATTATGGTCTGTTTCCCTGATGTTTTGTAAACAGTTCCCATCACAGCTGGAGATGAGTTGTCCTGTTTCTATGTGTCCATGGGTTCAAAACAGTTCCTTGGAGTCTTCAGTGAAAATAAACTGAAATTCCAAGTCTTCCAGAGTATCCTCTGCCTTGCTCTTTGAAACCAATGAAGTTGAAAGTTTTCCAAAACTTTCCAAAACACCAACCCCAAACCCTGAGTCTAAACATTCACCATCAGGCTCGGGAGGGATTCCAGGATCACTCTGGATGGCATATTTTACACAGGAGATCACATTGCTCAATTTTACTCCATTTCATGCTTTCTCAACGAAGAATTTTTTTTAAGAGCATGGAATCAGTGAAAAGGTGGTGGTGGCTTCCCCCTGCCAGCCAGCTCTGTTCAGCTGAGCTCTTGGCTGTTAAACCCAGCTTAGTTTTATGGCAAAGACGTACAAGGGAAAACAGGCGGCAGAAAAATTTAAAACACTACATGAAGTATTTTACAGAAGAGTGATGTGGCATATATAGACCAGTTAATGGTGTGGTGTGAGTGGTTTATTGGCACCTGTGAGCAATGCAATTGCCACACAGGCTTGTGCTAATAAACCCTTTAATCGATTCGGTGCCACTGTGGGGTCCTGAGCCAAGTCCTGGTGCCCTCAGTCAGGAGGCAGATCCCTGGGGAGCTGGTGAGGCTTCCCCAGCCATGTTACCTTGCAAAGTAAGGGGTATGGAGGGCCCAGCCAGTCCTGACCCCATAATCAGTGCAGCTGTAAAGTTTTGTTTTTCCCCAGACCGGAATATGCTTTTGCTCTTTCACGAGAGGGGAGTTCTCTGCTCTTGGCTTTGAGGAGAAATGTGTGATTTCTCTAGAAATATGAAATATGAAGAGGCCCCATCTCTGGTGGAGGAGCTGTGACAAGGGCAATGGCCATGTGATCCCCAGGGTGGGGGCCATACAATGCCCAGGGTGGCTGCTGGCTGTGGCTTGGAGTGGCCCAGCCCTTTGAGGGGCAGGGGATGCATTTAGACCATGGAATCATAGAATGGTTTGGGTTGGAAGGGACCTTAAAGATCATCTTGGTCCAAACCCCTGCCATGGGCAGGGACACCTTCCACTAGCCCAGGTTGCTCCAAGCCCCGTCCAACCTGGCCTTGGACACTTCCAGGGATGGGGCAGCCACAGCTTCTCTGGGCAACCTGTGCCAGGGCCTCACAACCCTCAGTCCAGAGAAAGTCCAGGGTTCACCTCTCTGTGCTGGAGATCAGAGGTGGCTGGTCAGACTCTGCTCTGGGTCTCTCTGAGGTTGCTGATGGGGCTCCCAGCAGTTTGTCACTGTTGACAAACTCCATCAGGAGCTTCAAAATCCCTCCTGAGATGGGGAGCCTGCAGGTAAACCCAGCCCAGCACAGGGACCTTGTGGGCCCGTGAAGAGCAGATCATCTCAAAGCTGCTCTGGCTGCGTAAAACTTCCATGATGTTTCTCAGTTTCCCTGTGTCACATCCCAGTGCAAGTTCTGCACTTCGTGGAGGCTGCCAGGCCAACTCAGTTCGTATTGATCCCTCTCTATGCATTATCATCAACTGTAACTAAAAACAATCAGGGAATCCTGCATTCAAGCAGACATAAATACAAATATCCTTCCTGCTCTGCAGGCTGAGTTCCATCAAATTGGTTTCAGGGTGGAAGTTAGCCCTGTTTCTGCTTGAAGCCACAGTTTTCCAGCAGAAGAGGTGGGAATGTCAGGTTTTGGAACCATATGTATCTGTGTCTTTACACCAACAAAACCCAATCAGGCTCCAATCAAGTCTTGTCCCCTGTTATCTTGGCAGCTGCTGACAAGGATGGATCGAGACGGGTGTAGGAGATCAAACATGAGACAATCTGTGCTGCATTTCAAACCACCTGAGGCTTCCAAGTGCCAGTGTGGCATCTGGTGGGCTCAATAACTCAAACTGTGCTTTAAAACACCTCCGCTGTCCCCAGCAGCCTGTGTTTGCCATTGTTATAAATTAATAGCTTTCTCCAAGTTATTTTAACTTATTATCCTACACGTGCATTGTGTGTGTCACTCTGGTAGGGATAGGCCGTGGAGTGAAATTATAACAGCATGGTTCTGTTTTTTCCTTAACCACCGGTGCCTTGCTATTTTTTTATTATCTTTTCTGCCCGGAGGAGCTTTTTGAACAAAGTAACTTTTAAAATCACAGCGTTTCTTTGATGCAATGTCTGGAGACGAGCTTACTGTGCTTTTACAGGACATAAGTAAACACATTTCTTAAATATATTCCCATTTACAAAATATCCTGCTGTGCCTTCAGGCAAGCGGGGTACTGGTGGAGACTGTCAGAGCACCAGTGTGTGCCACAGGCAGGACTGGGGTGGGTTGAGGGGGTGTTGCAATCTCTGTCTCCAATTTTTTTCATGCCTTGGGGGCAGGAAAACACGGGGAAGGGCTCCAGGAATGGCTGTGAAGGGATGTTGTTGTGTCTGTGACATAAATCCTTGGGACCACAGTGTGGATTTCACAGCAGGTGACATCGGAGGGAAATCAGGAGCAAATGAGCTCAAACTGTGCTCAGGGGGAGCTGAGAACTTGCCTCTTCCATTCTCTTTGGGGAGTTTTACATCTTTGCCCTGGTGGGTGCCCAAGCAGCTGCCAGGGTTAATGTGTGGGTGGGCACATCCCTGGCACCAGGTATGGACTGGGAGAGGAGGATGGGGGGCTGCAGCCTGAGCCCAGCCCAGGGGTGATGTGGGATGTGAAGGTGAGGGAACCCAACCCTGTGCCTTCCCACAAAACCTTTCTGCCTCCAGGTGAAACCTCTGGCTCTAGGAAAGTACCGTGTTTCTTCGTGCTGAGCAAAGGGGAGACTGTAAAGGGTGAGACTGGCCTGTAGGCAGTTAAAATGTAAAATTTTCCACTTTTCTGAGCGCTCATATCATGATCACGCTGTCTAAATAATGTCCAGGCTCTGGCTGCTGTATTACCTGTCCCAAGCATGATTTACTGCTGTAATAAATTAGCCCCTAAGCCAAAGAATCAAAAATAATTGGCTTTACATCTTGGTGCCCATTTTATCCTGTTCCTTTTTCCTTTCCACCTGTCCTCTCTCTCCCTCTTATTCATTTTCTGACATTTTCCCCCCCTTAATTCCTTTTCAGGGGCCGCTTTGGGATTCTTTTCCACTCCTCATGCTCTTCTTGGGATTAACAGAGCTTATTTCTTGTCCTTTGTTTTGTCCTCCAGATGTTTCCAGCTGCTGTGCCTGTGAGTGGTGCCACGGCCAGTAGAGCAGGAGATCTTGCTCTTGTCCTGGACCAGTGCAGCCTGGTGATGGCTGTGACCCACCCTGGGGGCTGGAGGAGAACCCCCAACCCACAGGAGGTGATGGAGGTGCCACAGCAGAGGTTGGTAAAGACATCAGTGTCACAGCTGGATTTTAAATGGACTTTAAAATGAGCTCCACATCTTATTGCTCTGAAATACTGGATGGCCTCCAAGCATGAAATACAGCAGGGCAGGGGGCTGGAGGAGTTGATGGGCTGTGAATCTTCTGCATCTTTTTTGTGTGGTTTTGCTTTATACATTTAACCCACAGGCTTGTGACACAACGTTTAGCAGGTGTATCCTCAGTCATGTCACCAGCTCCTACCATGTCCTCATCTGCTTCCAGCAAACCTGGACAAGGAGCTGGGCATCCAGCCCTTCTAGGAGAAGGTAAATAAGGGTGTGTTGTGGGGTAGAGGTGGATTAATAAGGGCAAATTTGGAAAAAAAACCTCAAAGCCTCGATGAATTTGGGATTTGGCCCAAAATGTTTGGCTCAGTGACGTGCTCTGAAGGCTGTTGCAGCACAAACCACTTGAACAGGAGTGGCTGATAGAGACAGGCTTTATTTGTCTCTAGTAGCAGCAAAGAATGGGCTCCAAAATGCAAGTGTCCATGGTTATGTGTGTGTGTAGTGTGTGTAAATGTACAAATGGATGCCAGGAGGCACCTGAGCTCCATCGCTGCAGGAGGTCGGTGATGCTGCACAGTGAAGCCTTGGGGCTCTCATAGAATCACAGAAATGGTTTGGGTTGGAAGGGACTTTAGAAAACATCCAGTTCCAACCCCCTGCCATGGGCAGGAACACCTCCCACTAGCCCAGGTTTCTCCAAGCCCCGTCCAACCTGGCCTTGAGCACTGTAACAACACCATCACTGTGTCACACCCAGCACAGCAGCTCCAAACCCAGTTACTCAACAGCACAGCCTAAGAGGGGACAACTTCATTGCTCTGAGCAATCCCAGCTAGAACAGCTTGAAAGAGTGGAGGGTGTTTCTTTGTTTTCCTTTAAATAATGGGCATTTTCTGTTTTCTTTTGTTTTGTTTTTTTTTTGTTGAGCTGTTAATGTTCATTTTGCGTGCGGGCATGATGCCGTGCCTGTTACAGAATGCACACAGTGGAGTGCAAAAATCAAGATTGCATCTCATGCATAATGCATGGCCCAGCAACCCGCTCAACAAATTACCCAAGTAGATGCCTCCGACAGGGCTGGGGGGAAGGAGGGGGAAAAAATATTGTAACAAGTGTCCTTCTAAAGAAATGACAAAATAAACACATAAAAAATAGGCACGCAGAGCTTTTCTCGAGGGGGTCAATTCAGAAATTAAAGATAAGGATGATGTGGCTGCAAGTGTGGAGCAGCAGGTCTGAAAGTGGGATGGGGCAAGGGGAGCCCAGGGCTGCCTGTGGAGGTGTCCGAGGGCTTGATTTGGTGTTGGGAACTTATTAGAGGAGTGACATCCTGTGGAGATAGGTAGGAAAAGGGATTACTTGGTTTATTTATCACTTTTGATGTGCTGGCTTGCAGGGATGTGTTGCAGCTCTGCACTGCTGTGACACTGGATTTTGTGCTGCTTCTCTGGAGACAGGAGAGAGCTGTGAAAATACAGATTTTATCTGTGGGTGTATGGCGAGGAGGGGGACAGAAAGGTGAGAATGGGTCACTAAAATCTTTCTTGTCCCCTCGGTGTCCAAGGGCAGCTTTGTCTTCCCCCACTGTTGCCAGACGCTGCTTTGCAGCCTGGAGGAACTGGAGGATGCGGCCTCTGCTCCCTGCAAGGGGAGTTTTCTGCAAACAGATGCTAAAGTAAATGACCACATTCCTTCCCTGTGCACTGTGCTTTGCCCCTGCTAAACCCGGATCATTCCCTGCAGGCTGGCAGGGGAGGGAGCAGCCACTGCCCATTCCCAGAGTGCTTCCCTCTGGAGCAGGCACCGTGGTCGGTGTGTAGTGTGAAATCTGGGTGCTGAGCTGGGGGTTCAGGGTGAAACTTTTTGGTGGAGAAAAGCGGCATTTTAGGAGTAGTTTGTATTGCTTTTCCTTCACCCTGGAAGGTGAGGGGGTTGGCCCATCACCCAGGGCTTCTGTGCTGGCAGCACTGATGGGTTTGGTGTAGCATCCAGCAAAGATGGGGAACCCTTGGGCACCTGTTCCTCTGGAAGCCAAACCTCCTGACTCTAGAAGCCAAACCCATTGAAAAGGGCTGGAGCGGGGAGTTTGTTTCCAGAGAAGCAGAGGGGCAGCCCCAGGACTTCACCAAGCACTAAACTTGCTGATAATTTCACCATGACAACAATGCCCGTGGCTTCTGGATTGCTATGATCTGTGCAGGGCACATTTAAAGACTGGGATTTGTTGGAGTTTTTTTTCCTCATTTGAGTAATAACTCAGGCTCCAAATCTCATCTTATCCGTGTCATTCACGCTAATGAGCCCAGGCCCGATCCGGCAGCGTGTGTTTGGGTTTATGGCAGCTCCCTGCAGGCAGGAGATGGGCAGGAGCCCAAACCCAGCGCAGCGGCCGCGGGTCCGTGCTGGGCTCTGCACGCCTGGGTCCGACACAGATCCCAGAGCTGCGGCCGCACCGCCCCGCCAGCACGACCCGCCTTTGCCATCTAGTGGCTGCTGATCCCAGGAAGGCTCAAAAGTGGACTTGAGGAGCCAAGGATGAAGGTTAGGAAGGGAAAGTGGCAGGGGAAGAAATGTAGGGGGAGGGATTTGTGCTATTCAAGGAGCTTTTCCCCGCGTTGTTACAGCCCCGAGGATGAGCCCAGGCTCTGCAGCATCCCCTGCTGAGGGGGGGTTAGTGCTGGAGTTATCCTCCCCAGTGGGACATGGCTCTGAGTGTTCCCAACATCCAGAGGGCAAACACCCTCCACCAGCAGCAGAACCCTGGGCTAGAGGGGCAAATCACCCTTCACAACCACCTAAAAGCGGGTGCTGGGGTTTAATACTGGTATCAGTTCGGGCTCATTGGCACTGGAGGGGTTTGGTCCTGCTCACAGCAAAGCCCTGACCCACCTCCAGGTTCCTGCTTTCCCCCAGAACCCACAGTGGGAAAGCCCTGGACACCCATGGCTTCAAGGATTTGGCATCCACAGGTGACCAGGGGTGAGGTTTTAGCAGTTTGTGGATCAGGAATTTGGTGCCAATAGAACTCTGGAGTGTTGCCACTTGCTTTTTATACATTTCTCTTCCCATACTGTCATTTCTGTGGAATTTGGGAGTGATGACAGGATTTGCTTTTCCTAGTTCAGGAGTGTTTAAAATAAACCCAAAATGTAAAGAGGGCATGACCCCCTCTGCCTGGCTTTTTGGACCATGGCTGGTGGGAAGGGCTCTGCCCCCTCCCCAAATCTCTCTGTGATCCCACAGGAGCCCAGGGATGCCCCATCCCTCTCCACCCCAGCAGACACCACCCCTCAAAGCCTCACTGCTCCCTCCCAAAAACAGAACTGGCAGCTTTTGTGGGGATTAAAATACCGCAAGGTCTGCTGCGTTTTTGTTTTTAAACGCCTGAATGCGTTAGCATTGATTTATTTTTAATACAACCAACCACCTGTGAGTTTGGGATATTATTTCTGTTTGTTCCCTTTGGCAGAGGTGGGTCTTCAGAGGCCTCCCAGCCGTGCTGCCCTGATGGGATGGTTAGGGGCTGGCTGGCTGTGTCCCCAGTGCACTGCTCTGTCCCCAGGACACTAAATATTGCCTTTTCTCAGAGCTCCTGTGCAGCTGCAGGTATTGTAGGGGGGCTAAAGAGAAGGGAAAAGCTTTTACTTTTTTCCTTTTCTTTGTGGGTTTTTTAATTTTCTTTGGTTTTTTTTCCTTTTCTTTGTTTTTTTTTCTTTTTTTTTATTTTCTTTGGGGTTTTCCCTTTTCTTTGTTTTTTTTCTTTTTTTTCTTTTTTTCTTTTTTCTTTTTTCTTTTTTCTTTTTTCTTTTTTCTTTTT